>NW_027532232.1:435954-474277 GCF_008692635.1 Crocuta crocuta
TTAGAGAGAGTGAGGGGGGAGGGGCAGAGAGAGAAGGGGGGACAGAGGATCCAAAGTGGGCTCTGTGCTGACAGCAGAGAGCTGATGCAGGGCTCCAGCTCACGAACCATGAGATCATGATCTGGGCTGAGATCAAGAGTTGGACCCTTAACCAAATGAGCCTCCCAGGCACTCCCTCACTTTGCAGATTCAAGTGACTGCAGTGTCCCCCCTCAGTTACTAAGCATGGGTGTGCAGTCAGCACTTGCCCTTGGGGACGGGACACCGAGAGTATCTTCTGTTGGGTTTTGGAGAAGGCCCCTCCCCATGGCAGGCAGGGCATTTCCCTGAAGATGCTCCAGGGCCTCCGGCGGGAATTTGAAGTCAGCAAACCTGCTGGGTCAGTCCAGGAGCCTTTGAAACCAAGGTTTGCACAGGAAAGTTCCCTAAAAACCTCTAAGGGGACGTCAGGTAAAGGAGGCAGGAATCTGAGTGGAGGGCCTGGGCTCAAAACAGTCGGGTCTTCTTAGACTTCAGATAGACCTGACCCTGTCAGCCAGCTTCAACCCAGTCTTTGGCTGAGCTCCCCTGGCAGAATATTCCTTAACGTGAACTTCTCTGTGGGGTTAACACTAGCATACTAGCCACCTTTCTCTTCCAGGGTTTTGGGTGTGTATTCATGTATGTATCCGTTAATTTAAATTGGGTACAAGTATTTGTCGCTCTATGTGTTTCACACGGCAGGCGCTGAGAAGCAAGCAGCAAACAGAACAGGCAAGGTCAAGGCATTTGTGCATCTTAATGTTCTGGCTGGCTGGACACGCACCGGCAAGTGCACGGGCCGGGGGTGTGCAGGTTGCGATCACTGATGTCGAGGCCATAAATGCAGAAGCGTGACACTGGGGGGTTACCCCTAGATTCAGTAGGGTCATCAGGGAAGCCGCCTCTGAGGAGGAGGTTTGAGCTTGAAACTGAATAAGAAGAATAAACTGGCTTTTCAAGAACTTCCCAGAGTAGGAAGAGAAATTTGAGAACCAGGTCTTAAAATTAACTTTGCCAATGAACTACTAGTGTTATTTTTTTGAATACTGGATTTGCAGATGTCTTGAAAAAACTTTTTTTTAAGTTCATTTATTTATCTTGAAAGAGCGAGATAGGGGAAGAGAGAGAGAGAATCCCAAGCAGGCTCTGCTGTGTCCTGTCAGCAAAGAGCCAGATGCGGGGCTTAATTTCATGACCTGTGAGATCATTACCCTCAACCAAGAGTCAGATGCTTAACCGACTGAGCCATCCCGGCGCCCCCACAAATGTCTTGAAACTTTGTAACACAAGAAACCTAATGTTACACCTTGAGGTCTTTGAATTTTGGGGGGGGGGGGTTCTAAAATACTTTAAAGATGTGTGTGGCTGATGTATCAGCTACAGCCCCTCCTCAAAATACCTAAATTTAAAAATGTCTAAGTACTCAACAGAAGGACACAATTAAATAAGCTGTAGCACATATATTGTGACTAAAAATTCTCATTAAGATTTTTAAAAATAGAAAAATGTTTTTAAGCAAATACAAAATAGCAGCACATGACAACAAACTAGCAAAAACGATACATGATGACAGAAGATGTGTAAAGGTCAAAATTTTGTTAGGGGCACAAAGAGAAACTAAAAATATTCAGATATTTCACTGTCATGCTGTTATTTCAGTAAAAGTTTCACAAGTAAGGAAAACTGATAACATGGAACACTTATTTTCGTACATCACCTGAACGTTCCCAACACTTCTGCTGGTCAGTCAAGTATATAGATTTCAGTTAAGCACTGCTGTAGGCGCAGAGCCCAAAATTGTGTCTACAATTTCACAGGCTCTCAGCACATTTTAGCTGAGTGAAAGAATGGATTGACAGGTTCTCGAAAGAGTCTGATATGGTAAAGAGATTTGCTTCTTTACCCATTTTGTTGCCACATTAATAAAACTATAAAACACAAGATCAAAGAATCTTAGTATAATTTGAGGGAAATTTTCCTTTTGTGTAAGGGTTTATAAAAAGGCAGAGAAGTGATATAAAATTTTTTTTCAGGTTACACTTATACACAATTTGGAAATAAATGTTTAAAGAAAAAAATAATAGGGGCGTCTGGGTGGCTTAGTCAGTTAAGCGGCCAACTTCGGCTCAGATCATGATCTCATGGTTCATGGGTTCAAGCTCCGTGTCGGGCTGTGCTGACAGCTCAGAGCCTGGAGCCTGTTTCAGATTCTGTGTCTCCCTCTCTTTCTGCCCTTTCCTGCTCATGCTCTGTCTCTCTGTCTCTCAAAAATAAATGAATGTTAAAAAAAGATGAAGAAGAAAATAATAATCACATATCAACTTTAGAGATACACTATTAATACTTCATTTTCTGTATACACGTCTTCACAAATTTGGCATCATCTGAATATAGTTTATATATTCATTTTGTCTATTGTATCAGTATTTTCTTACTCCTTTAATAAATCTTTAAGAAGCTGAAGAGTAAGATATACCATAATTATTTAAGCAATATTCCATTTATTAAACACTTAGAGTTTTCCCAGTGTTTTACTTACTAGTGAAAATGCCATTAAAAATTTTGCTACTGGGGCACCTGGGTGGCTCAGTCAGTTAACCATCCAACTCCGGCCCCAGTCATGATCTCACCATTCTGAGTTCGAGCCCCGCATCAGGCTCTGTACTGACAGTTTGGAGCCTGGAGCCTGTCTCGGAGTCTGTGTCTCCCTCTCTCCCTGCCCCTGCCCTGCTCTCACTGTGTTCCTCTCTTAAAAAAAAAAAAAAAAAAAAAATTAAAAAAAAAAAACTTGAAAAAAAAATTTTAAAAATTTGCTACTAAATATTTGCCTCATAGTCCAATTTCCCCTTTCCAATTCTTCCATCCTCCCTTCCCCCATAGGTGCTGATTTGGAGAGTCCCTCCTGGTAAACTTTCTGCTTATTACTGTCTCGGTCTCTGGGTTGGGCTCCTGGGGAACCCAATTCCGGGAAAGTTGGAATGTTTAGCAAAAATTACATGTGTGTTCTTTGACTCAGCAATCCTGTTTCCAGTGATGTGGCAAAAATATGAAGATATATGTACATGGGTATTTATTGCAATATAGATGAAATAGTAAGAGTACTGGAAAAAAATTTACAGTACTACAAACTCAAATGTCTGTCAGTAAAAAACTAACTGAATAAACTATATTGCATCCATACATTTCAGTGTAATAAAACATACAGTGCATATCTATAGGCTATTATAGAGCCATGTCCAGAAAACAATGTTAAGTCAAAAAAGCAAGGTGGAGAAAAGTATGTATTGTATACGACTGCTTTTTCAAGAAAAAGAAGGATACGTGTGGGGGGGTAGGGTGGGGAGGTGTGTTCATACATAAACTAACAATGGAGTAAAAGTGATTTTTCTAAAAAGGGAGAAAAGAAAATTACATAAAGGAACAGGGATAGGACTTTGGCTTCTTATCATTTTACTTTAGATCCAAATAGCTATGCTACGTTATTATAAAGTAAAATTAATTCACAAAAGCAATTCCAAACAGCAAAAGTAAAATATCCAAATGAATCTACATGTGTATCCACTTAATGGTATAACCACAAAGAGAAGAACTAGTCTAAGGGACTTTAAAGGATGGTAATTTGACTTTATGTACCTCATAAAATATGTCATAAGGATGAAAGGAACTGAGAATAATCTTTAACTGTGCTGGTAGTACTGCCATTTTGCAACTGTTATGTGTGTCTTGTGGGATAAAGCAAACGTGTCATTAGGGTGCTTTCTTTCAGAACTAGGTATTTCATCATGGGGCAAAAAGGAGACAGATTAAGATCACTGAAAGGAAGTAAAACCCTGTAGCCCTGAAGCTGAATTTGAAGCATCAGAATGAACTCTTGACGTATTTGTCTTTTCAAAATACTTATTTCTTAGCTCTGCCCACCAAAGGCCTGGAAACAATAATCAACCCAAGAGCAGTGAGCACCCCAGTGTCTGGCCCCTAAACACCATTTCCCACTCAAAGGAATAAGGGCCCTTTGGAGAAATGGCTGATGTTGGGTCTGGGGCAGGAAATGTGTAACATGGGGCTGAAACAAGGAAGTCTGTTAAGGCTGGGTCAGAAAGTTCCAGTTCGACTTGAATAGGCTCACAATGGCCAAACACAAGATGGCCGACAAAACTACTGTATAGTAGCACCGATACAGGGAATAAGTGGAAAACATTTATTCTGTGAGTGTTTCAGTCCATGAGTTCATAATGACAATTAAAAAAAATAAGACACAGTGGAGACCTTTGGAAGATTCTAGGGGGTCCAGATCAGTGCTTCAGAAGATCTGGCATTTATCCTGCCTTCCCTAAGGAGACTGTGTGCCAGGGTAAGCAAATAGTAGATGAAGGGAGTTACGTTTTTATAGAAGTGTTCTAAATACCAAATAAAAGAAATGCTGGAATTTGAAATATACCATTTTATTTATTTTTTAAAGTTTCTCTTTTATTGAGAGAGAGAGCAGGTGGGAGAGGGACAGAGAGGGAAACAGATTCTCAAGCAGGCTCTGGTCTCTCAGTGCAGAGCCCGACTTAGGGCTCGAGCTCACGAATGGTAAGATCATGACCTGAGCCAAAATCAGGAGTTGTACACTTAACCAACTGAGCCGCCCAGGCGCCCCTAAATCTGCCACTTTATAGCCACTAATGAATTAATGGATCTAGGACTAGGCAATGATTATTAATGACTTATAATATCACAGTGAGAGAAACAGACAGTATATGTTCCATCCTGTGGACATAACACATTACCACCTTTAGAGTGGTCAGGCCAAAAACTCAAACACGAGTCTAATCAAGCCTCTAAATCAGGGGGTGGGAAACTTTTCCAGCAGGGTAGATACTAGACATGAGGTCTGTGGGCCACCTGGTCTCCACTGGTCCTACTCAACTCTGCCATTGTAGCTTGGAAGCAGCCACAGGCCACACATACACGACAGGCATACTGTGTTCTGCTGACACGTTATTCACAAAAACAGGCTGGCACACAGGCCATGGTTTGCCAGTCCCTGCCCCAGAATCTAGGTCTAACTTATGGTGTACAGGAAATACAGAGAACAAAGGAATATATTACATGACACCATAAAAATGCAGCCTACAAAATTCAGACTGAAGGAAACTTCAGGACAAAGTGCCTAGTTTCTTCAACAACAACAACAACAAAACAGAACCAAAAAAAGCAAGAGATACAAAGAATGAGAAAGGAAATTCATATTTTAGACATAAAAGTCTATCAATCAGTCAAAATATTTGGGCTTTAGTAAATACCAGTTCCAACAAACTTTGAAAAAAAGAAGATAATCATGGAAATAAATGATGCCATTAAGGAATGACAGTGGTGCCTCGTGATTGTTTTTGAAAGAGTTTATATGTTTAGACATACACGTTGAAACGTGCTATGATGGGGGCATGTGGGTAGCTCGGTTGAGCAGCAGGCTTTGGCTCGGGTCATGATCTTGTGGTTTGTGAATTCAAGCCCCACGTGAGGCTCACTGCTATCAGAGCAGAGCCTGCTTTGGATCCTTTGTCCCCCATGTCCTTTCTCCTCCCGCCTGTGACCTCTTTCTCTCTCTTAAAAAAAAAAAAAAAAAGATATGATATCTGTAATTTACTTCCAAGTAATGGGTAGGGCTCTAGGTAGAACTGTGCATTGGCTCTTAGGAAGGTCAGGTCATGGCTACATGGGGGCTCACTGGACCAGTCTTTTCCATGTTTGAAGTTTTCCCAAATTAAAAGTTGGAACAGGGGCGCCTGGGTGGCTCAGTAGGTTAAGCATCCGATTTCGGCTCAGGTCATGATCTTATGGTTCGTGAGTTCAAGCCCCACATCAGGCTCTGTGCTGACAGCTCAGAGCCTGGAGCCTGCTTCAGATTCTGTGCCTTCCTCCCTCTTTGCCTCTCTCCCCTGCTCATGCTCTCTCTCTCTCTCTCTCAAAAATGAATGGATGTTAAAAAAAAATTAAAAGTTGAAAGAAACACAAAACATAGATTCAGCAAGAGAGATGACAAACGTACACGCAGGTGAAGAAAAATAGCTTTAGTTTGCTGGACAAGAGCCTTTGGAACAATTAAGTGGAATCAGGCTCATGGGATTTCCTGTTTGTCCCTTAGAATCAAAGACAAGCCAGAGTGGATCACATCCACCTGATGTTTCTGAGTGACCATCCCCTCCTGTCTGTCTCAGAGGGAGACAGGTCCAAGGGCTCCCGGGCTTGGGGCTGACGGCCCAGGGCACTGCTAGCTGCTCACCCAACAGGTGTACACCCTCCCTGGCATCAGCAGCGGGATTTCTTCAGGGTTGCCAGTACCCATTTAACAGGTACTCAGCCCCTATGGCAGCAGAGCTGGCCAGCCAAGCTGGTTTTGGCCACTGACCTATAACCGGAAGTCAGGGCTTCCAAAACTACTTTATTTTCTGAATTAAAAGGGATCTACTCAGCAGGTGTGGATATCCCAGCTTATCCTAGGTATACTCAGTGCCTGAAATAGTAGGGGCAGCATTGTGACCATAAAGATAAAGGTGATACTCCATGATGGTAAGGGTGCAGAGAGAGAGAGAGCGAGAGAGAGAATGAATGAACCTGGAACATCATGGAGTCATTGCCACAGGCTTATCTACCTGAACTTTGTGCCACACAAGAAAAATTAACTCCTGTGTGGTTAATCCACCGTGGTAAGGCTTCTGTTACCTGTCACTGATTTAATCACCGCCCCACCCCCAAGTATCCAAAATTAACCTCCTGGTCTCCTCTGAGCTGCCTTCTCGGTCTTCCTCAGCTCCATAAATGGCATCTTTGGTCTTTAAGGCACTCAGACCCAAACTCCTGACTCTGTTTTTCCCTCTCGCTCCACATTCATCCATCAGCCATGCCCGCTGGGTCCCCAGTCTCACCCCTAGCTCCACGGCGATCACCCTAGTGTGAGCCACGGGCACCTCTAAGGGGGTCTGTGTCACGAGCCCCTGACTGGTCTGCTGCAGCCCTGCCTCCTACAGCCTATTCTCCACCACCAGGGGGTTCCTTTTGAAATACAAGTACTTGCTGCCCTCCGACCCAAATCCTCTCACTTCCATTTGGGCCTGAAGCGCTGCCATGGATGACCTCGCGTCCTGGCACACAGCCCTCCTTCACCGGGCTCCGGCCCCACCGGCTTCCTCGGTGATCCTGCAGCGAACCAGGCGGGCTTCTGCTTCAGGCTTTCACCTTTGCTCCCCCCTCCGCCTGAGTTCTCTTTTCTTTTTTAAAGCGTATTTGAGAGAGAGAGAGAGTGTGTGTGTGTGAGCCTGCCGGTTGGGGAGGGGCAGAGAGAGGAGAGAGAGGGAATCTCAAGCAAGCTCCATGCTTGTCAGCACAGAGCCCTATGTGGGGCTTGATCCCACTAACCACGAGATCTTAACCTGAGCTGAAATCAAGAGAGTAGGACGCTTAACAGACTGAGCCCCCCAGGTGCCCCCCAGGTTCTCATTTCACGAATGTCCATGCGGCTCATTCCTGAAATTCTTTCAGATCTCGTAGCTGTCACCTGACCAGGCCAGAGAAGCCTTCCGAGCTGGCCGTTTTCTTGTTTGCACTCCTGTCCCCTCCCCACGCTCCTCGGACATGCTCCGCATTTCGGGGAACTGCATTTCCCTGGCTTCCTCGTCCCCAGCTTCTGGTGGCTGTGCCCACGGGAGGCAGAGGCAGGAAGAAGGCTGAAGGCAGGCAGGCAACAGGAAGGAGCCCAGCTGTTTGTCTCTCTCTTCAGGCTATGTCTCTGGCACTCACCGTGTCGACTCTGGGACCCCGGGTCCCTCAGACAGCCCCTGCATCTGGGGTCCCCATCCTGCTACACAGGCTCCCACCAGGTGACTCAGCACCTGGGCTCCAGTGACAGAACTACCTCCCTCTGTTGGCCATGCTGGGGCTTGTGTGGCTTTCCAGCTCTTCCTTCACCTGCGTAGTCAAGTCCTCGTATTAAGTCCCTCTGTTTCAAACACCAACCGGGCCCGACTGGGCCTGACTGGGCAGCCTTCCCTGATGACCCTAAATGCCCTCACTCCCTTCCCTGTCACCGTCCACTTCTGCTTTACTTCCCTTGTAGCTCTTATCAACACCTGCTAGAGTTTATACTTATTTGTTTCCTGAATTGCCTAACTCTCCACCGGCATATAAATGAGCAGGTAGCCGGACGGTGTGCTGTGTGGGGCCTGGCACAGCGCAGAGCTCACGTTAACAAGCCAGTGTTCTTTCATTTGTTTAAGAGATCTTGAGACGCGCTCTCCCCAGCCCGGCACTGGACACGGGAGCCAGAGAGATGAACAAGGCCCACGTTTCTATCTGGACACAGGACAGGGTGGTGGTGAGAACCCAGCCGCGCTCCCTGTGTTCGCCTGTGGTGCTTCCAGAACGGGGTGCAGAACCACGTGTGTGGGAATGGAAGCCCCTCGAAGAGGGAGATTAAGTCTCTCGTCACCACATGCCAGACTCCCCGTAGGGAAACACCACTCACCTGACGTGGAGTGGGATCTTGGGCACCTTCTTAGAGACCTTGAACCGTCCTCTGTCCCCATAGATGTCGGTGAAGTACACTCCGGCCACACTTGTCACCTGGTTCCCAGGGAACCTAGACAGCAGGTCGTCACGACCGTGCTGACTGGCCCAGTACCAGGCGTGGCCCCCAATGAGCAAGCCGCCTCCACATTTCACAAACTGGGTCAGCTCCGCGGTCATCTTGTCCTGGTAGGCATTGATGCAGTAAACCCCCGAGGGGGCCCCCAGTTCTGGCTGAATGTGTGCCTGAACCCCACGGCCCTGCAGGATACTTACTAGTGATGCCAGGGAGGGGTGCACTCCAACGGGAGCCCCAGGCGAGGGACAGAGCCAGCCCACGGCATTGAGAAGGAATGGAGCCAAGCCGGCATCCAGCAGGTAGCCCTCGTGCGACACCACCACCAGGCGGCCTCGGCCATAGAAGGAGGCGGCAATGAGGACCTGGCCCTTGTCATTCACCATCACTGGGAAGGCGGCCTCTCCAATCAAAAGAAGTTCACTCGGGATGGGGTCTTTGGGGACATTCCAGCTTGTCACTCCATCCATGAGGGCCTCGAAAGCACCGGCGGGAGTTGTCGCCATGGTTGAACCAGCTGCGGCAGAGATGAACGACTCCACTGGGTCAGAACTGGGGAAGGATCGAGTGAAAACACACGGCGAGTAAATGCATTCAAATGAAAACCGTTTACTGGGCTCCCCACTGTGTGCCAGCCACGGGGGGCACAGCAAGGCACGTGCCAACAAGACCCTCCCGTTCATGAATCTCCCACCTCAGCAGGGGAAGGACAGTAAATAGACAGGTAGAGAAACAAACAAAGCAATTCATAACCATTAGGATGAAACTTAAGACAGTGACGTGGCATCAAGTAACTGGAAAGTCACTTGAAATTGTTTGGTAAGAAAGGCCTCAATGAGGACGTGCCCTTCAAGCTGGAAGCTGACGTTTCAGCTGAGACATGGGAGAGCATGCTAGCCCAGAGCAGCCCCGGGCAGGGCCGAACAGGACCTGAGTGGCCGGGGTTGGGGGTGGGGGGGGCGTGAGGGGCAGCTGGGTCCTGCACAGCCTGGTACAGGGTGACAGCCGGTGTGCACGAGCTGACTTGGTGTTGTGCTGCATCTCTGTGGGTAAAACGGTCATGTGACCTTGCAGAAAACTGCATTTTTGGGGACAGTTTTGACTAAGTGAGTTGAAACGCCTCCCCCATTTATCATATCTGCCCTAAGAGTTCCCTATCTCTGTGTGGGTAGCTTTCTTTTTCCAGGCATCTTTTATTATTTTTTTTATTTTTTACGTTTAATGTTTTGTTTATTTCTGAGAGAGAGACAGCATGAGCAGGGGAGGGTCAGAGAGAGAGAGAGAGGTACAGAATCTGAAACATGCACCAGGCTCTGAGCTAGCTGTCAGCACAGAGCCGCACGCGGGGCTCAAACCCACAAACCGTGTGATCATGACCTGAGCCGAAGTCGGACGCTTACCTGACTGATCCACCCAGGCGCCCCATCCAGGCGTCATTTAAAATTCAGTGTGCCGGGGGCGCCTGGGTGGCTCAGTCTGTTAAGCATCCGACTTCGGCTCAGGTCATGATCTCGTGGTTTGAGGGTTTGAGCCCTCTTTCGGGCTCTATGAGCCTGGAGCCTGCTTCGGATTCTGTGTCTCCCTCTGTCTCTCTGCCCCTCTTCCATTCATGCACTTTCTCTCTCTCAAATATGAATAAACATTAAAAAAAAAAACAGTGCGCCTAAAATTGAGCTGTTCTTATCCTTAAAGCAGCTTTCTTGGATATATTACTTAAGCCTCAGTTTACTCACTTATAAAAAGAATATACATTCCTTGGAGGATTGATGGTGGAGATTAAGAGAAAACATATTAAAACACCTCGTTCTGGGTACACAGTGCGTGAGCGCTGAGAAAACATGAGGGTCTGTCCCTATGCTGACCTTTCTAACTTCCCTAAGTGACAAGGTCCATGTTCTGGGTGCCTGTCCCTTCCCCTGGGCCCACCGCTGACTTCCTCAGCTGAGCACCCAGACGCCTTCTCACCTCGGCAGGTGCACAGGGGGACGTGGAGGGCGTCGGGGCTGTGTGCCCCAGTGGCTGTCCCTAGGTGCGTCCCGGAGCTCCTCAGCAGGCACCCGAGGAGCTGAGCTCCAGCTGCCCACAGCGGTGAGCAGCCCAGCCCCCTGCCCTTCGCTGCCTTTCCCTCCTTCCTGGCCGCCTCCTCCCCACTCCCTCACTGGCATTGGGGCTCACTTCCCAGATAGACTACCCGACTTACGTCCTTGTAGCAGGCTTCACTTTGGGGAAGAATTGAAACTAAATCGCCAAAGCTTTCCTCTCCCTTTGCCTCCTTCCTTCCTCTTTCCTGTTTCCAGGGACAGCGGGCCACCTCTCACACATGAGTGAGCGCCTTCCGCTTGTGTTCACATCCAGACTAAACCGATCCGGCTTTAGCCCCAGGATGGATTCTCACCTACGATCGTCTCAAGCCATCCTACCCACTTCTCTCTGTAATAAAACCCCTCCGATTTCACCCAGTCTCCATAAGGTAAAAGCTGAGTGCCTCGCCCTGGATTTTAAGGCCTCCATGGTCTGGGCTCTCCCGTGTTCCAGACTTTTTCCCTGCTGCACTCTCTGCAAACCACCAGCAGGCGTGGCATCCCTGAGCATGCCCTGTATTTCCTGTAGAAGTCAAGCTCCTGCTCACCCCCTGACTCTCCGTCCCACCTAGCCACCTCTTTCTCAGTTATGCTCCCAGGAAAGTGAATTCACACAAGTGAGTCAGTACCCACATCGAGCATCGTGGGCAGGCTGGGCGAGTGATCTCCGCTTTCTGGTTCAGGACTAGGGAAAAAGCGAAAGAAGGAAGCCTGAGGTCAAGATGATGTTAATTAACTACCTTGGAAAGGGAAGTCTTTCACTACTCTGGGCCTCTCTAGTTTAACAAGAAAAACAGACAAAACCCCCAAGAGATGAGTAATAAGAGTTACTCCAAACTCTGATCTCAACTCTCAAGAAGTAGGTGCGCGCGCGCGTGCAGACGCGCACACACACAGGTATCCATCTTCGTCAAATTCTCGATTCACAGGTTCAAAGAGGCGAGAGAAAGGTGTTTAGAGAAAAACCGCAAATAGCACCAGACTGAGTACACGAAACGAAACCCGGGACCGAAGCAGGGAGAAACTCGCCAACCGAAGCAACGTTCCTGGCCCTGCTTCTGGCACCAAGCGGCGCCGCGGCGAGCCCAGATCCCCCGCCCCCGACCCGCCTCGCAACCCTCTCGGGCTGGCAAACTCACGGTCAGTAGTCGGGTCCACGGCGCTAGCTCCGGGCGTGGGGCACGGGAGCAGTGGCGCAGCGGGCGGTCTGGGGGCCCTGAGGGAGGAGGCAGGCGGGGCGCCGATGGGCGGTCTTGGGGTCCGGTGGAGAGGGCGCGGAGTGGGACCCAGAGGCGGCCGAGGTGAGGCGTGGCATGGGTGGGGCGTCCCGGAGGAAGGGCGCCTAGTGAAGGGGGCGCGGCTGGCGGANCGGACTCGCCTCCGAGAAGCCCCTCCCGGTCCGCTGCACTTGGGGTGGTGTTGCCGCTTGCGGGGCTCTATTGGGTGCGTTCCTCTCAGGAGGCGGGGTTCCTCGATCTGCGGGGGGCGGGGCGGAGAGCGGCTCTCTCAGGCCCTCCGAGAGTTCCGGGGTACGAGAGGGAGCTTTGCCGGAAAGCAAACGCCAGGTCTCCAGGAAACCAGGTTCGGGGCAAGCAACGCCCGACGACAGCGAAACCCAGGGCCAAGGGGTCACGGCGTGGAAGCGCGTCCCTCCCCTCGGGTGGTGGGGTGCAGCGCCAGAGAATAGAGGCTCTGCGTTGAAAGGCTGCCCCCTGGTGGTCATCACCCGCCCATGCAGCCCGTGCTCGTGGAGTTTTCCAGGCTGTCCAGGGCACTCCAGCTAGGGAACTAGGTCTGGGAGTCGAAGAGAGATCGGTGCCAGAGATATTCTTGTTTCAGGAGTTTTATTATGTGTATTCCGTGTGCAGCACTCCTTGCTAGCAAGACGAAATTTTCTTCTCTTAGAAAGCCACGCTTTTTCTTACCTTAGCGTGGCCGTCACTTGCCTCGGAAAGAATTTCCTAACCTCCAGATTACACCAAATCCTCCTCCCGACTACACCAGACACCTCTTCTTTCCCAGGCTGCAATTCCACACTCGCTTGTATGACCACTGATTACCGCTGGTTCCTCCCATAGCCTCTCCTGCTGTGAGTGCCGTCTGTCTCCGTCATGTCCATCCTTGCATCCTCACTGCCAGGGTTCATTCCTGTCGCGTAGTAGGCTTATTGTTTCTTAGTAATCACGTAAAAGTGTGTGATTAAATAAATCAATAAGCATATAGGGAATGTTCAAGAAATGTGTACTGAATTAGTAAATAACCGAGATTTGGAGGACTAGCAGAAATCTGTTTGGCAGAGGACCAAATGCAATCAGGTTTCAGAAAGAAGCCACAAGGAGAAACCTATACAAGGAAGGCGATTTGGGTAAGACCTATCGGAATTTGGGACTACTTCAGGGCGGAAGCCTAGTGTGAGCTGAGGTTAGTTGAATTCATAGGTTTCATACCAGGAAGCAAACCTTTGAGAACCAAGTGGGAGCTGGACACTGAGCGAGTGTATCAGGAAAGTTCCATGTCCACTGCAGAGTTTAGGGGCTCTTTTGTATTTGAGCTCTAAGGGTTTAACAGTCTCTGCCCACATCATTGTCACACTTTATGGTCAAGTACCACAATTCTAGAAAGACTCCTGCAAGTATTCTGGTGTTGATCTAATAGAAGAAAGGGTTTCAAATAAAGGTGAATTTTTCAGGGCCAGAGAGCAAAAGGTACCTGTGGTCGTTAGGGTACCTGCCATTTGGGAACAGAAGTTGGCTGAAGAATGGAAACAAAACAACATAGGAAACAGCATGAAGGCCCATTTAAAACCTAGCAAATGAAAGATGGTGGCCAGCGTGGGTCTGACTAAAGGGTCACTGCTCATGTGCAGACCCCCAGACCCTTCCTCCAGACTAGGAGAAAACAGAGACTCCTCCATGAAAGCAGATTCTCACTGGGCACATATCCTTTGGGGTGCTCTGAGAGATGGAAGTGATGGTACAGTCAACAAGACAGTAGACAGGAAAGAACCGTAATACCATAAGGATTTATGTAGGTCTCACAATCAGCTGAAAAATAAGTGCCAGGGAAGAGAAAGGAAGAAGCAATTATTTCTAGTCATCAGAGATGAACTTACAGGGAAGGGGCCTCTAAAACTTAGCTTTGCAAAAGCATAAATGTTATTTGTGGGCAGAGAAGAGTCGAGGGCAGTATACCATGAGGCCACATCGCAGTCCACGGCATGGAGATGTCCTTGTGAAAGCTTGATTTGAGAAAGACAGTGTTCATTGTGACCGAAGTTTGTTAACGGCGCTTACAGGAGTGAATTCGGATGGCAACCAAGGAGTTTGAATTGTAGTCTGTGGTCTGGAGGAAGGTGTTTTTTGTTTTTTGTGTTTTTTAAATTTTTTAAGTATTTATTTATTTTTGAGAGAGAGACAGAGAACATGCAGCAGAGAGAGAGAGGGAGACAGAATCCAAAGCGGGCTTCAAGCTCTGAACTGTCAGCACAGAGCCTGATGCAGGGCCTGAACTCACGAACCAAGAGATCATGACCTGAGCCGAAGTCAGATGCTTAATGAACAGAGCCACCCAGGCACCCCTGGAGGAAGGTTTTTAAGAAATGCCATGTCCATGTCATAAACACTGAGATTCCCTCCTCCATGTCTGTTCTCCCCTGCTCCACCTCTCCTGCCCTTTCTAAGCAGATCCCATTTTTGTTCGGATAACCTCCCTCTCCCTTAAGAGATTCAGGGGAAAATGGAGCCATTTCCAGTATGAAGGGTAGGTATGTCTTAGCTTAAGCCAAGCATGCCCATCCCTGTCCTTTGTGCCACAATGACTGACTCCTTCTGGGTTATACCTAATAATATACATGAACAATATGATACTTAATTGTCCAGCACACGCAGGGGGCATAGGGGTCAGATTTTACTGTTACCACTGGTACGCCAGTCCATTTTTGTAAAACAGAGGAAAATCCGTGCAGTAATTCCATTTTCTCACAAAGCCAAATGCAAGGGTTACTTAACACACAAGCTTTCTAATTAAGGGCTAACATTAATAGTCACTGACTTCCTTCTTCAATTATTTTTAGCTCTGAGTTAAACTTAATGTGGTCCCATATACTCTTTCCCTGAAGGGCCTCAAGAATCTGGGAAGGATTAGCCATGGTCTAATTTAGGAATAGAGACGGTTGAATGCACCTATGTGCTTTTATTGGGATGAGTCAGTGGGGAGGTTTACGAAGTCACTATTTAAGATGATCCAGAACAGGTGTCCACAGATGCTTGAAGAGTAAGTACTGTAGCGGCCATGAAAAGGCTCCAGTCAGATCTCCAGCTGTAGGCAGCAGGTATGTAAGTGACAGGCGGCCGCAGCTGGTGTGCCCTGGAATCCTGGGGGACGGGCCGTGGATTCCCCTGGCTTCTCCTGGCTGGTGATGAAGTGTACCACGGCTATTAAGGCAGGCCCATCCCTGGGAGACGCGGGCTCCTGCTGGGTGACTTTGGCCCGAGGACACCCATTGGCCTTGACGCGACTTTCTCTGAGGCCTGCCCCACGGAAGCCTTTCCTGCCTTTGCTGTGTCCTTCATGAGGATGAAACCTCCCTCACAGTCCGATGGCTCCCCCAGCCTCTTCTGGTCCCTCTCCATTTGCTCTCACAGAAGTTTCCCTTGAAATAAATCTGCACATCTGATCTCTTGGCTCCTGCTGCCTGGAGGCTCCAGGCCAGCGCATGTGCTGTTGTGATTCTATCTCCAAAGGTTCAAATGCTCAAGTGCACTTATCAAAATTGTGTCCTAGAGGGAGTAAAGAGCAAAGTCATTAACTCGAGAGCATTTAGGAAAGCCTCGCCGACTACATTTTTTCATTCTTTAGTACGTGTCTGATAACCTTCATTCAAACTATAGCATGGCCCTACTCTAGGGCAAGTTCCTGCCTGCCTATTTATTTCAAGCAGCAGGGCTGGAATTTGCGGCTTCTCTTGACAGATGGCCAGCGCTTAATCACAGTTAGAGGAGCTTTCATGTTCTCCTTTGGTGTATTTGTGACATTAATCTAGGCCTGTTTTTTTAAATCAATTTATTTATTTTAAGTAATCTCTGCACCGAGTGTGGGGCTCAAACTCGCGGCCCTGAGTTCAGGAGTCACATGCTTTCCTGACTGGGCCAGCCAGGTGCTCCAGCCTGGGCCTGTGTTTTCTTTTTGGATCATAACCGTGTGGAACGTGTGTGGTAGGAGCGAATAATCTTGCAGTCACGACAGATACCCGTTCTGAAGATGTCTCCTCCCCATAAGGAACAAGAGGGGAGTCTTCATACATTTCTAAACGTGTCCCATCTCCATAAAGTTTGGTTTTGTACTGAAGATTTCAGTCGTCGGGGAGCCAGTGGAGCTGACTTAGCCCGAGGCTGTGTGTGGATGTTTCTCCTCTGGTTCTCAAATATCAGACCCACTGGGGAGGCACACAACAGATCCAGTTTCTATAATTGCACCCACACCAGTGTGGTTGATATGCTTTCATGCACAAAGTCACGAGGATTACAGATGTCAGGATGCCACAGCGGCTGGTGTACGGGAATTGGGAGTCACTGACGGCCAGTATCCCCACAACAAAACCCCTACAGAGAATCTCAAAGCTCCCAGTCCTAGGGGACCAGCAACATTATTTTTTCATGTTTTTCTGCAAGTATAAACAATCGTTTCCAAATGGATTTATTCCAGAATTACTGTAGCATCAAGGTCTTCCTTCTCCAGGCTTTTCATTTTGTATCAACACATGTGATCCAAGTGTCTTTAATTTTTTTTTTAAGTTTATATATTTACTTTGAGAGAGAGAAAAGGCGGGGAGAATCAGAAAGATAAGGAGAGAGAGAGAGTCCTAAGCAGGCTCCGTGCTGTCAGTGCAGGGTCTCGTGTGGCTCCATCTCCCGAACCGTCAGATCATGACCTGAGCTGAAACCAAGAGTCAGATGCTCAACCTCCTGAGCCCCCCCAGGGGCCCATTGTGTCTTTTAATTTTAATCAAGGTCAAACAGATATTATACAGCTTCACAGGGGAAGAGGGACATGGACTGAGACCACGGATAACTGAGTCTGTTTCCCATGACACATTTGTCCTGATGGACATCAGTATGGGAGTCTAAAACTTTCACTGCTGTGCACATGTAGTCAGTTGCTTCTAAACAAATTTTCTCCACATGACTGTGGTTCCAAATTCCACTTGTTACTGGACCCATCAGGCCATCAACAGGGGCCCAGAACTTAGTATATAGAAGTATAAAGGCATGGCTTCATTCAGTACCTTTGGTAGAGGTCACAGCAGCCACTGAGCTGAGCCCCTCTTCCTCCTCAGTCACGGGGAAATTTCAGAGTGAGAAGCGGGCCAGGACTTTTTGAGGAGAGAGACTCAAAAGCTGTGAGTTTCCGTTAAGTCAGTGGATCCTATCATAAGGTTAAGGTCAGAAATCAATGCTATATCCCAGAAAGTAGCTATTGACTCTTATGGGGATGAAATCCTTGTCTGTCTTGCTGCTCTGGGATTGCCGAGTAGAATTTTACCTCTTTGCCCTGAATTATCTCCATGGTTTGCTCCATCATTTCCTTCAAGAATCTGCCATGTGTCCCCTTTATCAGAGAGGCTTTCCTGGACCTCACTGCATAAAACAGCAAACCTACCCCATGTCCAGTGCCCTCCTCCCCAGAACACTCACTTCCCTGTTTTAACTTTATGTTCCTTCAGACACACTTGACATATGTTTATTTGTTCATTTCAGTGTTCGAACTGGAATATAAGCACTGTGAAGGCACGTGCTTTATTATGTTTATCGTGTATTTCCAGACCCTCTAACTAGCATTGTAGTAGGTGTTCAATAAATATTTATTGAGTGAATTTATTCGTGACCCAGTGGCCAGATTGGAAGGGGATGCCCAAGTGTGGGACATGCATCTTACAGAAGCCAGAATTTTATAATGCTTTATGAATATGTAGGGAACATTTCTATGAACACTTCCTAAAAGAAGGCAGATCAAACATGAAGAATTTTAATTTAACTTGGGAAAGTATTTTTTCCAGTGGCTTCATCTAGTTTTGTGCTAAAAAATATTTGAAATCTCAGCGAGGCCAGAGATCTTTACTGCTTTGCTCTCCTATCTCCCAGAAAGTGTAAGTTCCCTAAGAGAAGTTTGAGCCCTGGAGAAAATGGTTTCTGCTACTCCTTTTATCAAAGCATTGTTTTTTAAAGATACATTTTTAAAAAGTTTACTTATTTTTGAGAGAGAGAGTGTGTGTGTGCAAGCGAGCAGGGGAGGGGCAGAGGGAGAGACTCCCAAGCAGGCTCTGTGCCATCAGCACGGAGCCTGATGCGGGGTCCAATTTCACGAACCGTGAGATCATGACTTGAGCCCAAATCAAGTCAGACGCTTAACTGACTGAGCCACCCCGGCGCCCCCAAAGCATTATGGATCTAATGTAAAGGCATCGTTCAGTTTCTGTTTTAAATTCCAATTTCTTCTGCGTGGCTCAATTGGCAAGTGCTTTTAGACAGATTCTAAGGGCCTCCTGTAATGTTATTCCTGTTAAGTAAAAGCAAACTGCTTCCCTCATGCTTGCTTTAGATTCCTCCCAGGAATGGCGCAGGGAATCTACATTTCTGAAGTGGGAATGCCTCAGACAATAAGGGACCTGTCAGTATTGTCTAGTGGCCCAACATCATTTTGAATCACAACCAAGACTTCCACCAAGTCTAGAGAATCAGACCTTTCCAGGGTCACTCTTGTGTACCTTACGATACTAGTTTTTTTTCCCCAACTTATCCCTATGCTCAGTCAAGAGAAATGCATATTTTAATCTTGTGTAGGAGGAACGAAGGCTCTTCATTCATTCTCTTGCACTGAGAAAGAAAAAAGCGGCCCCTGACATCAGGAGCCTGTCTGATACTCAAAGCTAGGCACTGTTTTCCCCTTTGTACATCAACCATTCCACGAAACATCCGCATCAAACAACATCACTCTGAGACCGTGATAAAGCAAGACAAGAACAAGATTTCAGGGCAACCACAAAATACCAAATATCCCTCTTTCTTCCCCAAAATAAGGGCCTGCTATTGTCTCCAGAGACTACTTCTGGTTCTATGACCATTTTGGGCCTCCTTACCAATAGTTGGGATTTACTGAGACAGTCATAGAATCGCCCCTGTGCCTTAACACCATCCAGTCCAGAACCAAGCCTCGCTTCCTTAGACCTTCCCCAAATTATTCACCCAAAGCCCAAATTCTCTACTAGTTTGTTTTTAACACCTTTTACTGAGATGCCGTTTCCCGTGGTGCCAACTTGTTCAGCTAGAGGGGAGCTACTGGTGGTCTTTGGCTGGAGGGCATCAATACCATCATCTGTTAACACCTGAGGATTCCCCCCCGCCTCCCCATCCCATTAAATGCTCTTCTTCAACCAGTACCAGAGGTCCACTAGGCCTTATCCACAGGTCACTCCAACACTACTGACTGGAGTCAGCTATTTGCTTTTCTTGTTTAATCCCCGTTTCCTACGAGGATTTGAGATTTAAGTCTGCTCTAGATTTTGACTCTTACCAGTGCACCAGCTCACAGTGGCAAATGTCTTGTGAATAATGTCAGAAACCTTAAGATTTATTATTGTTTCCTTTGGTCCCCAAACTGCTCTGGCAGTAAGAACAATAGGACAAACTATTAAAAAACAAAACAAAAAATTAGAGTTGGCCTCTCCCACTCCTTACCTTGATGGAGGCTACAAGGAGAGTTTATGACCTCTTTCATGTACTTGGCTCTTACTGAAAGCAGACACTCACAGATAACAGGACTAGGCATAGGTGTAGCCTGTTACATATATTTGAGCCCTGGGTTACAGGGGGATTGTGTTGGGGAAGGGATGGATCCCTCAGTTTGTGGGGCCTCTCCTGGACTGCTTGATTTGGTTGTCTTATGTTTTACATTTGATCATTTTGCCCTCCTGGCTTTTTTTTTTATTATTATTCATTTATTCTATTTTTTTTTAAATACAATGAACACCTGTAAAACTAAGCATCCAACATGATAGAACGTTGACAATAACTTAATCTACACCAACTTTCCTTTCAAAGAAATGCTTCTTTATAGCACTCAAATGTTTGAGAAACCAAATGCGTAAGTAGCATTTTATAGCTCTCTTGAATTAGATGTGGAGTGTGTGTGTGTAGTTAGAAGGTGCCCAAAAAGTAGAGGATCACCCACCACACCTTCTCTACCACACTTCTGACTTTAATGATGAGGGTCAAAGAAAGAAATCCTTTTCAAAATGGAAGCTAAGTAGGGGTCCAAAAGCTCTGAAGGAATAAAGAACATAGAAGTGATGTCATGTTGAAAGAAGGGATAGAATGTGTTAATTTTGTCAGCAAGACTAGTCAACACGTAATGCCAGATCTACGTACCTATCGGCTTGCTAGCATATACCTTAGGTGAGGTTGAGACATCAGGTGGGGACATTGGTTTAGGGACTAAATATATGAGCCTAATGTGTAAGGCCAGTATGTATGGCTGTAAGGCTAGCATTCCTCAGAGAGCTCCACTTGGCCTTGGGAGTCGGACAACAGAAGAGAGTAAACTAATGGAGAGGGAAGAGCCAAGAGATGAGGAATAGCAAAACAAGAAATTTGGGAGCCTGAAGATTTCTCCTACGTAGTTGACTGCCTCTCCAAAATATGGTGGGGGGAGGCAGAGGGAGAATTGGAGAAAACAGATTATGACATTCAAGCAAAGTGGCAAAGAACAAGGAGACCAACAGATAGAAATCTGACACCACCTGGGCTCATCTCAGATGAAAACTTACTAAAATTGTCAAATGAATAGGAATTCAGGAGACTTACAGCCCCATTATGATCTTGAAATGCTCCCTGGAATAGAATAGGGACAAATATCATGCCTTCTTGGGAAAGAACACTGGTTGGCAATCTTCAGGCAACACCTGTTGAGTGTTCCTTCACTCAGTGAATACTGAAAATCTGCTAGAGAGTAAGCTTAATCTCAGTTACATGGTGAGATCAGGGTCAGGCTTTGTTTTTTTGTGGAACACCTGCAGAAACGAGAAGGTGAAGTGTAAATAACTGGAAGAGATTTAGTGTGGCCAGAACTAGAGAGCAATGGGAAGAAAGATGGACCTGGCCACACTGGGTGGATCCAGATATCTGAGGGCCTCATAAGCCATTTTAAGGGTTTGGTCTGGAGTGTATCTTGGTCAGTACAAAATCACTGGAGAATTTTTATTTGAGTTTATTAAAAATTTTTCAAAGGAATACATGCACAAGGTAAAAAATTAAATAGTACAGAAGGACTTAAAATGAAGAACACGGTTTCCCACCCCACCCTCTTTAACCCTAGCCCCGTTCCCTGGAGGCAATGCATTTAACATTTTCTATTTTTAGATCTTCTGTTAACTAACTTGCTAACATTAAATAATATGTCTGAACAATAATTCTTGACTTATTAACTTTAGACAATCTTTAATAATTCCCCATTACAAAAGATAAGGATTTAACTTACACTATCCCCACCTTTCCTTTGCCTATCCTTTCCCAAAGTTTGATAGATATGCCATTTTTAAGACTTCTATTGATTTCATTTATAACTGGACAGTATACTACCCTCTAGTTCTTGTTGCATTAACTGCAGACTTCACCTTCTCCTTCTCACTGTGAATACAGAAATAGCCCGTCTCGTCCTTCTACCCCTCTTCCCCCAACCAATTCTCACCCTCTCTGTGTTCTCTTGTTTCTTAACTTGTCAGGATTCATTACCTTCCATTTCAGTTCTGAATAAAAAATTAAGCTTCTCATGTTTTGTCTCTAGGCTGAACAGAACACTGAATACCAACAAACAGCATCTACGTTATTTTGGCTAGGTAAATACTGTTTACTGAGAAACGAGTAGATGCAAGGGCATTTTTTGCCATACATAGCCCAGTGTTCAGGATTCCTGTGCCACTTGTAAGGAAAGGTACCTACCGCCAATGTCAAATTGCATCTCTTCATACATTCTAGGAGTTTTTGTTTCACAACTGGGTCTGAATGTCTTGACATATTTCCATTTTCTTCTTGCTGACTGAGGCACGTATGTCTTCCATATTCTCAAACATTCTAGCTTCTCGATGATACTGTCTGTGGAACAAAATGCATATTCTTCCCAAAGAGGCCGAGACTGTGTGCTCTCATCTGAAATGGGTCTTCTAGAGTGAGGCATCCCGCTGGACAACTGTCACTCTAGAGTGAGGCATCCTAGGTGAGGTCCACTGTTTTCTGGATTCCATTTCTTCCTCGTTCCTGGTCTTCCTCATTTTGCTGGAGATCTTCCTCAAGCTACTTTCTTAGTAAGGGTGCAAAGTAGGTAGACTTTCTGAAAACTTGCCTGTCAGAAAATGTCTTTATTTTGATGTTACTCTTGACAGTTTGGCTTGCTAGGTTATCCGGGATCCTGAAGTTTTCCATAAGGGAAGAAATTGCTCCATCGGCTTCCAGTATTCACTGTTGCTGATGAAAAATCTGCTGCCAGTCTATTTCTCATCCCTTTTCAGTTGAGCTAATTGTGATAACTTTATTTTCTCTTTGGGCACTTGTAATATCTTCCCTCTTTCCTTAATATTCCAAAATTTCACAAGATCGGGTCTAGATATAGGTTGTATCGGGGCCCCTCAATCTAGAGACTTGGTTCTTTCTGTTCTTCAATTTGTAAAAAATTTCTTCATCAATATTTTATATGTTCTCTTTTCCAGAAAGTCCTAATGCTTAGATATTGATTGGCTAGATCTGTTTCCTTCCTTTATTTTTTTCTGCTGTTTCTTTTTGTTCTGTATCTAGGGAGTTTCCCTCAACTTTATTTTCCAGCCTGTCTACTGAATATTTTGGGTAGTTTTATTTCACTTTCAGAGGGCTCTTTTTCATCTCAGTTTTTCTTTTCTTTGTAGCATTGTTTTCATCTTATAAATACACCTCAAATCCCTCTGAAGATAATGGATTTTTGAAGTTGTTCTTTCCACATTCACTAGGTTTCCTCTAGAGTTTGTTCTGTTTTTCAAGTCTCCCAATTCTAATTGGTTATTTTTCTTACATGCTTCTCCTCAGGTCCTCACCCACCCCAACCCCCAAGCCCAACGACTGGGAATTCCTAGCTGACTATATGTATTTAAGATTCAACTGTTAACTGTTAACTTCCACGGGAGTGGGCATGGGTGTCTTCTGCCATTGTATGGTGGGGTCTGTTTCTCTAGTAAGCCTCTTTGGGGATGCGAAGCACTCGGGCATTTGCAGAGGGATTTTAACGGTCAGAGAATTAGCTGATAAGCTAGGGGTCACTTATTTCCATAAAAAGAGAAATCTTATTCTGGGGCACCAACTTCTACCTCTCCTCAGGCAGTTTAATCGTATTCTGTACAAACAACACCAACCACAAGAACAACAGATTTTTAATGGGTGCCAATCGCATACTGCCTGGGTTCTGCACAGTGGCTGGGGCAGAATAGGGTGGGGTTCAGATTCACAACAGGTATAAGGTATAACTCTATAGACTTTTCAGGTGCTCATGTTTCTTTGGGATTATGTTGTTCAGATCAGCTTCTCTCCTGTCTGAAAGATACCTTCACTCTTTCATTTGTTATCATGCTTCATCCACGTTCTCTCTTCCAGAAATGTGTTGAGATCTTCTTCCATTATAATCAAATCTGTTCCATTTTCTTTGTTGAGATGTGTCAATTCTCTTTCGCATTTCTTGACTTCAATTTCAGTGGGGCCTGGGGAGGGAGGGGAAGTAAACTTATATGCTCAGTTCATTATCGTAAATTCAAAGTCCCACCGGAAGCTTTTACACAGGAGTGACATGAATATATTGCTTTATATTTTTAAAAGCTCCCTGGGGCCGCAATGCTAAAAATGAACTATGGAGGGCCAGAATGCCTACAAACATTATTCTAGAGGACTAAGAATCTGATTTCCTTGCTGAGAACATGCAATGTCTGGGGCTTTTGGGAGTCAGGCACTTTATCAAAATAACCCATCATTTAAAACCCAGTAAGCTACTAGAATGTGTTCATGGTGCCCTAGAGATAACGCACGAACAAACTCTGAATAGACTGAAACCTGAAACACCTACACTGTCTTTGGGAAACACTTCAGGAGCCTTCGGTAGATTCTTCCTTTGAACTGGTATTTGGAGTAAACAAAAGGACTTTCTGTTCTGATAAAATTGGATGAGGGGTGAGTACGAGCAGCCAAGAAGCTGGCAAGGACTTTAAGGTCCTTCTGTTTGCTGGCTGGTTTCATTTACTCAGTGATTAGCTTATTCCAAGTGCTTTCCTTACTAACACCCGCTCTGTAATCAGAGTGCCCTGGTTCGAATCCCAGGTCTACCACCTGTTAGTAGTGCAGCCGTAGGCAATTTACTTGATCTCCATAAAATTTAGTTCACTTATGCCTGAAATGGGAGTGAAAAATTTCCACTTCATCAGATTATTGTGAAGATCAAATTAAACATTCTATATTTGAAAAAACAAGTATGTTATCTGTCGTACCCTCAAAAACCCACTAATTGACAGGATTTTTTCAAATGTTGAATGAATGTCCCAAATCTATGTTTAAAGCATCTAGATAAAGACATTCATGAAATGAGGGAAAATAATTCTAGGACCGAGAAATGACATAATAAAGGAATCCACAGAAAAACACTGTGGGTCAAATCTTATTGCCTCTGCATCTACCTGGTTCCTAATAGAGTGAATAAAGTAGTATATTAAGACAACTACATGAATAGAAGTGATCTAAAGGAAAAATGGCAGGATGTACGCATTAATTCCAGAGCCTCAACTCCAGTTAAAATTACACAGAAAATGAGAGGCTGTGCATAAGATCAGAAGGAAACTTGAGAAAATCTTTGTGCTGCAATTAAATAAAATTTGGGTTGGTCGTATCCAGTTATTTGGTTCTCAAGTAAAGATTTCTCTCTGTGTGTGGACTTTATCTGCCAGACTGGTAAGGAGCTCTGGGCAGAGATAGGAATCTGTGTCACTATGCAAATATAGACACCATCACTGAGCCAGGTGCCCATTGTTTGCCAAAGACAAACACCCTCATGGATTTGTTCTAGTTTTTCAAGTGACTTCCACTCTTGATTTAGTCAAAGAAGGGCCTTTACCTGAAAGGTGGTACTGAATAAACAGACCAACCCCAAGTAGCTAATTAAACCCCCAATGTGAATTCAGAGCCTGTGGATCCTGTAGATCTTAAAGCAACACACCACAATCTTTCCAGAGGCTGGTGTGTAAAGTGTAGGATGGCACGGGACGGACCCCGCTGCCATCTATAAATGCCACCTAAAAAGGCAGTCTGGCTCTAAAATGATACTGAGTTAATTAGACACTAACAACAGAAGCTGACATTTTCTCAGTACCTACCACCTGCCAGGTACTGTCCCAATTCCTTTGAGAGGTACTAAAATTTAATCCTCACAATAATTCTATGAAATAGATCCCATTTTATAAGGAGTTTGCCCAGAGTCATACGCCTAACAGGTGAAAGAACCAGGCTTTGGATGCAAGGAGTCTGCCGTGACAGATGACGGTCTTAACCTTCCGGCCACGGCAAGAGAAGAGGAAGTACTAAGCTCACTACTCTGTGACCAGCAGAACATGGCCTCTTCAGACCCGTCAGTCTGAGCTGTCAGGACAACCCTGTGAGGCAGGGATTTTTGTCCTCACCTCACACCCAAAGAGCTACAGTGACTTTCCCAAGAGCTAACCCCAGCTACGGGCTCTTTCTGCTACACCAGGCTGCTTTCACGCTCTTGGAAAACTACCCAAGACACAGAGCATCAAAGAACTGGCTGGCTATCCTGGTAAATTTGTGTCGCAGTGGATTCTAGGGTCAAGTTTTTGGAACAGCTGGTCACAAAATATAAGCCCAGACAGTCCTCAGGATGAGAACCACCCCTTAAGGGCCAGGGCCCACAATGGCGAACCAAGGGCTGGCGCCGGGAGGGACTCTGACGGCTGAGAGCGGAGGAACGGAGACTCACAAACAAAAGGCCTTGCTCCTGAGAAATTCTGACTCCCCTTTGTGCTGTGTTCTTAACCCACTTTCTAGGGGTGGAACCAGGCAGTCAGATCGAGGGGCAGTGAGCTGCGAGGGCAGGGCTAGGTCCCTAAGAGACAGAGGTGGAGGACTGAACCCCCAGCTCTGCCTCTACCTCCCCAGACCTCTCTACCTGCCACCTCGCTGGGCACTCCTTACATCTGTGTGAGGAGGTATAATTTCATAATATTTTCCTTCCATTCAGGCAGGTAGGCCAGGCTGGTAGCCACTTCCTTCTGGATGGGCCAGGCCCAGGCCTCAAAGAACGGAGCCAGATTCTTCTGCACTTGGTGGGAGAACATCTTCACCCACAGATTCATCTTGTCAACATTGTCTGTGGGCAGGTTGGTCTGGTTCCTATACTCAGTGAAGAGACGGATGAATGGCTCCCACCCAAAGGCCTCCTGTAGCTGGGAAGAGAAAGCAGCAGCAAGATGAGACATTTAATCCACAGAAGGAAGGCCCGGCAGACACTACAGTAATGTATTTAGCCTCTGAAAGACAAGTTTCATTTCTGTCAGTGACCCTCTCTCCTGTCACAGCTGCTGGCCTCATGGGCCATTCTCTATCTTCAGAAGGAGCTCTGAGCCAGCGCGGTGCTCAGCACAGAGCAGACATTCAATACATGGCCGTGGTAACAAGTGTAATCATTATTATCAGTATTAACCACCAGTACCATCATTCATGTAGCTCACGAGATCATGAAAGCGTCCACCCTGTATCACACAAGGATTTAAAACAGGCTGATGTGAAAACACCCCTTGTACCTTCCACAGTTGCTGAGTTAAACTCCGATAAGTGGGGAACCCCCACCCTCACCCTGACATTGACCTGCATCAGCCACAGGCCTATGTCAGTCTGCAAGTCTAGGAACATGGCCTTTAGGAAAACAAAAGTGAGTCCTGTAGACACAGAAGACTGTATAGTCTGGGTGGCTAGAATGAAGCAAGGCAGAGTTTGGGGAAAGGCAGCTGTCCTGAGGCCCTTGGAAACAGCTCACGTGCGGCTGGGTTATGGCGCTTTACAGCTAGGACGGGCAGCAGCATTCCCTGGGACACCGTCAGCTGGATTTCACACAGGGGCACCTTTTGTCCTTGGGCTGACAACGGCCAATGACAAGGTTACAGTAGGGTCTCCGGGCACTTTCCCTGTTGTTCTCGGGGCAGTGGATTGGAACAGAGGAAGAACCAGAACAGAGTGTGCCTGGCTGGAGACCCAGTTCCCGAATCCCGGGTGGTGAGACGCTGCCCGGTAAGCTGGGAGCCTCCCCCCAGCGACTGGGGGGAGGGAACTAGCCTGTTGAACAGTAGTTCAAAGGCAGAGGCAACCTCGTGTCCAGGCCAGTGAGGAAAGTGGGACTGCCTAAGAGGGAGAAACTGAGGCAGGGAGAAGCTCTGCCTCCTCTAAGGAAACAATAGGGCCCATCCCATATCTTGTGGGGCGGGTGGGGTGTTTGGTTTTCGAGGCTAGTCTATGGCATGGCCTGGCTTCAGTCTCAGGTATATCTGGGTTTAAAGCCAGTGACGGTAACCGTATTTATAGTGCTCTTCGCCTCTACCCAGTCTTAATCTTTTGTGGCGCTTTCTATCCACTCTCCTGAATCTCCTCAGAGTCATGGCGTGAAGATGGGGCTGAGGCATCACGTCCACTTAAGGTCCTGAGAGGGTTCATCAAATAGGACTGTCACACCTGGGCTTGGTCAGGTCACTAGGACGTCACCTGACAAGGTTGTGCTGGCGGCCCCCCAGTGGGCGGTTCCCATCCCCCTCCATTCCTGCCCAGTACCTGCAGGTATGTTTCCAGGGCGGTCCACGCGTTCCAGTTTTTCACATTGGGACCCTTGCCCAGGTAGATTCGGACCCTCTTCTCCCGGACGGGAGGCCACAGAGCGATATTGGCGCGGCCTCGAGGGATGCCCAGGACCGTCTCGTGCACATAAACACACCACAGGTTGCAGGTGGCCTCCGTGGTGTGCGGGGGGAACTCCCACTCCTGCCGCTGCTGGTTCCGGCCCAGCTCGTGGACGGGGCCCCACAGCCCCTTGGTTCTGATGAGCTTCTCGTTGATGAGCTCCTGCACCGACTCCAGGTGGCACATGATGGGGTACCCTGCGTGCATCCAGCCTGGGTGCAGGAGGGAGAAGCGGGGTTAGAGTGCTCCCCACCCCTCTGTACCGGGACCCCCAAAACTCAGGACGCTCGGAAGGAGGAGCTTCACGAGACCCACCTACGCCTCCCCCCCGCCTCACTCCCACCCAAGAGTGCGCGGCTACAGGACTGACCACGTTACAGACAGCCCTTCCCGTCTCTATTCAGCTCTTCTGTCTCTGTGCGATTGTCCTGTCCACGCGAGCCTGCCTCACTACACCCTTCTCTCAGAACTAGAACTCTGACGGTGGTCTCCCCGTCTCATTACTTAGGTGCGGAGTTGGCCACACGGACACTACTTTACAGTGTCACCCCCAGAAGGCAAGAAAACTGGGGCCCAAAGAAATTTCTCCTGTTCTTTAATGTCTACACACCCTCTGATTTTTTAAGGATTCTTGACCCCCTGGCAAAGATCTCTTCATTCAGTGTCTTCTCAAAGTTGTTGTTTTTTTTTTAATTATTTTTTTTGTTTTATTTATTTCTGAGAGAGAGACAGAGTGAGACAGCTTGAGCAGGGGAGGGTCAGAGAGAGAGGGAGACACAGACTCTGAAACAGGCTCCAGGCTCTGAGCTGGCAGCACAGAGCCCGATGCGGGGCTTGAACCCACGAACCGTGAGATCATGACCTGAGCCAAAGTCTGATGCTCTACTGACTGAGCCACCAGGCGCCCGTCAACGGTTATGTGTTTTAGTGTACTACTCATACAGTTCTATAGCCTGCTTTTCTTGTGTCGCAGAATCCCATCATATTTCTTTACGCCATCAGAATATCACTTTAAATATTTCCCTCGATGACTGTTGAAGGTACACACAACATCGCATACTGTTGGACATTTAGGCAGTTTCCAATTTTTTGTTAGGGGATATGGCTACGTCTATTTTTTTAGATACATTTTCTCCCTTTTCATCTAGATAGCAAGACTTGCGTCTTATATGTCTTGCCAGAAAATATTTTTACACTGCTGGCCACCCGCTGGATGGGTGTGGAAAAAAAACGGAGAGGCCCCGAGGGGCAGCGCGCAGAGGGCACCCACCAACTGAGATCTGCACGTCGGCGACAATCCTCTGGGGCAGGCGCAGAGGGAAGGGCTCGGCCCCCAGGCGCGCCACAGCCTGCATCACCTCGTCCCACAGGCGAAGCAGCGGCTCGGGGTTCTCCAGGGTACGGAGATTGGCGGTGGGCACGGTCAGGATGATGTTGTCCGTAGCCAGCTCTCCCCAGGGACCTGGGTTCTCCTGGACACGCCTCTTCCACTCCTCCTGCGAGGTCTCCCCTGGGAAGAGAGGCCGTGCAGCTTGAAACTCACTTTCCCAAATCCCCTACGTGAAAACATACAGCCTGAGCCCTGGGCTGGCAAGGTCATGAACAACCACGTCCCCTCTCTGTCCTTCTGTGAAGTCCTTCCCGTGACTGTGGTGTGGTCCTTATCTCCTTCCCTCTACCAGCCCGAGTGTCTCTTTCCCTACAGCCTCCTGGGCTGGCTGTCCCGTTCCCCCAGGGGCGCACCCCACGCTTCCGCTCACCCAGCTTGTAGTACGGCGCATGCACGGCCCCCTTCACAGTGATGGGCACGGAGCCCAGTTTGCTGCTCTGAGGCACGATGATGTAGAGGAGGCCGCCCCAGAGGCAGGTGATGGACTTCGTGGGCTTGTCCAAGCAGCAGCGGTTGATCACAAGCGGGCCTCGGAACAGCTTGCTGGCTCTGGTCAGGTCATCCGTGTGGCAGCCGATCTGTATCTGGAGTGGAGAGATCAGGCCCAGAGTCACCTCGGGGAGTGTGCAGGTGGGAAGGGAGGGCTCCCAGGAGGTGGGGACAGTCAGGATCACGGGGCCATGACCCCATGCAGAGCCCAGTTTTCCCACCATTTATGAACCACGTGTGCTAAGCATGTAAATGTCCTCCCGGGGACGCTGAGGTGAGGGCCGCTGGAGGTAACCCACACGCTATTACTGAGGAGGGCTGGCTCCCGCTGGGGGCCCCGGGGTGTCTCTGAAACCCATAGAATGCTGGGTTGCCTATTTCACCGTGGCCATTCTGGCACTGGCAGTGGGGCAGAGGGGACCTTGCTGACTTCTGCCTTTTGCTGACTAGAGAGGAGGCCCGGTGGGAGGCAGTGTGATGGGCCGATGACCTGCAGGATGGACTCAGTCCCTCCCGTTCTCCAGGGCCCCCCTCCTGGGCCAATGGAGCAGTCCCTCTACTTGGCAGAGTCCTGGGGTAGCTGTCCCAGGCTGATGCTAGAAAGTTCCAGGAGAGGTACGGGCACAGGACAGACCCCACCCGTCACAACTCTCAAGGGGGACCGAGCGGGAAGGCTACTTAATTAGTGAAGAGTATGTGTGTGTGTGTGTGTGACGGCAGCAGAGCTGGAGGTGGACCAGGGAAGCAGGAACAATCTTCGGGTCACAGGGAAGAGGCAGAAAGACCTCGGGCTCCAGTGGGAGAGTCAATGGGCACAGACAGCGAACGAGGTTGACTGAACACTGCTGTGTGTCAGAGTGCCTTATTTTACTTTATTTTAATGGAAGTATTTTATGTTTAAAATTTTTATTATCTTAAAGCAGGCTCTGTGCCCAACGTGGGACTTGAACTCACGACCCTGAGATTGAGACTCGCTTGTTCTACTGAGCCAGCCAGGCCCTCCTGTCCGGTGCCCTTCTTATTCCCCACTGCGGGATGTAAGTGAAAAGCACAAAACTTGAGAGCCACAGCTGCTTAGGTGAGTCCTGGGCTCTGTGATGCATCAGATTTATTGACTGACTGAAGTAGAGTTGACCCACAGTGTTAGAGGTCAGTTCCAGGTGTACTAGATCGATACTTTTAATCCACTCGCCCCTCAGTTGTCTCATCCTTAAAATGGGGTAAAAGTACATGCGTCACACGGCCAATAGGGTTTTTCACTGGCAACCATGACAGCAAGGACCTCTAGCCTGGGCGTCACGTGGGAGATGGGGCCCAGCCTTACCTTCAGATCAGCAGAGGCAGCCTCTTCAGGCAGCGACACCTCTATGATCTGCCTTCCAGGAATGTAGAGCCCGGTGCTCATCCAGCAGTATCTGGTGCCTGCCAGTGCACAGGAAGGGCACACGTCATCCCCGCTCCGTGACGCCCTCTCCGTCCAGCATATCCACAGCCCCTGCGGGAGCTCCGCCCCGCTCTCTCCCTTCATGCCGCCCTGACTCAGGTGCTTCAGTGTCACCTAAAACCCCAACCCCCGTCTCCTGGGAAGTGCACAGCCACGGGTGGGGAAGGCCTTCTGAGGCCCACAGCCCCCTGCCCCCATTCCTTACCTGGATTGTTGCAGTTGACGTCAACGGTGATAGGCGATTCCGAGGGGCGCAGATAGGGGCTGCTGTACATGTCTTCGATTTCTGGCACTAACAGCGAGAGGTCGCTTCCAGAGTGGGCCAGACCAGTGGCCAGGGAGAGCATAGCACCCCTGCAGCAATCATTGATAACGGGGTTCTCTCGGGTTGCCACTGGGAGCCGATAGCGACTCAGCAGTTTCCGCAGGAGCCGATGCACAGACATATAGGCAGGGATCTCCTCTGCGGGGATCTGGAGGAAGGCCGCCCCGTCCGGCCCCAGCTTTGCCAACCAGCCCTTTTCCACATTCCCTCTCTTCCGGCCCATTATGACCTGGAACTCGGCCAGAGTGGAGCGGAAGTGATAGGTCCTGATCCCTGCTTTAGGGGTACGGAAGGGCCCCGGGTTGAGGCTTTGGCTTGTGATGCTGATGCCAAAGGGGTTGAGGAGGAGGTTTCCTGGGAACCGGGCCAAAGGGGACACTCCAGGGTTCTTGAAGGCCCACCACCAGGCTTGGGCTCCGACAAACAGTCCCCCGCCCTCTGCTACGAACTCCTGCAGCTCTTTGACCCCCACATCGCTCACGGGTTCAAAGCAATAGACACTCGCGTCGCTGGTCAGATGGGGCTCGACGCTGGCGTCTATGCCCCCCACGGCCAGCAGGCTGCTCAGTGTCCTCAGTTCTGTCTGCACCACGATCTTGCCTCTGCGGCCCCCGTCCAGCCAGCGCACCGCATTGAGCAGAAAGGGGCCCAGTTTGCCGACAGAGAATAACACCTTGTGGCCGGTCACGACCACCCGGCCGCGGCCGTAGCGGGCAGCAGCTATGACACAGCCATGGTAGGAGTCTAACCCCAGGGGAAAGGCCAAAGCCCCGTGCACCAGCAGCTGGGACGGGAAGCAATCGGAGTTGCTGATGTCCAGCTCTGAAATCCCGTGCAGGAGCTCGTCTCTGTCCTCGGAGAGGTCATCCTCGCAGCTGCAAAAGACACAAATGTTCTCCATTCAAGGAGCGGCCGCAGAAGCCCCGGGAACAGCACCCAGCGTGCTCAAGCGGCAGCTTCCCCGCTAGATGGCTCCTAGCTCTCCCAGGGCGGCTGGGAGAACAAGGTGGCATATCTGACCTGCCTGGGTACCGAGGCTGGTCGGAGGGAAGACGGGGACGTTAATTCTGGTCTGCTCATTCTTGGAAGACAGATTCGCCAAACCAGGGCACCTGGGTGTCTCTGATGGTTAAGGGTCCTACTTTTGATTTCAGCTCCCGTCATGATCTCCCTGCTAATGGGATCAAGCCCTGTGTCGGGCTCTGCACTAATAACTCAGAGCTTGCTTGGGATTCTCTCTCTGACCTCTCTCCCTGCCCCCACCCCGACTTGCGAGTGTGCGCGCGTGCTCTCTCTCTCTCTCTCTCTCAAAATAAGTAAACATTAAAAAGACACAACACAAATTTATTTAAAAAAAAAAAAAAACCCAAGTCCTCCAAAGGAAATCTGAAAGGAAGGCTTGCTGTGTTTACCCAGTATTATATCTTAAATATTCCAGAGTTAAGTGTTTATTTCAGCCTTTTGCACATGATATAAATGACTGAATAGGAAATCATGTTTTCATTCTCATAAAGAGCCTTATTGATAAGTTCCATGCAGCCAGTTTTCTGCAAATAATGTCCACGGAGAACTCAGTTGGTGGCACCAGTATTATCTCAAAAGGTGGGGCAGGGGAGCTGACTGGCTTCCTCTCTAGTGAGACCCTCCTGCTAACTTGAACCCAAAAGGATTGACTGTGGACACCCAGCACTCCACCAGTTCGCTGCCGGCTCGCTGGAGTGACATCCACGCAATCAGGTGTTTCTCAGCACCATCTGTACCTGTCTGTGGGTGACGGACCCCAATAACCTCAGGACACCCATAACCCCTGAACAGGAGATGCAGCCCTGGCTACCTAGTGGGATCATGGGGGGGGGGTAAGAGGGGGAGTGGCCTCCATAAGCTCGAGACCCCAGAACTGGCTGTGCCACTTTTCTCAGGTAAAGGTGTGGCAGCTGCGGAAGGCAGCTGTTTCTGGTGGAAACAGGAGGCAGGCGGACAGCAGATCTGTGTTGTGTCCCTGTGGCCGGGAGAACTCCAGGTACGGATGGGGAGACTGCGGTGCTCACAGTAGGTACAAGCCTTTCCTGGAGACAAGGTATCACCCTAGCGACTTGTCAGCTCCTTCAGGTTCTAACCTCTGAAATCATTCAACTAGCCCTTCTTGTTCTGACTCCGAGTATCCAGCCACCTTGTGATCATAATCTTGCTTCTGATTCTGATGATCACCTGCCCAAACAGGCTGGGTCAAGCAGAATGTTCCAGTTTTGTGACATGACTATTTCTCAAGCAATATCTTGGACAGTCTGTCTTTAATTTGGTGATTCTAAAATTAAAAATATTAATTTAAAAATTTATTACTTTATATATGCATATAAAATTAAATGAAAAATGTGTTTAAATTCTTACAAGAAGGAGTTCTGTTTCTAAATTTCTTGCAGTTGTTTTGCAAATGAAATCAGTAAAGAGGTAGGCTACTGCATTTTATTTATTGTATTATTTTTTTAAGTTTACTTATTTTGAGAAAGGCAAAGACTGGATGAGTGGGGGAGGGGCAGAGAGTGAGGGAGACAGAATCCCAAGTAGGCTCCACATTGCCAGCACAGAGCCAGACGCGGGGCTCGAACCCAAGATGCTGTGAGATCATGACCTGAGCTGAAACCAAGAGTTGGACACTAACCAAGCCATCCAGGTGCCCCCGTGTTTTAGGTTAGTACACTGGCATCAAGGTTTATACACTAGCCTATTATGACAACGTAGGTGATATTGAATGTGCAAACTTGAGGCCCAGACACTGAGTCACTAGAACCGCAATGACCCTGGGTGAGGTCCTGTTCCTGCTGAGCTGGGGGGGGGGGCACCCTCAGAGTGTCTATTATGTTTAATAGCCATGACTTCCATGCAGGAGGACATACATTTTTGTTTCATAAACTGGAAAAAAAACCTCTGAACTGGACTTTTACTTTTATTTCCCATTCTCTTCTAAAGTGAAACAAAGTTTTAACATCAGAATAAATCCATGATAGCACTGGGTTTGAAGAAGGGCACAATCAATAAACTGGGGCAGTGTGAAATTTATAGAAAATGGAAATCACATGGAATCAGACTGATCAGAAACCCTCGAAAACAGAAGAATCTGTAACTGCATCTGTGTGAAAGAAAACAAAGAGTAGGGATTATCCTTTGTCCTGAGAGAATACACTTCAGTAACCAATACTGACCAATCTAGAATTTCAATGCCATTTAACATTTAAATAAACAAGAATCACTGAATATTTGATGAAAAGTAACACCATGAAAGAGAAGCATGAAGGGGCGCCTGGGTGGCTCAGTTGGTTGAGCGTCCGACTCAAAACGTAGCAAGAAACCTAAAATTACCAGCAACCTCCTCATACTGAAAAACGGATTTCAGTTCTCAGAAAGAAAGACAGGACTACCCGAATGCAAGCAGGGTAAATGAGATGAGGTGCAGGATCTAGATGATTACTGATAAGCTAATAAACTTCAAACATGAAGAAAAAGCCACGAAGGCCGCCAGAAAGAAAACAAAGCAAAAGAGAACGAATTACCTTCAAAGAAGTGAAACAAGTTCCCTACAAGCAAAGAGTCTGAGAGCAGTGAAGACGCTCTGGATGACACACAGCCACCTAAAACTCTCCGCTGGCACACGGAACACTGATACCACATCAAGGGTTTGATGAGTTTCAGCAACTCGGAACTTTCGTGAGTTTTCCCAAAAGTGTACGTAAGGTTTCCCTGTAGGTCTAGGAAAAGACAAACAAGCACAACCAAGAAACAATGGGCTTCACGAAGCAGTGGCGGGCGCGGATACCAGTGTACTTTACAACTAATGCTGAGAAAGTGCTGATGAAGGTCTTCTGATACTTGCTGCGGTTGCTAAGAGAGAATCCCACGTTAGCAGAACCATGATGTTAAAACAAACTAAAACTGAGGCAAAACCAAATTGGAACCATGGTACCAGATGATTTCAACACAACATCAGAGGTAGAGGGTGAGCATGGAAAGTGCGAGAAAGAGACAAAGGACATTCTTAATTTGGAGATGTAGATTATAAAACTAGTTAATTCTCAACTCAGATCTAAAAATATAAAGCTTACTAAAACAATAAAGGCACCACAGTAAAAAAGGCTATTAGTGTATAATAAAGGTGGCACCTTGTTATTACTGGGAAAGACAGGTACTTTCATAAATGTTGGGGGGACCGGAGAGGCACCTGGGAAAAGATAAAATGGGTTACTAAGTACATAAAAAAAAAACAAACACGCTCTAATCACAGATGAAAGATGAATATTCCTAATCTGTATAGAACTCTTAAAATGAGAACACCAAAAACACATCTGAAAATGGGCAGAACATGTGAAAAGACAGTTTGCAACCAAAAAAACCAAATGACTCTTAACACACACTGATTTATTTACAGAGAAAAGAATACAGGGGCTCCTGGGTGGCTCAGTCAGTTAAGTGTCCGACTCTTAGTTTTGTCTCAAGTCATGATCTCGTGGTTGATGGGTTTGAGCCATTTTTATTTTTTTAAAGCTTTATTTTTTTTAAAGCACATTTTGTTGTTCTTGTTGTTTTAATGTAGGCTCCATGCCCAATATAGGGCTTGAACTCATCACCCTGAGATCAAGAGTCTCAAGCTGTACTGAGTGAGCCAGCCAGGGGCCCCTAGAGCATTTTTAGGCTCATAGCAAAACTGAGGGAAGGTGCAGATTTCCCATATACTCTCTGCCCCCACACACGCACAGCCTCCCCTATTACCAACACCCCCGTCAGGATAGTACATCTGTTACGCTCAAACCTACATTAGCACGTTATCATCACCCGAAGCCCATAGTTCACATTAGGGATCACTTTTTTTTTTTTTTTTTTAGTTTTTAAAATATTTATTTTTGAGAGAGAAAGAGACCAAGCATGAGCTTTCAGCACAGAGCCCAGTGCAGGGCCAGAGCCCAAGAACCCTGAGGTCCTGACCTGAGCTGAAGTCTGACACTTAACCAACATCCACCCAGGAGCCCCTAGGGTTCACTCCTGTGTGTATCCCGTGGGTTTGGACAAAGGTATAATGACCTGTATCCATAATTACAGTATCATACAGAGTATTTTCACTGCCCTAAAAATATTGTGTTCTGCCTATTCATCCTCTCATCTCGCCCCTGGCAACTGTGGATCTTTTTACTCCCTCTGTAGTTTTGCCTTTTCCGGATGTCATCCAGTCACAGTCATACATTAATCATGTATTGAAGGTTCCTCCATGTCTGTTCTGGCTTATTAGCTCATTTCTTTTTAGTACTGAATAATACTCCACTGTCTGAATGCACCACGATTTATTTACTCATTCACCCCCTGAAGAACATCTTGTTTGCTTCCATGCTTTGGCGATTATGCACACAGCTACTGCTAATACCTGTGTGCAGGTTTTTGTGTGGACATAACTCATTTGGGTAAATAGCAAGGAGTGTGATTGCCAGATCGGTTTAGTTTTGTAAGAAACTGTGAAACTGTCTTCCAAGTGGCTGTACCATTTTGCATTCCCACGAGCAACAAATGAGAGTTCCTCTTGCTCCACATCCCTCCTCAACATTTGGTGGTGTCGATGTTTTGGATTTTGAGTGTAGTGACAGCTCATTGTTTCACTTTGCATCTCCCTGATGACAGGTGATGTGAAGTATCTTTTCATAGGATTTTCCTACATTTGTACGTCTTATTGTGAGGTGTCTGTTAAGGTCTTTGGACCATTTCATTTTATTGGATTGTTTTCTTATTGTTATTTAAGAGTTCTTTATATATTTTGGATAATAATGCTTTATATGATGTGTCTTTTGCAGATATATTTTCCCAGTTTGTGGCCTGTCTTCTCATTCTCTTGACACTGTCTTTTGCAGAGAAGTTTTCAATTTTAATGAAGCCCAGCCTACCCATGATCACTTTCATGTTTCCTTGCTATTATAGCTAAACAGTCATAGCCATAGTTAAGGTCATCTAGGATTATTTCCTATGTTATCTACTAGGAGTTTTACAGTTCTGTATTTTGCATTTGAGTCTGTGATCTATTTTGAGTTATTTTATGAGCTATAAGGTCTGTGCCTGTGGATGTGCAGTTCCGGCATCATTTTTGAAGACTTCCTTTGCTCCATATTGTATGTCCTTTGCTCCTCTGTCAAAGAAATGACCAGACTTATGTAGGTCTATTTCAGGCCTCTCTATTCCATTCAGTTGGTCTGTTCTTTCACAAACATCACAGTCTTTTCTCTTTTGATTGCTGTGGCTGTATAGTGAGTTTCAAGTATAGTGAGTCCACTTTGTTCACCTTTGATATTGTGTTGAATATGCCAATTTTGAAAAAATCAGCTTCAGGGGCGCCTGGGAGGCTCAGTCGGTTAAGTGTCTGACTTCGGCTCAGGTCATGATCTCACGGTTCGTGAGTTCAAGCCCCGCGTCGGGCTCGGTGCTGACAGCTCAGAGCCTGGAGCCTGCTTCTGATTCTGTATCTCCCTCTCTCTGACCCTTCCCTGCTCATGCTGTCTCTCTCCCTCTCTCAGAAATAAATAAAACATTAAAAATTTAAAGAAAAAGAAAAAAAATCAGCTTCAGAGACATGTGATAAAATCGACCCATTTAAAGTGTACATCTTGATGATATTTTGTTGCATTTATACACTTGATTAAGCACAATAAAAATACATACCTTTTCCATCACCACAGAAAGCTATCTTTTGCCCTATTTCAGTCAGTTCAGTCCCTACACAACTACTGAGGTGCTGGCTTTCACTGTAGATTAGATCTGCCTTTTCTAAAGTTTCATATAAATGGAATCACAAAGTAGATACTCTTGCATTTGGCTTCTTCCACTCAGAATACATTTTTGAGAGCCATCTATATTATTAACCCTATTAGTAACTATCCCTCACCCCTCCCCCCCCCCCCTTTCTTCTCTCT
>NW_027532232.1:474744-490927 GCF_008692635.1 Crocuta crocuta
TATATAAACCCCCCCCCCCCCCCCCCCCCCCATTTACTTACTGCTGAGTAGCATGCCCCTGAGTGGATATGTCACATTTTGTTTATTGGTTCATCTGTCAATGGACATTTGGGTAGCTCCCAATTTGGGGCTTGCTGCCATGAACCCTGATGTGATGTGCAAAGTTTTTGTGTGGATGTGTTCTCCCTTCTTCTGGATAAATACTTAGGAAGGAGATGGCTGAGTGGTATGGTAAGAGTAGGTTTAAACTGATAGGAAATTGCCAAACTGTTTTCCACAGTAGTCGTATCATCCTACATCCCCAGCGGTAATGTATGAGAGTTCCAGTTGCTCCCACGTTCTTGCCAACACTTCGTGTTAGTCTTTTCTGGAGCAGCTCTAGTGGGGTGTATGGCATCTACTGTGACTTGAATTTGCATTTCTCTGATCACTAATGATACTGAGAATCTTTTCATGGGCTTACTGGCCTTTCGCACCTCATCTTCCGTGAAGTATGTTAAAATATTTTGTCCTTTTCTTTTTTTTATTGGATCATTTGTCTTCTTATTGAGATGTAAGTTCTTTATGTATCATGAATGCAAGTCCGTTGTCAGATACAAATACTGCAAATAATTTTTCCAGTCTGTAGTCAGCCTTTTTGTTTTCTTTCTTTTTTTTTACCTTTTTATTTTCTTAATGAACTGCAAAAGTTATTAAACATTTTTTTTATGAAGCTCCATTTATCAATCATTTCCTCTTATGGCTCACGTACTTTTTGTGTCCTATCTAGTCCATCTTTGCCTACCCCAAGGTCACAGATAATCTCTCCTGTGTATTCATGTAGAAGTTTTTGACAAAAAAAAAAAAAAGAAAAAGAAAAAAGAAAAAAAAAGAAATAGAAAAGAAAGAAAGATGGTTTTGACTTTTAGCCTCTGCATTTAGGTCCAGATCTTTTTAGTTATTTGTTTTGTATGGAGCAGGATTAAGTGTCAGGATTCACCTTTTCCCCATAAGGGTGCCCATTTATTCCAGAACCATCTGTTGAAAAGATGGAGCATGGATCTGTGAGTCTATTTCTGAACCATGTGTGGTCTGTTTCATTGATCTGTATGGCGGTCCTTATGCCAGTACCACAGTATCTTGATGACTTTAGCTTTCTAGTAAAGTCTTGAGCTTAGGTTGTTTTAGTTCCTTTCATTTGCATTGATTTTAGAGTCCATTTGAACTTTGGTTGGGATTGCACTCCATCTATTTGTCATTTGGGGGAAAACTGACATCTTAAAATTACTGAGTGTTCTGATTCATCAATCTGGTGTATTTCACCATTTCTTTAGGCTTTACTTAATTTCAGTGATATTTTATAGTTTCAGGATATAAGTCTTATAACATTTTGTTAACTTTATTCATTAGTATTTCATGATTTGGGGTCCTACTTTAACTGATACTGTATTATTTTTAACTCCAATTGCCAATTTTTGGCTGCTAGTATATAAGACTGTAATTGATTTTTGTTTACTGACCTTGTATCATGCAGCCTTGCTAAATTCAATTATTATAGTGCTTTTTTGTAGTTTTAAGGATTTTTTTTTACACAGATCTCATGTTTTCTGCTAATAAACATAGGTTTACTTCTTAATTTTTCATTTCTGTGCCTTCTTTAACTGGCCTTACTGCACTGGCTATGACCTTTAAGTACAATATTGAACAAAAGCACTGAGAGCGGGCATCCTTCCTTGCCCTGTTTTCAATTTTAGGGTATTTCACTATTACGCATGTTCTTAGTGATAGCTTTTTCAAAGATGATTCTCACAATATTGAAGAAGTTCCTTTTTATTTCTAGTTTGCTAAAACATGATCATGATTTGGTACTGAATTTTGTCAGATGCTTTTGTGTGTGTATGTGCACCCATGTACCGAATTCTATGGTTTTCTGATTCATTCTGCTAATATGGTGAATTACTTCCATGTTGGAATGTTAAACCAGCCGTGCATTCCCAGGATAAGCCATACTTGGTCATGATGTCATATCCTTTTTATATAGTACTTTTATTCTTTTTACAGTATTTTATGAAGAATTTTTGCATCTGCATGAAGGACATTGTTCTGTAGTGTTCCTGTGATGTCTTTCTCTGGTTTGGTATCAGAGGAATACCGGTGTAATAACCTAGGTTGCAAAAAGTTTCCTCTTCTACTTTCTTGAAGAGTTTATGTAGGGTTAGTATCTTTTGTTCTTTGAATATTTGATAAAATTCATCAGTGAAGCTGTCTGGGTCTGAAGTCTTCTTTATTGGGTTGTGTTTTTTTTTGCACTGTTGATTTTAAATAAAATTTTTATTTTAAAATAAAAAAACCATTAAAGTAGCTAATACAGTACAGAGTTCCTATACATCCTTCACCCAGTTTTCCTAATGTTAACATGTTACACAATCATGGTACGTTTGCTAAAGCTAAGAAGTTGAAATTGGTAAAATGCTATTAACTCCAGACTTTACACAAATTTCACCAATTTTCCCATGATATTCTCTAGGATCCGATCCAGGAGACCAGACTGCATTTAGTATTGGGATGTTTTAAATTACAGTTCAACTCTTTTAACTCTTTTAACATATATTTCCTGCTTCTTCTTAGTAGTTTGTCTCTGTCTGGAAATTTGTCCATTTCATTTAAGCTGTCAAATTCATTGGCATACAGTTGGCAATACTCCCTTCTATCCTTTTCATGTGTGTAGGATCTATATTAATCATCTGTATTCCATTCCTCGAGTTTATTATTTGTGTTCTCTCTCTTGTTTTTGTGGTCAGTATATCTAGAGATTTATCACTTGATTTTTTTCCAACTAACCAGCTTTTGTTTTTACTGATTTTCTGTATTGTTTTTCTGTTTCCTGTTTCACTGACTTCTGCTCTCATCTTAATTATCTTCTTTTTCCTTCCACATATTTTGGGTAAGGTTTTCATTATTTTTTTTTTTTTTTAGCTTCTGATGTGGAAATTCAGGTCATTGAATTTAAGCTTTTCATTTTTTCTAATAAAAGCATTTAAAGGTATACCTGCACTACTTTAACTGCATTACATAAATTTTGACATGTTGTGTTTTCATCGTTACTCAGTTCAAAACATTTCCTAATTTCCTTGGCAATTTCTTTTTGACTTGTAGGGTATTTATGTATTTTTAACTTAGAAGTATTTAGATACTTCACGTATGTTTATGCCATTGATATCTAGTGCAATACCACTGTGATCAGAACATACTATGTATGGGGGCGACTGGTGACTGTTAAGAGTCTGACTCTTGATTTCAGCTCAGGTCATGATCTCCCAGTCATGAGATCAAGCTCTGTAGTATTGGTCTGGCTCTGCACCCTGGCATGGAGCCTGCTTAAGGTCCTCTCTCTCTGCCCCTCCCCCACTTGTGCATGCTCTCTCTCTCAAATAAATAAACTTAAAAAAAATAAAGAAGTGTATTTTGCTGTTATAACCATGTCAATAATTTACACCTTCAAAAACTAAAATTAAATAAACATGAGCAAAAACCCACATTAAATAAAAGTAGGACCAAATGAAAAAAACAAACAATCCAAGTACCTTCTGAACATAGTACTCAGACATTCTGTGCTCAGTGAAGTATATTTTGAGGATGAAAATAAATACAAAGAAATCTTTAAAAATTATTTATGCCCTTGGTTACAGTATGGGAACAGTAATCATAAAATTAGTTTGTGTGCGCTGTAGGACTGAGCAAATGAGTAAATACTGAGGTTGTAGAAACCACTATTCTCATTATGGGAGATGGAAGATACAAATAGGGAACGAAGGAAGGAGAAGAAACCCCATGGTTCTGGATGGAAACTAGAGGTATCAGTATGAACTTATGCTTAGGAGATCAGTATTTCCTGCTGTCTTCTGAGGAGCCCAGGAATGAGGACAATCCAATAGCAATGAGCGCACTGTGATGGTCATGGTTCCTAAATACCAGTTACCACTAAGAGGAACTGAGAGTTCTCGAAATGGCTGAATCCGCTTTTGGGCTAGAAAAGGACAACATAACCTGCAACATCCTGTTGTGCCAGACACTGAGTAAATACCGGAGACCTGGGGGCGCATGCCAAATGACTGAGGTCAGCCTACTAGGGCTTTTCACGTGCCCAGTTTGAGTCAGTCTGACCTCCAAAAAAAGACTATAAATGATTTGTATTTGATTTTTTAAAAAGGGGTCCCTGCGTGGGGCACCTGGGTGGCTCAGTCGGTTAAGCATCTGACTCTTGGTTTCAGCTCAGGTCATGATCTCAGTTTGTGAGTTCGAGCCCCACATGAGGCTTTGCACTGACATGCAGAGCCTACCAGGGATTCTCTCTCTCCCTCTCTCTCTGCTCCACTGCTACGCGCGCTCTCTCTCTCTCTCAAAATAAATAAACTTTAAAAACAGGGTCCATGAGTACAGAGTGATACTCAAGCAAAATTTTCAAACCACTACAAAATCAACAACAAATATTGTGGGGGTGGGGAGGGAAAGCTCTTCTTGACAGAGGGATCCCAACCAATTCCGATAGAAACCTACAAGTAAACCTACACTCTGCTAGAAGGTCAGGTTGTCACAGGTGCTCGGAATGGCAGAGGGTGGGGGAGGTTTTCTGGCAGAGGTGACATTTGACACGGATCTTTAAGAAAGGGGCAGGAACTACCCGTGTGCAGTAGAAGTAATCACCTTTGTAAATATTGACCCGGGCACAGATCGCCAACTAGTGCCAACACCACTGGGAGGAAGGTGGCTGGTGAACAGGACGCTGATACTCCCAAATTGTCACACCGTGGGTTGCACGAGTTAAAAAGGGGGAGAGGCACTATCACACTAGGAAAATCTGGCAAACTCCAATTTAACTGAACGGCCAATTCTGTCATCACCAGTAACAATAAAATTGAGTCACATGCCTCCCAATTTGATACCTTGTAATGAGCCCAATGTCACCTACGTAGTATTCTTGCCAAAAAATGTTTGGACTTCGTATAATCATGAGAAAATAATTAGACAAATCCAAACTGAGGGGCACTGCACAAAACAGGTGGGCTAGGTGCTTCAAAAACACCAATGTCCTGAAAGATAAAAGCTGGCAAAGGTTTTGGATGGATCCTATATTTTTAAAAAAATCTAAAAACCATATTGTTGGGGTAATTGCAGACATTTGAACATGGACATTAAATAATACTGTTGTATCAACGGCACATTTTTTTTTTTTAGATCACTGTGTTATGGTTATACTGGAAAATGTCCTTGTCTTTAGAAGATATATACTGAAGTATTTAGATGCGATGTGTTACTTTGTCTATAGGTTTCTCTTGAAGGGTTAGGCAAAATAATCTGCTTCTGTGTGTTTATACAGTGTATGTGAAGAAATCTAGCCACTGATGTATCTGGGTAAAGGGTATGGTTATCATTACATTATTATTGGCAATGTTCCCATAAGTGTGAAAAAATAAAGATGTGGGAAAAAATTAAGGATAGGGGCACCTGGGTGGCTCAGTCGGTTAAGCATCTGACTTCGGCTCAGGTCATGATCTCGTGATTCATGAGTTTGAGCCCCACGGCAGGGTCTATGCTGACAGCTCAGAGCCTGGAGCCCGTTTCGGATTCTGTGTCTCCCTCTCTCTCTGTCCCTCCCCTACTCACACTCTGTATCTCTTTCTTTCAAAAATAAATGAACATTAAAAAAATTAAGGATAACTCCAAGAAGAATAGAAAAATCATGTGTCATTTCCAAGCAGTGAGAAAAGAAAAAGAAACTCAACTGATGGAGCAAAAGGCTGTAAAGGAAAATTTTAAAAGAAGCAATGAGAAAGTATAACAAAATATCGAGCAAGATTATAGTAACTAGAACATCAATTTTATCTATTATATAAATGGACTATTTACCTTGTAAACAGCAGAGGCACTCTGATTAAACTAAAAATTAGATTTACACTAAGAGACAAACCTTCTGGAAAAAACAGAGTAACAGGATCAACAAAGAAGCAAAACAAACAAAAAACTCGGAATAGTAACTACATACTAGACAAAAGAGAGTTCAAGGTGAAAAATACCAGTGGCTACAAAGAAGGATATGTTATTCTGACAAAATGTACACACCGTGAAAAAAATTCATGAGTTTTTAGGATACCAAAATATCGCTTTAAAATATGGAGAATAAAAGCCAAATTCAATTCTAAAATCTCAGTGGGAGGATGGGACAGTTGTCTTAGAGATCTCTTTAAGATCAAGTATATAAAAATTAAGTAATTTATGGAGCATACGAATAATCCAGTTGACCCAAGGGATAAGTTTAGACATATGTACGTAACAGAAAATACGGAATGTTCTCAAAAAACGTTATTGTCACTAATATTTTGCTAGGTCAGAAAAACTAATGGTATGTAAAATATGTGATAACAGAATCGTGGTTATATTTAAAGATCAGTCCTTATCTTTTTAGAGATAACGCTATTCTACGGACAGAATGATGCAATGTCCAGGACTTGCTCAAAACAAACTGGAAGAGGGAGGAAAGGGGTAGGAAGGTGATGAGTGGAGACAGCTGGGTGTTAGTTAATAACTGCACAGTTAGTTGATAACTGCACTAGCTGGGTAACGGATACGTGTTTGTTCACTGTCCTTATTTCTATTTCAGCAATAAGAAGTTTCTAAAAGGAAACTGCCAGGTATTGAAAATGAATAGGTGTACCTCCAGCCCGTCTGGGTTACAGTGAAAGGATATTGATTATGTCTGTATTTATAGAAGAATTAGAAAGTGACTGCACTGTGTGCTAATAGGCGTGTAGTTAAATGACTTACAGAACGCTTCAACGTGGAATGCTGTGCAGCCGTTCTGAAGGATGATGCACATTATCAAACAGATGCACATGGAAAATATTCAAGTTAAATGAAGTGAAAAACCAAGTTGCAGATCTCTTTTTCTCTGTCTCTCTCTATCACCCCTGCTCTTCCATACCACCCCCCCACACACACACACACAAATGGGGGAAAAGTCAGAAAAGACAAGAATCCAAACTCTGGATTAACAAATTCGCAGGGGCAGAGGGAGAGGTGTAGATGAAGATCTTTCCCTTTTTATTCTGCATACTTCTGGATTATTTCCGTTATTTTCCGGCAGGCATGTATTTTGAAACTGAAGAAAGGAAAATGTTCATAAAAAGTGAGAGATCTGAATTGTGATTTAGCAATTACTCTTCTAATGTGGCCTATCTTGCCACCTGGATTCACTCTCTAACATGTCTTGTTTCTTTTTTGAGAACAAGCTAATGCAATTTTAGTCTACATAACTAAGCATGCAGGGAGAAGGACGGAGTAGGAGTTAGTTAGGTCAGGATATTTACCCCCACCACGCCTGGCCATTGATCCTGACATAAAATCCTGTAGTTAGCATTCTGAATATTCCTAACACGTAACAAACAATGACCTCCAATGGCTTGTGGATTCTTGTTATATAAGCTTATTAATACCTGCGTAAGGTTTGTGAATTCAGGTTTCACAGGGGGTGTTTTCAAGCCAAGGAATTTGGGGCATGCAGACATTTGAGAGGACGATCGTTTGTACAACATTCTTTTCTATGCATCTTAATGACTTTGAATATATATGGTGATCACTGTAGAGAGAAAACCAGTCTCCATGAAGTAATAGCTAAAAGGAGGACAAGGATGTTCTACTCCAGCACTTTCTATTTAGAGGGAAGAGGAGGCAAAACCGTCTGCCAAGGTCACGCTGCTTGTACTGACTGGAAGATCCCGGGTTTCCAGGTTCCAGTGAAACTCAATGTCATAGCCCTCTTCCTAAAGCAGTAATCTGTTTTTTTGTAATTTCTTCCAGGTCAGGTTACTGAAGAGGTTTCTGTGCTTTTACTGACTAGATCTTTTTCTTGACTCATTTTCTTGACACACGAAATACTGCCTGGGCTATACAGTATACTCAGTAAATGCTGGCTATATAAATGTATGAATGAACAACATCCTCAATAGAAATCTGTAATAGAAGCCTGAGATTTGGGTCAAGGTGAGACAAGGGACTTCTTACCCAAAAGAGGGACTAAACCAACTATTCTGGTTGATTCTCCTAAAAACCTCCGTAAGATTGATCATCTAATGATACATTTCATCTACATCACATCTCTTATTGGTAGAGCCAGTTCGGTCCCTAGTACCTGTCTTATTAAGTGTATAAAGAGGACAGAATGTAGCAATTGATCATGATGATACAGTCTCAGTTTGGTGGAGGAAGCAGGTGAAAACATGAGTTTAAATGCCAATACTTGCGGTGCCTGGGTAGCTCAGTTGGTTAAGCGTCTAACTCTTGATCTTGGCTCAGGTGATGAGCTCATGGTTGGTGAGATGGAGCCCCGTGTCAGGCTCTGCGCTGACAGCACGGAGCCTGCTTGGGATTCTCTCCCTCCCTCTCCGCCTGTCTCCTCTTGTACACATGCTCTCTCTCTTTCTCTCTCAAAATAAATAATTTTCTGAAAGGCCAACACTTTACACAACTTGGAGGTTGTGGAGGCTGGATGTCAAGATAGTTAAAGTGTCTTAGGTATTTAAGTGTGTTTCTTAATTCATTTAATCTTCACAGCCACCCTGAAAGGTGGTCATTATTAATCCCACATTAGAGATGAGGCATAGAGAGGGTGGCTATGACACCACGTTACAGCACATGCACCAGAGCTTGGGAACTTACTGAAGTCTGCCCAGTCTAAAATCTGTGCTCTCTCCAGGTTATATGAACACTGAGTCCTGCAATGAGACTGCGCAGTTCATGACAACAGACCCAGTGTTTTTTCAAATGAAATAATAGAAGGTGAGACTTGTTTTTCACATAAGGTACAACGCCATCATCCTCAGAGCCGAAGCGCAATTGAGGCATTGAATGAAGCTGATAGGAGAGTAGAAATTGGTCAGGGAACCGCCTACACGTGGCTTCGTCTTACAGGGCACCTGGAGGCTGGTGTTCTAAATACAGATGATGACGCTTTGCCTTCCAGGCAAGCAGTGGGGGCAGTGACTAGGAGGCTCCCAGCTGACCCCTGTGGGTATTCTCACCCGGCTAAAAGTAGATCATCTGGTTTTACTACTTAGGGGTTTTATTTTTCTGATCATAAAGTAGACTCTTCCTCTGATAAAAATGTGATTCATCTTGATAAGACCTGTGGGCAGTTTACTCTTTTAGAAGGCCAAGAGGATCCCAAGATCTTATTTAGAACTTAATTTAGTAAGAAGTATGCAAGTAATAAGATTAAGGTTATATTAATTCACAGTCTTATGTTTAAATGAGGGTTTCAAAATAAACAAGATACTTTGGCAGAGTATCTGAATCCATAGGAGCTTTCCATCTGAACCTCGCTCAGCCCATGATGGAAATAATTTCCCTTCCTGAATTCTAATAGAAGCGTCTTGGTGTCTTGTATTGTCTAATACTTCTAAAATGTTTTGAAGGTATTCTCCACAGTACTACCTATTAGAACAAGAGTAGAGAAAGAGCCAAATGCTCACCAGCAGGCACATGATTACATAAATAAGGCCCACGCACTGCATTCTCATGAAGTGAATCAAATATAACTTTAAAGATTATATAGATTGAAAAATAATCATGAGTAGAATGCAAAATAGCATGTATACTAAGAAGACAATGATGTAAAATTATGGATGAATGGGCGCCCTCCTACACTGTTGGTGGGAATGTAAACTGGTGCAGCCCCTCCGGAAAACAGTATGGAGGTTCCTCAAAAAATTAACACTAGAACTCCCCTATGACCCAGCAGTAGCACTGCTAGAATTTACCCAAGAGATACAGGAGTGCTGATGCCTAGGGGCACATGTGCCCCAGTGTTCATAGCAGCACTCTCAACAATAGCCAAATCATGGAAAGAGTCTAAGTGTCCATCAACTGATGAATAGATCAAGAAGATTCCATACAATGGAATACTACATGGCAACGAGAAAGAATGAAATCTGGCCATTTGTAGCAACATGGATGGAACTTGAGGGTGTTATACTGAGTGAAATAAGTCAGGCAGAGAAGGACATATGTTTGCACGTATAGGTGGATTAGGAGGAACTTAACGGAGGACCATGAGGGAGAAGAAGGGGAAAAATAGTTGGGGAGAGGGAGGGAGGCAACCCATGAGAGACTCTTGAATACTGAGAACAAACTGATGGCTGGTGGGGGAGAGGGGAAGGGGAGTGATGGGTATGGGGGAGGGCACTTGTGGGAATGAGCACTGGGTGTTATATGGAAACCAACTTGACAATAAACTATTTAAGAAAAATAAATAAAATAAATTTATGGATGAAGGGGGAAAGAGTTGTATTGTGAGTTTATGACTTACTCCTTTTTAAAATGAAAATTAGGGGGTGCCTGGGCGGCTCGGTCAGTTAAGCATCCAACTCTTGATTTTGGTTCAGGTCATGATCCCATGGTTTGTGAGACTGAGCCCCGTGCCAGGCTCCACATTGACAGCAGGGAGCTTACTTGGGATTCTCTCTCTGTCTCCCCCTCTCTTTTCCCCTCCCTTGCTCATGAGCACACATGCACATGCTCTCTCTCTCAAAATAAATAAACTTTAAAAAATTTTTTTAAGGGAAATGAAAATTTAAAAAAAAATCCAACAATATTGAAAAAGTGGTTTAAAAGAGTATCTATGAAAAAGAAACATAATTCAAAAGTATTGGCATTTGGCAACACACACACATGTGGAAAAGAAACATAATTCAAAAGTATTGGCAATTGGCAACACACACACACACACACACACACTTATACACTTATATGTTTATCAGAGATGTTAATAAAAACAAGAGTTAAATTTGGTTTTATGTTTTTTATGTCATAAGATTGGGCATTGACAGATGTGGAAGATCTTTAACAGGACCTGTGAATTACTTTTCTTGTCTTTTAACGTTCTTGTATATGAAATGATATTTTGGCCTTTTTTTCTATAATATTTTCTACACAAAGCTATATTTTTTGAACAAAACTAGGAACATACTAAATGACAGGTTAGTATCCTACTTTATTTCATTTCATAGCACTCCCTAAAAGCTTTTCCGCATGCCCAAAACTCTATTCTTGGAAATAATTTTAATGTTTGGTTAATATCTCTATAATTTATTTAGCCATCCTACTCTTCCTTATTACAAGCATGCTACATTGCATATCCTTATATGTGAATCTGATTATATCTCTGATTCTTTTTTTTAAAAGTCCTATTAAAAAAACTATTTTTCTCCTGAAACCAATGCCACACTGTATGTTAACTAACTTGAATTTATTTTATTTTATTTTCTTACATTTATTAATTTTGCGATAGAAAGAGAGAGAGAGTGTGAGCAGGGGAGGGGCAGAGAGAGGGAGAGAGATAAATGCAAGCAGGTTCCATGCTGTGAGCGCAGAGCCCAGTGCAGGGCTCAAACCCACAAACTGTGAGATCATGACCTGAGCTGAAATCCGTAGTCAGATGCTCAGCCGGCTGAGCCACCCAGGTGCCCATTAACTAACCTGAATTTAAATAAAAAAATACATAAAAGTAAAAATGCTATTTTAAAGGTTTATTAAGGTCTAATTTACATAAAGTAAACTTCACTCAATTTAGGTTTATAACTTAAAAAAGTTTTTTAATGTTTATTTTTGAGAGAGAGAGACAGACAGACGTGGTGGGGAGGGGCAGAGAGAGGGAGACACAGAATCTGAAGCAGGCTGCAGGCTCTGAGCTGTCAGCACAGAACCCGACACTGGCCTGGAACTCACAAACCACAAGATCATGACCTGAGCCAAAGTCTGTCATTCAACTGACTGAGCCACCCAGGGGCCCCAGATTTAGGTTTATAATTAATGAATTTTGATAAATATCTAGTTTGGCAACCACAATGTCAGGTGGGAGAAAGATCACTCAATGTCTCCTTTTCAGCCTTGGCTACACAAGAGTAAATATTAAAACTATGGGGAGAGGAGGAGAGGGTTCTTTTTTCCTATACTTATCTCAACATATGCATTTAATCAGTATTTCACATCTCTCTCACACACACAAGCACACACAAATACTCTTGTGCCTTTTACTTTCTCCTCCTCCATGCTCAGGTCAGCCAGTCAGCTCAGGAAAATCACCATTGCCATCTTCAGTCCATCTACAAGTCTAAAATGACCCACCCAACATACGAGTAGTGCTATGCTATAGCTACTCATAGCGGTAAAGACAGTCAGGGTTGTGATGCAGTCTCACCTAGTAAATAACTGATACCAAAAACCTACAATCTCCACAACAGAGTCTGCATACTTCCCTTATTAACTCTCATTATTCCTCAGGCATCAGTCTTCAAGTTGATTTTGTGTGCACACACACACATATACAAACACACAACCTAACTCCACCTTGCAATCCAGACTCCTTGACGATGAGAGACCATTTAGGGAGAGCCAAAGAAAAAAGAGGTATGGTTTTGGTAGAGAAAACCATCTCTGAAGGCAAGTACGGGGGATGAGGTAGTTAAGAAACAGAATTATGGCCAAGTCTTACCTCTCTATTCTTTGGTAAACTGAAATTTGATCAATTTGATCAGTCACTGTGCCCCAGAATAACTGTGTCTTTCTTCCTTGCACATGCAGGGTTTTGATTCAAACGTTCCACACCAAGGAGAGTCCACAGCCCATTCTGTGCATCCGTACTAAGCCTGCCTTCCTCACCCCGCCCCTACCCTCCAAGGATGCTGGGAGTTTTAACGTACAACAGGCCGCGGCCTGGTACACTTCTTCTACTTCTGGAACGATGCCAGCCTCTACTCTTCTCATTCATCCATCCAGTCCCCACAGACGTTGACTGAGCATCTACAAAGCTGCCTACGTCCAGCACTGTAGGAGATGCCGGAGCACACGTGAACAGAGCAGGCTGGTTAGTGCTCTTAAAGAGCCTTCCGTGTAACCTGTCTCTGTACCCATCACCGCCTCCCTCATTCTCCATCATCAGGTCTTTTGCCTGCAGACATCAAATCCTCCCCTAACTCTTACACTTAGCACAGACAACATAGTTTAAGCTAGACACCAGGGAACATAATGGTCACTAAGAAGTTTCTCTGCTCAAAGAGCCAATTGGTCTGGTCTATGGAGGCAGCAGCAGTGGTCTGGTCTGAGTGCCTGGTCTGCGAAGGCAGGAACCCCTCCTATGCCTCAGGGTATTTTTAAAAATCTGGTTGATTAGGGTGAATCGATGCCTACGTGCCAAGTTCTCTTCTGCTGGCCTGGGAGCAACCTAAAGATAAGAGCCAAGGCTGTTTTTGAACCTGGGACCAAATCCCCACTGGGTAAATGTACTCACCTAACTAAGACTGGGATCTTGGGCATCTTCTTGGAGACTTTAAAGAAACTTGTGTCCCCTTTGTTGTCGGTGAAATACACGCCGGCCACGCTGGTCACGAGGTTGCCAGGGAACGTGAAAAGCACCCTTTCGTCATCGCCCTGGTTGGCCCAGTCCCAGGCCTGGCCTCCAATGAGCAAGCCCCCTCCGCATTTCATGAACTTGACCAGCTTTTCCGTCATGGTTTCATTGTAGGCATCAATGCAGTAAACCCCTAGGGAGTCTTTCACTTCCGGCTCAATCTTCGCCTCCACCCCAGAGCCCTCAAGGATTTTGGCCAGGGGTGCGAGGGATGGGTGTATGCCAATGGGAGCCCCAGGGGAAGAACACAGCCAGCCCACTGCATTGAGGAGAAAGGGCGTGAGCTGGGCTTCCACCAAGTAGTCCTCGTGAGGCACCACCACCAGGCGGCCTCGGCCATAGGAGGAGGCGGCAATGAGGACCTGGCCCATGTCATTTACCATGACCGGGAAGGAGGCCTCTCCAATGAGAAGTAGTTCGCATGGGATGGCATCTTCGGGGACATCCCAGCTCGTCACTCCATTCATAAGGGCCTCAAAGGCAGCAGAGGGAGTCGCCATGGCTGGATCGACTTCTGTAGAGAGAAAAGCAAAGACTCGGTTTGGGGAAGAACAGATAGACAAGTAAACAAGCCCACAGTTCACCGCTCCCCCAGCTGGGGCAATTCTTCCCTCTACGCAGACGAGACTGACCCTGTGAAATGACTCAGAGACTCAGGGGGGGGGGGGGCGGGGGGTAGAGTATCCAGTCCAGCAGAACGCATCGCACCCTGCCCAGTCCTCCTGAGCTCCTGTGGACAAACTAAGAGGGCCTGACACTTTCCACCACAGAAGGAAACAAACAGAAGTGCAGAATGAGGGCAGGATTGTGTCCCCAAAGAGATACGTTCAAGTCCTAACTCCCTATACCTGTGAATGCGACTTTCTTTGGAAATAGGGTCTTTGCAGGGACAGTCCAGTTAAGATGAGGTCATGGTGGATTTGAGTGGGCCCTAATTCAGTGACTCGTGTCCTTTCAGAAGAAATCAGGATGCAGACACAGACACACAGGGGAGACTGCTAAGAGATGGGCGGGACGTAACTACACCAAGGGCGGCCAAAGGTGGCTGGTGAGCACCAGAAGCTGGGAGAGAGGCGCGGAGCAGGTTTTCCTTCAGAACTTCCAGAAAGAACCATCTGGCCAATACCTCGACTGCTAACTCGTGTGCCCCCAGGGCTGGGAAAGAATAGGTTTCTGCTGTTGGAAGCCCCCCGGTTTGTGGTGATGTGTTACAGCAGCCACTGGAAATGCATACAGTGGTGCAGCATGCTGTCCCCACCCCCTCGCTCCCACACGGATCTCACCAAGCCCAGCTTGGAGGCTCCCCCAGAATTTTAGTCTGGAAAGCCCGTGACCTCCGAGACGTTGCCTTGGTCACAGTCACAGGCTGGGGAAGAAACTAGAAGTCCTCTGTGGCTCAAATCCAGAAGCAGAATGTATGCCACACATTACGAAATTGTGGCAGATTCTTCCTTGTGCCCAGACACCGTGGAGAAAGGTGTGGACGTCTGTGGACGCGGACCCACGTAAGTCCTCTGCTGCTTCACTACAGGCTTCCTGCCCGGGATGCTCTACAGCCTCACCCCCACTGTGTGCACTTTACTGAAGCAATTCCCTCAAGAGCAGATGTGTTTTCAGAATCAGGACACGGAGGGCTTGCCGTTCTCACCGACCGCTCGGGGGCACCGGACAGCGCTGGTCCCTGAGGCTCTCACCACCAATGACATTATGCCTGAGCCAACCTCAGTATCTTCAACCTGCTGACCTGTTTACTGTCTCTCCTTCTCCTACCTCTTCTGAAAATGCAGGTATTCCCATGTTTATAAGCTTTGGCCCTTAACCTCTTCTCTTTCTGTTTCCCTTGTCAGAGAATATTCTCACTCTGAAGGCAATATGGCAAAGCGGCTCCAAGCTCAGGCTCTGGAGGTAGGTTAGCTGGGCTTGCTTGACTCTCAGCTCTGCTCGCTTGCTAACCGGGAGGTGCGGCAGCACATCTCAGTCCTCATTTCCTCCTTCATTAAGAAGGGATAAGAGTATCCACCACATCAGATTGTCCCAAGGATTAAAGGAAACAACAGGTTAAGCAGGTTTCAATTATTTATTATATACGTGTGTGTGTTTATAATAAACACACACGTATGTTTGCTTCTAATTATTTGGTTAAGGGTAAGCTATTTAACTTGCAGATGTGCATAACAGAATTCTTACAACGTGAACAAAGATCAAACCTAATGTTAGAATTTACAAATACTGGAATAAGCATTTAATTATTCTTATTTTTTTAAGTTTATTTATTTTGAGAGAGAAATGACAGGGGGAGGAGCAGAGAGAGAGGGAGAGACAGACAATTCCAAGCCGGCTCCACGCTGCCAACACAGAGCCCGACGTGGGGGGACGCGGGGCTGGATCTCATGAACCGTGAGATCATGACGTGAGCTGATACCAAGAGTCAGATGCTTAACCGACTGGGACACCCAGGTGCCCCTAATGATTATGATTTCATAGCTTTCACATTTTGGAGCCAATGCTCACATTAATATTAGTTATTACTACATTCAGTTCTAAGTATTTCCATGGGCCCTTGAAAAACTCCGAGGCACAGACCAAAAGGCCCTGGTTCTGAGATAACGAATAAACTCAAGGTCCCTCCTGAAAGAGCACATTCTGTCATTTGCAGAGGCCTCTAAAACTAAAGAGGTACTGAATTCATTCTTTTCCCCTTAAACTAGCTCCTCATAGGCAAATTACATGAGGGCAGCACCTGCC
>NW_027532232.1:491152-495263 GCF_008692635.1 Crocuta crocuta
ACCTCAGAGAAGCTCTGAGGCCAGAGAATCAGCAAGTGATTGCTTAACAAGAGCTTGTCCCTTCTCCGCTCGTCCTGGTGTCCACGGACAGCCAGGACGGCAAGCCACACACTCACAGCTGTGTCCCTTCTCCCTCCTGTCCCATATCCAGCTGGTCACAGTCCTGCCGAGGTCACCATTCATGGTCTCCAACCACACTGCCAGTAACCTAGTTCGGGTGCTCAGCACTTCATTCCTCGACCGAAGCGATCCAGTTTCTAAGTCACCAGGGTCTTGTTCTTGCCTCTGTTCTTCCAAAGCCACTGACTATATTAGTTTCCAGAAGAGAACCCCCGCCTGGAGCTTAGCCTTTTCCCACGGGGTTAAATCTGACACCTTCATCTCGGGGTTTAAGGTCCCCAGGGCTGGCTGCTCCTTCCATTTTCCAGCCGTGTCTCGGGCCACCTAACCTCTCTGCAGCTTCTAGAACATGTGGCATCCCTGGACATGCCCTGCTTTCATTTTAGATTCTCTTCCCTTCCCCTTCCCTCTCCCACATCTTTCTGTCTGTTGAAATCCTATCCTTCTAAGAGAAGCTATTTACAGACAAGGACATTTAAATGGCCAGTTAGTCTATGAAAATAAGCTCAGTCTCACTTGCCAGGCAATTGAAAATAGAATGCAGGATGCTGCTCACAAGACTGTCAAAAAAGGAAGATGGTGAAGGAGAAAGTGAAGAAGGTGAAGGCAGACAGTAATGCCCAATGTCCAAAAGGCTAAGCAGACACGACCACAATTTGCTGGAAGGGCTGAGAAGCTGAGAGCGATCTGACAGTTACTCTGTCCACAGAGTGGCAGCTCCGTTTCAGGGCTGAGCCTGTCCTCAGACCAGCAGTCCCTCTTCTGATTGCCTTTCGTATGGAAGTCAGAGCAGCCGCATTAAAGACGTATGTACCAGGATGCTCACTGCCATATGAAACTACGGATGGAGACAGATAAATGCAAACCAAGGAGATAAATGATGACGAATGTTTTCCGGAACCATCTGTGACTCCTGTGGGTGCAGCTCTCTGCCCTAAAGCCACACTGACCCCACTTCCACAAACTGCGGCACCCCACAGCCCACTGTGGTTAACAGAAGACCCCAGGGTGCACCCCCAGGCAGCCACCCGTCCACACCCTGCCCGGAAAGAGCTGCCCATCAGTCCCCTCCTCCAGGGGCCCTAGTCGCTGCCGGGGCAGATCCTCCAAAAACACTCAGGGCAGGGAACTCACATTTCTGCCTCGCTAGCTGTCTTTCGAGCTAGTTCAGGGGAGAAGATCTCTCTGTGGAGAAGTGACAAAGACGCGGGCAGGTGGCCTGGAGACCAGAGGAGGGGCCGGAATGAGGAGGGCTTTTCCTGTGGAGTTGCCTCCTTCTGTCTCCTGCGCTGGACCAGTGGCCCGAGGTGAGTGGGGTTTGCTAGCGACACTCAAGCCCCCCTCCTCTCTGTCCGGCATCACGAGGGGGACCTTATACCAACGCTGTGCATGTGGCAAGGCAGCCTTTGAGGGAGAATGTCTGAATAAAGTATGGTCATCTGTATTACAGAATATCACATCACTGTTACAAAGACTGAGTTCTAAATTTTGCATCTATGTAGAATACCCTAGGTATATTTTAAGTGAAGCTTTCAAATCACTGTAATATATAGGACACACATCCATTTTTGTATGAATGAAAATAATAATAGTATTAGTACTTTTAGTAGTAGTATGACTATACATTGCTTCCCAGGTTCCAGACATTACTCTAAGTGCTTTACATCAGTTCTTCGATACTGAAAATACATCTATGAGGTACGTACTATCACTGTCTCCATTTCATAGGTGGGCAAAAACGAAAAAAAATATGATGGTCAGAGAATGTGTTACATGCTTAGGTCACAGAGGTGTGAGTGGTGGATCTAGGAATCAAACCCAGGGAATCTTAAACTGGAGTCCACCTTCGTAAACACCAGAAATACATAAGCCTGTTAAGTACCAGGATTTTATATCCAATAGAAAATCTGGGGAGGCCACATTTCAGCATGCTAACACTCACTGCATTAGGAAGAGAAGAGGTGGACAGTATTCTTTCTCTTTATACAAGTCTGCATCCTTTGAATTATATACATTAAAGTTAAAAATGACACAGATCATATAACTTCAAGCAAACATGACATGACTGAGTATACACACCATTGGGTTCCTCAACTGATCATCTCTCACTCATCCTAAAATGTCTTTCTTCATCTCAATCGGTTGAGCCTTTAACCACTAAGAAATCGGATTTTCTCCCTCTATGGGATTCCCTGAACTTTGCAGCTGGGCCCACTCCCACTTTAACCAGTTATATCCAGGACTCTAACACTTGACTTTTATTTTTTTATTTTTTTTTTTTTTAATGTTTTATTTATTTCTAGGAGAGAGAGAGACAGCGTGAGCAGGGGAGGGTCAGAGAGAGAGGGAGTCACAGACTGAAACAGGCTCCAGGCTCTGAGCTGGCAGTCAGCACAGAGCCCGACGCGGGGCTCGAACCCACGAACCGTGAGATGATGACCTACGCGAAAGCCGGACGCTTAACCGACTAAGCCACCCAGGCGCCCCTCTAACACTTGACTTTTAAACAAAACGCTTCCTGTTTATGCCCCAATCCCTGTTGCTCTCCTAGCTCGGGGAGTGCAGATGGACACAGCCTGGGGGAAATCCCTTTTATTTCTCTGAGTTCATCCTTGATTCTCCTTACATGGCTCCTGCTTTCTCTCTCTTGGGCCAACTCTGGCCTCTTTGAGCTTGCTGGAACCCAAGACACCCCTAACGCGGAAGGTACCTCGGGCACGACATGTAACTCAGGGAGAGAGCTTTACAACTCCCTCCTCCCACCACAGACGCCTCATGCTACCTAAATGGCGTCTCCCTTGAAGAGCTGTATTTGGAAGGTAAGGTGGGTAGTGGGCAGTTCTTGGATAATGCACCACATCCTGCATTATAGTTTGATTTCAAATCCCCAAAATAGGGTACGTGTCTGGGATCAGGGGATATGTTTGATTCTTTGGATTCCCCAGGAATGAAGAGGTACTCCCTGGATGGATGACTGAGCAATGGATGTGGTATCAAGGGCAAACCTAGGATCAACTTCTCCAGCAAATAGCGACCTTGGCCTTGATGAATGATTAATGTCACAGACATCCAGTCCTATAGGCCCTCCCTTCTTATGCCATTTTCTTCCATCAGCCCCTTGTTTCTTTTTCACTGTATACATCCAATATCCTTTCCAGTGTCCATCAACTAAGCCAGAGTTGAGGTGGGGTCACCCTTCTTTTGCGTTCTGTCCTACATACTTCCAGGTCAATTGTACTTGTTTTTCACTTTAAAATGGTTTAATTGGGGTGCCTGGGTGGCTCAGTCCGTTGAGCATCCGACTTCGGCTCAGGTCAAAATCTCCTGATCCGTGAGTTCGAGCCCCACACCTGGAGCCTGCCTCGGATTCTGTTTCCCTCTCTGTCTGCCCCTCCCTCCCTCCCTCTCTCAAAAAAGAAACAATAAATTTTTAATGACTATGTAATTTGTGTGGAAGGACACAGATGGTAAACTAATAAAACAATTTTAAAAATTAAACAGGTTCCTATATAGCTACTACCCAGCTTAAGAAAACAGACCATTACCAATGTTTCTGAAGGCCTTCTCATGGCCCTGCCTTATCCCTCCCCCATTCCCTAAAAAGCACGATTCAAAATGCTATTTTTCTATTCCCTGTTACTATCTTACTACATTCCTTTAATTCCTGAGCTCCCCTGGGGCTCTCTTTCTCTCGTATTTGCGCAGTTTTCTCTCCAGGAAACTCCCAGGAGAAGGGCATCAAGCTGGAGCACAAGCCCCGGAGAGGCGACCGGCCTGCCCCCGAGAGCAGAACGTTCTATCAAAGGGACAACGTTCGAGACAGGTCCTTCTTAACCTCGAGGGGCTGTTGATACCGAATTCCGGCGTTGGATCCTCAGCGCCCGCTAGACTCTCCTACGCAGGCCAGAGCCAGTGGGCATAGAGCTTGTCGGTGACGTCAGAGGAACGGAGAGGGGCTGGGATGGGGGGGCGGGAGGGGGCGGGAAGGGTC
>NW_027532232.1:496368-496561 GCF_008692635.1 Crocuta crocuta
CGCGAGCCGGGGTTTGCCAAGATGAGAGGGCAGTAGGTCGGAGGCGATGCCCGGCCACCTGGGCGAGCCCCGCCTCCTCCCGGGGCTGCGGACGAGATGCCGCCCTCCGCTCGGGCCGGCGCCTCGCTCGACGACACCAACATCAGATGTCAGGGCCCGGGGCGGGGCAGCCCTGGGGCAGCGGGGACGCGGC
>NW_027532232.1:496844-497076 GCF_008692635.1 Crocuta crocuta
TCCCCCGGGGCAGCCGAGGGGGCAGGGTCGGGCGCCGCGGGGCCGCGGGGCCGGGGCTTCCCCGCGGGCGGGCGAGCGGGCACCGGGAGGAGGGGTTCCCGGCGAGTCTCCGCCCCCTCACTTCCTCCCGGGCGCCAGCGCCAGCCCGAGGGGCGGCGCTTGGCAGGGGACGGCGCTTCTTTGTGTCGCGGGCGCTGCGGGCTCGGCGCTGGGGCGGGCCCCCCCCCCGGCC
>NW_027532232.1:497344-499007 GCF_008692635.1 Crocuta crocuta
GTTAGAGACGTGCACTTCTCTATTCGTGACCAAGGGCGAGGCTGAAGAAGTGATAGGAGATTATCCAGTTCTTAGGAGGGGCTTAGGTCTCCGTTCAGTTGGGGGGAATGTACTTGACATACTGCCAAGGGGGAAATAAGAGCTGCAGGAAGCTTTGGACTATGCTTTCGTTAAAAACAAACAAACAAAAAAATAGCCCTTTACGTATTCGTATTCGGGTGGGAGAAGGCAAGCTGCGTCTCTACCTGCTCACGTGATTGCCCTGAAGTACAGCGGAGGGCGACTTTCCTAGAGCCCTGCGTTGTTCCATACGTTACTTCTGCAAGTGAAAACTGAGATGATACGTCAGACAATAGGTAACCAGAGTTTATGCATCTGTGTACATCTCCGCTCCTATTTCTACCTGGAAGTCGTTTCCAAGAACCAGCTGAGAGCTGCCCGTCCCCTCTGAATTGTGAGCTCTACTCTGTCCGGTGACATCACCTCCCTCAGGTGCTGGCCGGTTCTAGCATGTGAAATGCAGGGAGGTGCAGCGGTTCAAAACTCAAGACTGTCACCAGATGCCCTGGATTCAGGCCTCAGTGCTACCTACGCTTCACAGGCTGAGTGACTGCCCGAGAGTTAGTGTGCACTTCAGGTTTACCTGTACGAGGCGGATGATGAAATCAGTACGCATATTACAGATCTCTTAGAAGGCTTAAATTAGGTGAGTTCTTAGATCGGTAAGACTGCACCAGTGCTTTTTAGGGAAAATAACTATTCAGGCTGTGCTAAGATTCAATTCTTCATGTTTCAGAAAAATGCATCCGAGTCATATTTCCTTTCCCCAACTCCCTCCAACCCCCTTTCCTCTTTCCTTTCTTCTTTAAATCCTCTCCCAAACTGAATCATATAAGCAATAGCCAGTAGGGGGGTGTGGGCAGGTGAGCTCAGTGGCATAAAACATATGACAGGGAACATAAAAACAAAAAAAACATAAAGCTGGTAACAGAAATCAAGAGAACCTCAATTCCGGCTCCTGCCCAGTGAAACGCCACCTGTGTGACAGTGAGCAGCGGGTCCTTTATCGCCCAGATAAAGGCTCAGGGCTCCCAGATGATCAAGGAGAAGGACTGGAGACTCGCTTGCTAATAAGTCCCTTTCCAGTCGGAAATGACAAGACTAGAACACCATAAGGCAAAACCCCCAGATACCGAGTTTCACGAAAAATGTTGAGATGCAAAACAAAAACGCACCCATTGCTTCCATAAAAATAAATACAATAAAAGTACAAAAATACACATGAGAAGGATAGAATCTAACTTAACATCTAAGGATGGACACGAGATTTGGTGGGGTAAGGATTTTCACTGTCAGGTTTTGTTCTTAGAAAGAAGACACACACACACACACACACACACACACACACGGCGGGGGCGGGGGGAGAGCAAGTGCGCTGAAGCGAAGGTAATAAAATATTCGCATCTGACAATTCTATTATTGTCTATACGTATCTGCAGTTTCGGAACATTTCATTATGAGACGTGGTTTTAAAAGGGCATAAATTCCTGGAGAACAAGAATGAAGCACGGAAGAAATAAGGGCCGGAGTGGTGGAAAAAGAGCAGAGCCAGACACGGAGATGGAGAGACCGCAGGGAGTCCTCTTTGGAAGAAGTCTGTCTC
>NW_027532232.1:499071-499253 GCF_008692635.1 Crocuta crocuta
GCGCGGGCTTCATCAGGGCGCCAGGGGAGGCGGGGGGCCCGCTCCGGTTCCAGAACCATCTTTGGACGAGACTCACCCGTTATCCGGCAGTGTGCACACCGGGCTACTTCGGAGGGGGAAGGGACTCCTCTGTAGAGACGTGACAAGGAGACAGGGCAGTCAGCCTGCGGATTCGGTAATTG
>NW_027532232.1:499897-512346 GCF_008692635.1 Crocuta crocuta
CGCCCCCAGACCTCAGAGGCCCTGCTTTGTGTGGGTTTCTGGGAGAGAATGCAGCCTCGAATCCTGGAGGGTGTCCAGGCAGGCCTCCCAGAATGCAGACGGCGATTAAAAAAAATAATAATAAATCCGTAAGACTATCTACCAACAAGGGAGGGTTGGTGTATATAGATTTGTATATAAGCCAATACACGACTGTTTACAAGGATGAGTTAAATCTGCGCATACGGGCCAGGAGTTGGGCTGGAGCTGTACTCCTAGCTTTAATGAACATTTAACATGGTGGTAAAAATGGAGAGCTTGCATTTTTGTACGAAAAACTTTTAAAATCTTTACATATGCTTATATAAACACAGAAGTTACATGCAAAACGTACATTAAAATATTAGCATCAGCTCAGACTGTTAAGAGTAGATTTTTAAGTATTTTTTCTTCATACCCCTCTTTAACATTTCAGTGGCGATATGTGTTATTTTGTGATTTAAAAATGATACATTTAATCAACTAAAATAGATAAAAACACCCTTGCTCAAGTAGCTGGTAGTGACGCCTCTATGAATATGATTTCTCCCTGTGTGGGGGATTCTCGAACTTGGCTGTTCATCCTGTCTCATTTCAGGCAGGTGAGAGTGGGATAGAACAGGTGACTTTTGAGCGGGGACCTGTCTGCTCATCTAACTTGGTGAGCTCAGCATTAGAAGCTGGGGAGAAACCACCTGCCCCTTTTATGGCTGCCGGTCGCAAAGACCTGAAAGATTTGTGTGGCTTCTGCACATTCTCCTGTTTCCTCACCCTTCACCCCTCACTGCACTGGCCCCTATTCTCTGGGTGCCCAAGGAGAAAGTGTCCCTGACCAAACTCCTCAGGAAGCGACCATTAAACAGATGTCTCCCCTACTGCGAAACAGTGTCCAGGCTGGACCTTCCGCAGGAATGTGGACTCTGGTAAAGAGGAAAGATTACTACATCCTGTATTACTTCAGGGTTTCATTACAACTCCTCAAACTGGAGTAAACAAGTCAAGAGCTATGTTTTATTCTTCTTCAGAGTCTCCACTTCACGTGGCCATAAACCGGTACTTGATAATGTCCACTTGACGGCTGGATGGACAAGATACATGAATGTGGGGTAAGGAAGGCAATCTTAGCACATTCCTCCTTGAACAAGACAAACAGAAGCTTAATACTGAAAACCAAGCAAACTGCAAATTTTCTATGTTGTAAGTTTTCTCCTCTTCTTCAGGTCCTTTTCTTTGAATTTTCTCCGAACAAGAGAAACAGCTATCATTTTCTTTCTATATCTGCTAAAACTTCAGCTAGTTCTAGTCTCTCTCTCTTTCAGACTTCACATTACTAGCTCAGTTTTAAATCCTAAATCCTTCCTTATTTATACTTCCTCTAGAGTTTCTGTTTTTCTTCCCAGTTTCTACCTCAAGTCATAGAAATTGCCAGGAAATCCTGAAAGTACTGAAATAACTTTGGAGATACTACATTCTGTAACTACTCAGCTACACTGGAAGGAATAAACAATTTATTAAAAATCCATACTATAAAAGATGATGCATTTCTTAAAAAGGATGAGCTCAAGTTATACCTTGAATGCTCTCAATATATATTTTCAGTGAACATTTTGTAGGGCTATTTTTGTGTATTTATGTTTATCTCGCAGGAAAAATAAGGATATATTTGCTACCTCAGGAAGTGAGGAGGGCTGGCCAGTATTTTTTTTCTTTAGACATTTTGTATTTTTAAAATATTGCAAAAATAATTCTGAAAAAAAAATAGGGCTACTTAGTAATACCACTTGTAGGTACATACCCAAGGTGTGTGTGTGTGTGTGTGTGTGTGTGTGTGTGTGTGACCAAAAGACATGTACTAGAATGTTCAAAGCGGCATCATCCATAATAATCTAAAACTGGTGGCTACTCAAATGCTGCCCCCCCTGCTTTCTTACCCCCAGTACTGTCCTGGCATTATTCTGAGTGTCTTAAAAATGTTATTTTCAAGCCAAGAAATACTGAAATTTATTTTCAAAAGACCTTGAAAGGAAATTCTAAAGGATGTATCTCAAGAAGAAATAAAATAATCTTAGATAAATTATCTGAAATTTAAGAGCAAATGGTAAGAGACTTCTAAATCTGGCAGTGAGCTGGTACCTTCTCTGGAACAAAGCTTCCACTGAAAATTCACAGCAATAGATGTTGGACAAAATACAGGAAATAATGGAAGACTTTGGAGAACAAACACATGGAGAACTTGGGAAGCTACAGTCCCAAGGGAAGAAAAACACAGGACATAAGTTCCACATTTGCTGTGGTTTTTTCAGTTGAGGGCATTTTCCAGTTCACAAGCATAAAGTGTCAGTCTGGTTCTGGATTCTCAAACCAACTGAACTCAAAGGGCAGAATTTCAGACAAGAAGAAGTCTCTGAGAAGTAAATATAAAAATATATGTACAGATTTCTCCCTGACTGACCCTTAAGCTATGCACACATGGGAATAGACTCCCCCAACTTCCAAAAAAAAAAAAAAAAACTTGTTGAAAATAGACACTAACATGCTAAATAGTTGAGCAGTCAATTCAGTTAGCTGTACTGTTGTGGGAATACAGCAAGTCCCACAAAAGTAAGTGATTCTTATCAACAAACCCTGCTTTTGGTTGAGAAAAATCCATGGCATATTAGTAAGAATGACACTTTAGGAGTAAGGATTATGCTTGGGTAAAGGAAAAACTTGAAATGCACCAGTTTTAAGAAAGCTTAAAACTAACCTTTGATAGTATGAAAGTAATCTGGTATGTTATCTTTTCCTCAGCCCCCCCCCCAAAATCCTCTTTGAAAAACAATAACATCAACCATAACTATAAAATTTCATTCATGATGTCCTGCCCCGAATCAAAAATTTAGAGGATGGCTAAAAATCAGAAGACATGGCCAAGAACTCAAAAGAAACAACCAATAATAAAAACAGATTCACAGGTGGCTTGGACATTTGCATTCTTAGGGACTTACTTTAAAATAACTGTGATCAGTATGTTAAAAATTTACAGAATGCAGGCTGAAAGATTTCAGTATAGAATTAAAACTCAGATACAGAAACTCGAAAAGCTCCATCAAAAAACTGTTAGAACGAATAAATGAATTCAGCATATTCAGTATGGCTGCAGGAAACATAATCAACATGCAAAAATTAGTTGTGTTTTTATACGCAAACAGTAAAGTGTCAGTAAAGGACATTAAGAAAACAACCCCATTTACAATAGCATTAAAAACAATAAGATACTTAGGAACCAATTTAACCAAGGAGGTAAAAGATCTGTACACTGATAACTGTAAAAGATTGAAGAAAGAAATTGAAGGCACAAATAAATGAAGATATTTCATGTTCGAATTGGAAGAAATAATTTTAAAATGTCCATACTCACCAAAATTATCTACGGATTTAATATAATCCCTATCAAAATCCCAACGGTATTTTTTAAAAAATATTTTTTTTACATTTGTTTATTTTTGAGAGACAGAGAGAGATAGAGCACAAGTGGGGGAGGGGAAGAGAAAGAACGAGACACAGAATCTGAAGCAGGCTCCAGGCTCCAAGCTGTCAGCACAGAGCCCAACACAGGGCTCCACTCACAAACTGTGAGATCATGACCTGAGCCGAAGTTGGACGCTTAACCAGGTAAGCCACCCAGGTGCCCCATAGTAGCATTTTTTACAAAAATAGAAAAAATTCCTAAAATTCATATGAACCATAAAAGAACTCAAGTTGCCAAAGCCATCTTCATCAAGAAGAATAAAATTTGAGGCATAATATGCCTGATTTCAAACTACTTGCATAAAAACATACAGGCCAATGGAGAAAAGTAGAGAGCCCAGGAAAAAGCCCATATATTCATAGTGAACTCATCGTCAGCAAAGGTACAAAGAACACACAATGGGGAAAGGATAGACTCTTCAATAAATGGTGTTGAAATAACTGGATACCCACATGCAAAAAAATGAAATTGGGCTATTATCTCATACCATATATGAAAATCAACTCAAAATGTATTAAAGACTTGAAATGTTGAGACGTGAAATTGTAAAGCTACTAGAAGTAAACACAGGGAAGAAAGTTCTTGACATTGATCTGGGCAATAAATTTTTATATGACCCCATAAGGGATCAAGACCAACAGGCAATAAGAGCAAAAATAGGGGCACCTGGGTGGCTCAGCCGGTTAAGCATCCAACTTTGGCTCAGGTCATGGTCTCACGGTTTGTGGGTTTGAGCCCCACGTCGGGCTCTGTGCTGACAGCCAGCTCAGAACCTGGAGCCTGTTTCGGATTCTGTGTCTCCCTCTCTCTCTGACCCTCCCTTGCTTGTGCTGTCTCTCTCTCTCAGAAATAAATAAAAACATTTAAAAAATTTTTTAAGAAAAAAAGCAAAAATAAACAAGTGGGAAGGACTACTTCAAACTGAAAGCATCTGCACAGCAAAGGAAACAATCAACAGAGTGAGGGACAACTTACCTAACGGGAGAAAATAGTTGTAAACTATACAGCCCCACCAAGGGTTAATATTCAAAATATATAAGGAATTCAAGCAACTAAATAGTAAGTAGTCCAACTAAAAAATGAGCAAAGGACCTAAATGGACATTTCTCAAAAGAAGACATACAAATGGCCAATAGGTATATAAGAAGGCACACAGGTCCACTAGTCATCAGGGAAATACAGATCTCAACCATGACATATCACCTCATACCTGTTAGAAGAGCTGCTATCGAAAAGATCACAAGCGGTGAGGATATGGAGAAAAGGAAACACTTGCGCACTGTTGGTGTGAATGCACATTGCTATAGTCATTATAGAAAACAGAATAGAGGGGCGCCTGGGTGGCTTAGCCGGTTAAGCGTCCGACTTTGGCTTAGGTCATGATCTCGCGGTTCGTGGGTTCGAGCCCTGCGTCGGGCTCTGTGCTGACTGCCAGCTCGGAGCCTGGAGCCTATTTCAGAGTCTGTGTCTCCCTCTCTCTCTGACCCTCCCCTGCTCACGCTGTCTCTCTCTCTCTCTCTCCTAGAAATAAATAAAACATTAAAAAAAAAAAAAGAAAACAGAATAGATATTCCTCCTAAAATTAAAAACAGCACTACCAGGGTGCCTGGGTGGCTCCGTAGGTTAAGCGTCCAGCTCTTGAGTTTGGCTCAGGTCATGATCTCTCAGTTGTGAAATTGAGCCCTGCATTAGGCTCTCGGCTGGGCATGCTTAAGATTATTTCTCTCTCCCTTTCCCTCTGTCCCTCTTCCCTGCTCTCTCTCTCTCTTTCTTTCTCTAAAGTAAAAAATGAAAAAAAAAAAAATGGAACTACCATATTATCCAGGAATCCAACTTCAAGGTATATATTCAAAGGCAATGAAATCAACATCTGGAAGTGATATTTGCACCTCCATGGTCACTGCAGCATTATTCACAGTAGCCAAGATATGGCAAAAATGTGTCTATTAAGTGAATGAATGGATTTAAAAAATTGTTGTACGAATATACAATGGAATTTATATAGCCATAAGAAAGGAAATCTGGCCATTTGCGACAACATGGATGAAACTTGAGTGCATTATGTTAGGCTTTGAAATAACTCAAGACAAATACTGTATGATCTTATATGTGGAAACTAAAATAGTCAAACTCAGAAGCAGAAAGTAGCATGGTGGTTACTAGGATCTGGGAGGTGTGGGAAATAGGAAGATATATAGGTCAAAGGTTGCAAAGTTTCCAGTATGTAAGATAAAAAAGTTCTGGAGATCTAATGTATAGCACAGTGTGTATAGTTAGTAATATTGTATACTTAAAATTTGCTAAGAGAATAGATCTCTTAGCACACACAAAAAAGGTAAACTATGTGAAGTGATCAACATACTAATTAGCTTGATGCAGTAACCATTTAATAATTATACATACCACATTGTATATCCTTTATATATGCAAATTTTATTTCTCAGCTATACCTTAATAAATGTTATGAATTAAATGTATTATACAACTAAGTTATAAAATTTAGGAATTTTAGAGTATTCCTAAGACATTCAACCGAAAACATTACAACATGTAACCTCCAAATAAAAGGAGCAGTAAAATGGGGAAACAAAGGAGTAAAAGAGGGAAGAGGAATGAGACGGATAAAGCATAAAAAATAATAAGCAAATAAAATGATAGAAAGTCTATTTGCACTACTAATTACAATAAATATAACAAATTGTTCAGTGGTCAGTTATAAACTGTCAAACAATAATTTTATTTCTTTTTTAAAATGTTTATTCATTTTTGAGAGAGAGAACGTGAGCAGGGGAGGGGCAGTGAGGGAAGGGGACCGAGGGTCAGAAGCAGGCTCTGTGCTGACAGCAGTGGGCCTGATGCGGGGCTTGAACTCATGAACCATGAAATTGTGATCTGAGCTGAAATTGGTAGCTCAACCAACTGAGTCAACCAAGTGCCATGTCAAACAATAATTTTAAAATCCAGCATTTAAAAAATACAGGTAAGTTCATGAACTATATGATTAAAATGTAGATTTAGAAATATTTAAAGTCACAGGATGAAAGAAAGATAAATCTTTCTTGGAAGTAAACACCAATCAGGGTAAACACTAATCAGAGAAACCTTAATTTGATACCTGAGCAAATTAAAAATTTTAAGCAAAAAGCATTAATAGGTAGCCATAATATTGAATCCCTACATTATGATAAAATTTTCAGTTTACTCCAACTGACTAGTAACATAGCCTCAAAATATAGAAAGGAAAAGTATACAGATCTACAATGATGAGTTTCAAAATCTACTGTCATAGTGAGAGATTTTAACATACCTATTTTTGTAATTGATAATTCAAATATAAAAATTGGTAAGGATAAGGCAGATCTGGATTGCATAATTAACACACTTATTTTAAAGGTATATGTAGGAGGTTATATAACGAGACACTACACATTATTTTCAGGCACACAAATGAAACTCACCATGTGCTAGGCTGTAAAACTAGCTTCAATAAATCCAAAGGACTCAATATCATACATTATCTGACTACATTAAGGATTAGGCAACATTTACTGCAAGATAATAAAAGAACCTTCATGTGAATAACTGAAAATTAAAGTACACCGTCCAAAAAAAAGATGCATGGCCTAAATAAGAAACCGTAATGAAAATTATAGATACTTAAAGCTACATGATAGCAAAATATTCATATCAAAACATGAGAGGCAGCTAAATAGCAGTGACAAAAATTTATAGCTCTGAGAGCTTAATGAGCTAAGCATATACCTTAAAAGCTTAGAAAACAAAGGGCACCTGGGTGGCTCAGTTGGTTAAGTGACTAACTTTTGATTTTGGCTCAGGTCATGATCTCACTTTTCGTGGGATTAATCCCTGGGTAGGGCTCTGTGCTGACAGCATAGAGCCTGCTTGGGATTCTCTCTCTGCCTCTCCCCCAATCACATGCATTCTTTCTCTCTCTCTCTTTCTCTCAAAAATAAATAAATAATTTTTTTTTAAAAAGCTTAGAAAGTAAATAAAAATTCAAAGAATCAAGAAGAACTAATAAATAATTAANGAAAACAAAGGGCACCTGGGTGGCTCAGTTGGTTAAGTGACTAACTTTTGATTTTGGCTCAGGTCATGATCTCACTTTTCGTGGGATTAATCCCTGGGTAGGGCTCTGTGCTGACAGCATAGAGCCTGCTTGGGATTCTCTCTCTGCCTCTCCCCCAATCACATGCATTCTTTCTCTCTCTCTCTTTCTCTCAAAAATAAATAAATAATTTTTTTTAAAAAAGCTTAGTAAATAAAAATTCAAAGAATCAAGAAGAACTAATAAATAATTAATGAAAAAAAACCCGAAGAGGTGTGTGTGTGTACATGTAAGTATGTGAAAGAGCTAATAAAGTAGTCCTAATTCTGACAAAATTAGTCAAACAAAATGAAATAATACACACATTAATAATGAAAATTAGTCATAATAATAGATGATAAAACTATTTAAACAGATAATGAGAGAATATTGTAAAACCATTTTATTCTATTAAGCTTGAATAATATACACATGTGGTAGTAAAATATCTTAGAAAATAAATTTAATGAAAATTGATTCCATAAGAAAACCTAAGTAATCCTATAATCCTTAAAGTTTAATACATTCTTATAACGTAAACTTCACACCCTAAAGGTTTTGCTGGTGTTTTGAGGAAATACTCAAGGACCAGATAATTCCAACCTAGCCCAAATTCTTCCATAGAATAGCAATAGTGAGACTATCACTCATCTTATTTTATGAGACGATATCAATAACAGATAAAGTTAGAACCAAACAGGACAATTGCATGTCAATCACAATTCACATATATAAATGCAAATATCTAATGCTTATCTTTATATCTGTATCTTTATGTAAAAGCTATTGCATATTTACCATACAGCATTTATTCTGGGAATGCAAAGTTGATTTAATATTAAAGATCGAATACTACACTATATCATATTAACATATTTAAATGAAAAAAAATGAGAAAATCAATAGCTACAGAAGGAGCATTCAATAAAACATCTCCTCGTAATAAAAGTGCTTACCAGAAGATGAATCAAACTTTCTTATCATGGGACAAGGCATTTACAAAGTAGCCATTGCAAATGCAATATTTAAAGTGGACAAAATATTTTCTCTTTATTATGTTAAGGATAAAACAAGATGCCCTTCTCTACTTTTATTCAACTTTATACTGGCAGTCCTAGCCAATGCAATAAGACAGGAAAAAGAAATCAAAGGTATAAGGATTGGAAAGGAAGAAACAAAACTGTCATTATTTTCAGGTGATATGATTGCCTGTGTAGCATATCTGAAAGACTCTATAGGTAATTTTTGAATTATTAGTGGAGTTTATTAAGCTTGATACAGTTAATATATAAAAGGCAACCGAATGTCTATACAGTAGCAGCAATTAGCTACAAAACATAATTTTATAAAAGAAAACATTTACAATAGCAGTAAAAATATACTATACTTAGAATTAAATTTAATAAAAGTAAGCAAAGGGAAAGCAATGAAAAATAGTACAAAATATTGAAAAACATTAAAGAGGAGCTAAATAAATACCATTATAGACCAATTTCATAGATGGAAAGGTGAAACATCTTTTTTTAATGCTTATTTATTTTGAGACAGAGAGAGGGAGAGAGAGAATCCCAAGCAGGCTTCATGCTGTCGGTGCAGAGCCTGACGCAGGGCTTGATCTCACCACAGGGCTTGATCTCACCCACAGGGCTCAATCTCAAGAACCATGAGATCATGACATGAGCTGAAATCAAGAGTCAGATGCTTAACCAACTGAGCCCCCCAGGCACCCAGGCACAGAGGCCTTTTCTCCCTAGATTGATATATGAAGTTAATGCAGTATCATCAAAATTCTAATGGGTATGTTTGTTTGCTTGTTTGTTTCATGTTTTGGACAACTTGACAAGTTTATTTAAATATTTATATGGAAGGTCAGAGATCCAAGAATTGCTAAAACACTCTTGAAGAAGAATAAAATAAATAGGAGGATCTTTACTACCCTATTTCAAGACTTATTATAAAACTAGAGTAGTTAGGAAAATCGATAACTATAGAATTCGGGAGCTTAAAACAAATTCATGCATATATGGAAAACTGAATTTATTCAGATCACTGGTGCTGAGACCACTGGTTATCCCTATGGCGTAAACAATATAACATTCAGTTTCCAGGTGGATTAAGACTCATTGCCAAATGCAAAACTACAAAGGCTTTGGAGATAAATATAGTAACGTTAATTTATCATCTTGAGAAAACTATTTTCTCAAACAAGACAAAGTATAAAAGAAAATCTTGGTAACTTGAAATTAAAATTCAGAACTTAGTTCATTAAGAGAGATGGACATACAGAGAAAGAAAAGCTAAGCCCAAACTGAAAACAGGTATTTGTGGCATATACAGCTGACAAAGGATTGATTATCCTCCACATTATATAAGGAAGCATTCCAATGAGTCAATAAGAAAAAGACAACCCGCTATGAAAATGAGGAAAAGAGAGGAACCAGGATTTCAGAGAGAAAGCACAATAGTTCACCAATACATGAAAACATGGACACTCTATTAGTTATAAGAGAAATGCTAATTAAAATCACAGTGGAACACTATTTTGTGCCCACCAGACTGGCTATAAATGAAATTTGATAATACGAAGTTGTAACAAGTATGTGGAGCAACAGAAATTCTCATCCATTGCTGGAAAGAGTAAAAACTGGCTCAATACTTTGGAAAGAGGTTGGAAATAACCTAATGAAGTTGAACATACACCAATCTTATTACCCAGTAATTCTAGGTTTATAATCCAGGGAACCAGCGTGAACCCGTGCATGAGAACCGGAAGACATGTACTAGATGTTGGAGAACAACATTATTTGTTAATTATCCCCTGTAGTGGGCAGCCTTTAAAATGGCGCTCAATGATTCCTGCCTCCTGATATTCATGGCTTTGTGTAAGCCCTTTCCCTTGAATGTGGGCTGCAAATAGTGACTCACTTCTAACAGTGAGAAAATCACATGTCACTTTTGAGATTAGGTTACAAAAAGAATCTGGTCTTCATCTTTTTCTCTCTCTCTCTCAGGGAGCCTTTGCCCTGTGGGGAGCAAGCTTCCATGTTCTGACTAACTCCCAAACAGAGGCCCATTTGGCAAGGAGTTGGTGTGTCCAAGCCAAGCCAGTAAGCCCAAGAGGCTTGCCAACAGTCACTTGAAGGAGTTTGAAAGGGGTTCCCTCTACCCTCAGCTTTGAGATGATTGTAGTCCCAGCCAATACCTTGCTTACAGCCAGTGAGAGATACTGAGTCAGAGATGGATTCCTGACCCACAGAAACTGTGAGCTAATAGGTTTTTGTTTTGTTCTGTGTTAAGCTGCTAAATCTTGTAATTTGTTATACAGCAGTAGATAGCTAATACATTTTCCAAACTAGCAACAGCCTAAATGTAGAATGGATAAATTGCAGTGAAAATGAAGGAATCATCAACAACGGTGAATCTTGAGTATGTGCAGTATACTGCCATTAATATGAAAATAAAAATAGGGAAAGCAAGCATGTACATATGTGTTTCTGGAATGCACATGCAAATCACAAAGCTATAATGAAAAGGAAGGGAATGATTAATACAAAAATCAGGAGAGATGTCACCTTTCAAGGAAGGGAGATGGAAGCTTCTAAGGTACTGCAATGTCTTATTTTTTCAATCTAGGTGATGGTGCAGGCATTCTATTCATTATTCTCTAGACCATTCTTATCTAAGAAGATATACCTCTTAATAATTCTAAAACACCAAAGCGAAAAAGAAAGCAAGGCATTGAAATGAAGTCAATGGACAAATAAATGGTTTGGAATATGAAAGGATAGATGGATGATTGGATGGATGGATGTTGGGCTAGACAGATACATTGGTCCTTTATGTCTAATTTGACTTGCACTTCTTGCACATGATTATGTGATTCATACATCCTTTCCTTCTATAGGCAAGGCCTTCACAGTGCATTGCAGGTTGACCCAACTCACTGGCCAGCTCGGCAGTTTCCCTGGGAACTGTTTATAATCCAGCACTTACTGCTCAGGCCAAAGGCATTCCAGACTAAACGTTCTGCCTGCTTCTCCACACCTACCCTCACCGCCACCCCTCCCGCACCCCGCACCTCCCTTCCACGGCGCTGACACGCTGAGAGCCTTTGGGTGCCTAGAACACTGGAGTAGGTGAGGACATTTACCTTTCGAGGGGCGGGGTGCGGTGGGGTGGGAGTGGTCCTGAAAGGCAAGCGACGCCCAAATAATTCAAGAGCGAGGCCCCAGGAGACCAGGTCACATCACCTCCAGGGTTCCTTTTAGTTCAAATCTCGCTGTCTCCTTGCAGAGCACACACGCGCGCGCGCGCGCGCGCGCGCGCAAGAAAACGGGGAAGGGGAAGGTCATCGCCTCCGCGCAAGCAAGGGTGAAAAACAATGCGGCAAGAAAGGAACAGAGACCGAGCTGCAGGGAGACAGCAGAGAAGGATTCCGGAGGTAAACAGCAAGAGGTCCTCTATTTAACACGTTGCCAACCTCCCCGTGGGGCCCCGCAGAGGCCCGCGCCATCCCCATCCTTCCCTACGCCTCACCACGCACACTGTCCCCCGGCACCCCCTCTGTCTCCCTGTCTCCCCTCCCGCGCCAACCGCCTCTTCGGGCAGTGGCCTGTGTCACTACCAGGCCTCTGTGGGTCCAGAATCCATCGCTGACCCCCACTCACCTTTTGCCCCGCTCTTCCCTGCAGCGCGGGTTCGGGGCAGAGAGGACCTGCTCTTAGGGCAGCGACAGTTCCTAAGGGAAGGCGCTTCTCAGGTGAGAAGGGACTGGACGGCCGAGGAGGCTGGGGACGTGGAAAGTCTCTGGCA
>NW_027532232.1:512425-801635 GCF_008692635.1 Crocuta crocuta
GGCCGCAGCGCTGGGGCGGAGCCTGGCCCGCAGCCCCAGGACCGCGGAGGCCTCGCTTTGTGTCAATTTCTGCTGGGAGATGCGGCTCCAAATCCCGGGTGGAGACCCCAGCACCCTTCCAGGGAGTGCTTTAGGGCAATTCGTTCAAAAATAAATCTGAGACTATTTATGAACAGGTGAGCAGTTGATGTATAATAATATATTTTTATGTCAACAATGCACAGTTATTTCTAAGGAGGAATTAAATCTACGAGTCCTAGATACATTTTTTAATAAAAAGCATCAAGTTTCATTAGAATGGAGCATGTGATTACACCATTATGAGAAGAAAACAATCTTGCATTGCTTACATTTTATTTTTTTTTTAATGTTTTATTTATTTCTAGGAGAGAGAGAGAGAGACAGCGTGAGCAGGGGAGGGTCAGAGAGAGAGGGAGTCACAGACTGAAACAGGCTCCAGGCTCTGAGCTGGCAGTCAGCACAGAGCCCGACGCGGGGCTCGAACCCACGAACCGCGAGATCATGACCTAAGCGAAAGTCGGACGCTTAACCAACTAAGCCACCCAGGCGCCCCTGCATTGCTTACATTTTAAAGGGCAGGGATAAGAGTGGAGAAGTTGGCAATTGATACACATCTTCATAACCCTTGAATTATTTTAAAACAGCCCGTGTTTTGTTTTATAAATCAAAACACGACGGTGTCAACAATTTTACTAACCAACAAATAGGTGATAGATATTGGGCATGAGAGAGAAAGAAAGGTGTGACCATTAAAAACCTAGACTCTGTCCAGGGCCATTTACCAGCTGGGAGTACATTCGCTTTCTGAGTCTGCAACAAGAAATGACCACAAATGTGGTGACTTGAAACAGTTCATTTATCATCTTACACCTCTGTAGGTCAGGAACCCACTGGCTAAGATCAAGGTGTAGCTGGGGTGTGTTTTCTGGAGACTCTAGGAGGAGAATCCACTTCCTTGACTTTTTTCGACTCCGGGAGGTTGCCCAAATTCGTTGGCTTTTGGGCCCCATCTGCAAAGCGGACCGTCTCACCGCCTGGACCTCTGCGTCTGTCCCCACATTTCTCTGCTTCTCTTTCAATTATTTCTGAGCGAGTTTGACACGCGAGTTCCCTTTCCGCCCCGGATCCAGCAGGCCACTCTCAGTTCTGAATCCCACCTCCCTTTTTGTGCTTACAGTATTTCTCTTTCTCTTCTTCTCTCTTCTGCATTTGTTCGCCTCTGTCCCCCAGGTAATTTCCTCTCTTTACAGGTAGGAAGTGTAGGGGGTAGAACACCTTACCCACAGGACACTTGGCTGTGTGCTCTTACTGCCACTTAACGTCGGTGCTTTTCAGGGTTGTTGTAACACATGTGATAACGTGTGAGACACATTATTTTATTATTATTATTATTATTTTAAATGTTTATTCATTTTTGAGAGAGAGAGAGAGAGAGAGAGTGTGTGTGTGTGTGTGTGTGTGTGTGTGTGTGTGTGTCTGTCTGTCTGTCTGTGTGAGCAGGGGAGGGACAGAGAGAGAGGGAGACGCAGAATCTGAAGCAGGCTCCAGGCTCTGAGCTGTCAGCACAGAGCCCCGCGTGGGGCTGGGACTCACCAACCGGGAGATGATGCCCTGAGCCCAAGTCGGAGGCTCAGTCCACTGAGCCACCCAGGTGTCCCAGAGACACGGCATTCTTCATGCACGGCTGTCAGTACTCGTTCCCGGTCTCTCTCCGCCCCTCTCCAGACCCTCACCCAGGCCTCCCTTCCCAGGCCCAACGCGGTGACGTCAGAGGAGGAGGGCCGAGGGGTCTGGGCGGGGGGCAGGGCGGCAGCTGTGGGAGGAGAGAAGCTGAGCGGAACAGCCGGGCCCCCACTGGCCGGGAATTTGCAGGCCGAGGTCCCTGCGGTCTTGGGTGGAGGAGGTTTGCCGGCCGCACCGGCCCTGTCTCCCCCTCCACCCCACCCCGCACCCCCCGGGGTTGTTCATTTGGAATTTGCTGCTGTTTCAGCTGCTTCCAGCCTCCACCGGGCTCTGCCTGTGGTCGATACGACTCCCTGGGGCTTTTCTTTATTTACAGAGCTGGAGGGTGAACACGGGGCAGGCCTCACCCCCTGAGGGTTTCTCCAAGCCTCTTTTTCTCGCCGACACCCCAAAAGCTCTACGTTGCATAACAAAGGGACTTCTAGGGTGGGAGGGGGACACTTAAGTGCACTGACTGTAACTCTTCACCGTAGTGTGTGATAAAAGCCTCCAGGAAAATAAACTGGCTCAGATCTGGAGGGCCCTTATGGTTGATCCCTTCCCTTCCCATTTTCTTCCTTGCTTCCTCATATGTCCCTCCTCGTGGGTTTTAATAGGGACTAAAATCAGATTTTAAAACGGAATTATTACAAACACAAGTGCAAAGGAGGACACTTTTAAAGGTGTTGCTGAGAACATTTTGTGTTTAGAAATCAAGTTTGTTCAGAGTCTTAGGAACTTCACTGAGAAATAAGTATAATCAAAATCGGAACAGTGGAACGATGGGGGAAAACTGAGGGAAGACTGCCTAAGAGGGAAAATTATTATTATTTTTTTAAGTTTTCCTTATTTATTTTGAAAGAGAGAGAGAGCCTGTGTGCAGGAACACAAGTGGGGGAGGGGCAGAGAAGGAGGGGGAGAGAGAATCCCAAGCAGGCTCCTCACTGTCAAGAGCAGAGCCTGACTCGGGCTGGATCTCACGACCATGAGATCATGACCTGAGCTGAAATCAAGAGTCAGATGCTTGGGGCGCCCNGCCTAATTTTTCTTTTTAAAGAATGGTTAAGTGCTACCTTCTGTTTGTAGGACAACTTCCTTATTTTTATGAAAGCAATACAGTTCATCAATAGATGGAAATAAAAGAAAAAAGAAAGGATATACACTGCATGTGCTATTTTTAATTTAAAAGGTCTTTAGGGGCACCTGGGTGGCTCTGTTGGTTAAGTGACTGACTTCGGCTCAGGTTGTGGGCTCCACGTCAGGCTCTGTGCTGACAGCTAGGACTCTGGAGCCTGTTTGGATTCTGTGTCTCCCTCTTTCTCTACCCCTTGCCCGCTCACACTCAGTGTCTCTCTCTCTCTCTCTCTCTCTCTCTCTCTCTGTCTCAGAAATAAACATTAAAAGGTGTTTAACTGGTCCCAGTCACTTTGCTATAATGAAACTATCATAGCTGGATGACTTGAAAAACAAATACTTTTCTCAGTGTGCTGGAGGCCAGGAAGTGCAAGATCAAGCTGCAAACAGAATTGGTACCTCGCGAAGCCTCTTTCCCTTCATAGCTGGTATCTTCTCACCATGTCCTCACATGGCAAACAGAGAGACCTTGGATTTCTTCTTCCCTTTTCAAGGACCCTAATCCCCTTCAGGAAGAGTCCACCCTCGTGACCCGTTACCTCCCCAAGGCTCTCTCTGCACATATTATCAACACGAGGTTAGGTTGGGATTGCAACCTATGAGTTCTGGGGTCACAAACATTCAGGCCACAGCAGTGTCACTTGTTTGTTGTTGTTAATTTATTTAACTTGAGAGAGAGAGAGAGGAGAGCATGGAGGAAGCAGAGAGAGAAAAGGGGAGAGAAAGAATGCCAAACAGGCTCCGCCCTGTCAGCATGGAGCCTGATGCAGGGCTCAAACTCATGAACCTGAGCTTATTGATATCAAGAGTCAGACCCTTAACCAACTAAGCCACCCAGGCGCCACTGGTATACAGCAGTGTCACTTTTAAGTGAACTTGAATTCAACTAAGAGGCCAAAGAATTGCTCAGGTAAATATGTCTCCACAACAGGGTTATCTGAAATATTGCAAAGTGTTCTCAGCCACCGTTTTCTGCATTTGACTGGGTATATCTTCTTGGGGTGCAGCAGTTTTGAACCCCAGGAAGCTGTGAGTGCCGTAGGTTTCTTTGATCTCTGTGAAGACCATGTTGGATGCAGAGAGGTGTTTCAACCTTGAAGGATTTTTCTCTCTTTTTCCAGAGTTACCCACCTCACCTGCCCACTATCTCAGGACCGGCTAGCAACAGCAAGAATTCTTAGCATTTTGCCAACTAACCGCAGTACTATTTCTCAGGCTATGGATGACCTCTTGGCAGAGTGAGTAGGGGAGAGTGGTTAAGTATCATTCTAAGATGAACCAGAATCTTATTATTATTATTTTATTGTTTTTTTATTTTTTTGCAGAGGATTTGGAACCAAACATTCTGGCTTCAAATATCCATTCTTACATAAGACATAGTTTGAAGAGAGCCCCGTACATAGAAGGGCTCAGTAAATGTCATGCATTTGTTAAATTCTATTCACGTTTAGGTTTCATGGAATGTTGTTATGCCCCATTCCTTCTTTGCTTTATACTAAGAAATATATTTTTTATGCTCTTACAACGTTTTTAAATTTAATTTCATTAGATACTGATGGAAGGGAATTTTGTGATCTAGCCTCCTCTTTGCATAGAAGTTCTGGTGTCTGCCCTCTAAAGGAAGTAAGCGTTTAGGCTAACCAGCATGTTCCTGGAATGATTTTACCAACTTCCCATTATAGAATTTTCAAATGTTCAATTTTTACATTAACTTGAAAAAAATGCATACGCCTTTTCTTTTTTTCCTCCTGGTCACTGAAATATATAGCCTCCCCACCCTAACTCTGTAGTCTCTTTCTCTCTCTGTCTGTCTCTCTTTAAATCCCATGTAGGAAATTTAAATAGGGTGGCTTGGAGAAAGAAAAACAAAACACAGTAACATCCTTATAAAGGAAGAAAAATAATCTATTTGAAAGGATCCGGAAACCAGTCTTTATAGATCTGACAGAGGCCTGGACACTCGTAGGGGACACTCATGGACACTTCTTGGCTTACAGATGTTTCTCAGTGATGACGCTAACAGAGCCAGGGGGCAAGGGAGCCCCCCAAGGCCACCCATTTCCTTCAGCTAGCCTCCTCCTAGGGCCCCATTCCCTCTGGTCTGGGGCCTGGATTTCAGGTGTATAACGCTTGGGCTAGTTGGATTTAGGTTGGCCATTCATGGAGGAAGTTCCCATTTCTTGAAGACACTAGGGGGCCCCAATGGAGCCAGGGGCATCAGAAGCCTCCCACCCCACCAGCAGCCAGATGTCTTGTCCTCATTTTATTTTTTACCCCAGAGGCTGGGTGCTAGGCTGCAAGTGCCAGAGAGGCTGGAGGCTGACCGAGGTTCATGCATTCTGATAGACAAGAGACTAACGGACCGTTGGGTGTGAGAAAAGCCTCTTTTCTCAACCCACTCACACCCCCTGAGCTAACCGCCAGTTCTGTCCCTAACCCACGAGGGCCTCCATCTGACCTGCAAGTCCAGGGGAGGTCTAGCGACGGCCAGGCGATGCTCATAGTGATCTCTCTCTATCTAGAAGGTACTGGGGTCTGTCCTCACCCTCTGCTACTGCCAAAAGCAAACAAAACCCCACCACCCCTGTTTTATGTGCTGTGGATAGAAAAATAAACATCCCCACTAAGCTGGCTACCCATTGGACTACTGAAAAAGATCCTTTTTTTCTTTTTCTTTTTTTTTTTAATTGTTATGCATTATTGAAAGAGAGAGCGAGCGTGAGCAGGGGAGGGGCAGAAAAAGGGAGACACAGAATCTGAAGCAGGCTCCAGGCTCTGAGCTGTCAGCACAGAGCTGGATGAGGGGCTCGAACCCACAAATCGCAAGATCATGACCTGAGCCGAAGTCGGACGCTCACCGACTGAGCCACACAGGTGCCCCGAAAAAATCCTTAACAAATGGTGCAGTCTCCCAACGGGACTGATGACTTCTAATGGCAAGTGCAGCAAGGCTAAAGAAGTCAAACAAAAAGCCAGGTATGTAAACACCATGATTATGTGAGGTTTTGACTTGGGACACTGATGTAAATTCTATTTATAGCCTGTTTATTTTGTTCACCTAAAATATCATTTTTTTCACTACATTTTCCAACTAGCCATGGATGCTACTGATCTTTTCGTTTTTAAACTTATTAAACAAGATGTTAGCTCTTAAAGTGAAGAGATAATACCATGTTAAGGAAATATACTTGTATTTCTAGTGTGCCAAAATATATAAAATCTGGAAGGAACAAAGCGTCTTACTAAATTTCTTTTTTTTTATTGATCCAGTAGATTTTCAGATTTTAACTTCTTGCATTCATAGAATGTATGCACTCAATTATGGTAAGTTATGTTTCCATTAAGGCGTTAAAATTACTAATCCTTCCTTTTTTAGGAGTTTTGATCCTTTTTTTAAATGAACTTCATCTAATCAGCAGTCTTAGATTTTTATTCTGTGGAACCGTGGTCAGGAACATACTGGTAAGTGAACTACTCAAATAACTTTGAGTACAAAGTTTACATGTGTGCCATGTTTACATACGTTTTTGCAAGTTCAAAGTCATATCAGCATGGAGGCTCTGAGCACTCCTGCAGTAAATAATACTCCTTCAATTGATTTCATGCAACACTTTTCATATTCACTTAAAAAGGAAACGTTTTCCCCTGTGATGTTTATTAAAATATATGGGTCAGACTTCTTTGGAATACCAACTTTGGGACACATTGATCTGTGGATTTTTTTCATATACTGACTTTGCAAGGTTTTGTACCATAGCTGTGTTAACTTTATAAGATCTAGGAGGCATGGACAAACTTTTGCCAATATTTTCACGTATTTATGTTAAAATAACATTGTTTATGATTATAAAACTCCTGGATGTTTACTATAGAAAATGAAGAGAGTACCTGGACGGCCCAGTCAGTTGAGTGTTCAACTCTTGTTTTCAGCTCAGATCATGATCCCAGGGTTGTGGGATCAAGCCCCATGTCAGGCTTTATTCTAAGGAACTGAGCACAGAGCCTGCTTAAGATTCTCTGTGTGTGTGTCTGCGCTTCTCCCCCACTCTCATAAACATGTTCTCTCTGTCTCTCTAAAATAAATATTTTAAAAAATGCGGAGAGGTTCCTGGGTGTCTCAGTTGGTTAAGCATCTGACTCTTGATTTCAGCTCAGATCATGATCTCACTATTCATGCATTTGAGTCCCTGGTTGGGCTCTGTGCTGACAGTGAGAAGCCTGCTTGGGATTCTCTCTGTTCCACTCTTTGCCCCTCCCCCACTTGTGTGTGCCCTTTCTCCCTCAAAAATAAATTTAAAAAAAAGAAAATGAGGAAATACCAAAAACAATACAAAAATATCACCGATATATAATCCCAATATTAGAATAACTCTAGTTAACATTCTGATCAATTATTATATATCTGTATCTATATAGTATCTGTCTATATATGTACATATATTTAGGTATTTATAAAATTGGGATTATTTTGTATTTTGTATACACTTCCATGTTGTATTCTTTTACCCATGATTTACATCTTGAACATTTTACTATATACACATACATTGAAACATAGTTTTTTAATGGCTGTGTAACAACATCTTAACTCATTTACTGAAATTGTATTTGGTCATTTTCCATTTTGGAAATTAGATTGTTCCAGAACTGTGGTAGTCACAATAATTGTGTTAAAAATATCTATTTTACTTACCTCTTTTGTTTTTAATGTTTATCTTGAGAGAGAGAGAGAGAGAGAGAGACAGTGCATGAGCAGGGGAGGGGCCGAGAGAGGAGGGACACAGAATCCAAAGCAGGCTCCAGGCTCTGAGCTGTCAGCACAGAGCTCAACATGGGGCTTGAACTCATGAACTGTGAGATCATGACCTGAGCTGAAGTCGGATGCTCATCCAACTGAGCCACCCAGGCGCCCCTGTTTTATTTACCTCTTGATCTGCATTTCTGATTATAAGATGGATTCCTAGAAGGAGAATTGAAACAAGCAATTAGAGGGGTTTTGATACATAGTGACAAATTATACTGTATAAATGTTGTATACAGTTATACTCCCAGTCCCTGGAAATGCATGTACCGATCTGAACTTCTGATGCACTCGGTATCTTCTTTTCCAAACATTATGGAGAATCTGCACATGTTGACTGACATCCTTTTTGGTACAGATTAAAGTATGTGTAAGAGAACGGGTTTTTCTCTCCTTTTTTTTCCTTCCTGGATCGCCATCCATATAGAGCCCTCAGTGAGAGAGGGGCATATTTTCAAAATATAAGCCAAGGCGTGGGGAGTTTAGAAAGATTTACCAGCTTAAACTTAGTCCCTGCAGTTTATAAGTCCATATATCTTCTAGACAGTCCTTGCCGAGGTCAGTCTGGTGAGGATCTCACCACCTTTCCTTTTCCCTCCCATTACCCCTTCCCAATTCAGCCTCGGAATAAGTAGGGAAGCTGAATGGAACAAGAAAAATGGCTAGACGGGGCACAGAGGACTTGCGGTGGGCAGCTTGGGGAACGGCCCAAAGAGCTGGCAAAGAGGGAGAAGACCCAGGAAGAAAGTTTGCTGCTGGTTGCAGACACATGCTTAGGGTAGCCCTTGAGAAAATAGGATTAAAGCCCTGTGCTCATGGATGGAGTTTGAAAACAGGTTGAGTATAAAAAAGAAGTTGCTCCAAAATGTCTGCATGGTTTAGAATCTATCACATACACTTGCGATGAGACATGATTGGTCTTTCTCTGGGATTCTGAGTGTGTGTTGGATTGGACAGCACGAAGCCTGCCCTGTTGCTGTCTGTTGCCCTCCAGGGTTTCAATGCCATCAGGTCGTAGAGCTGAGCCAAGGGCATGGTTGCTAAACTGTTAGAAAAATAGTTTCAAGAAGCTGAAGTAGACCCTGAGAAAGTGGTAATGGTACCTAAAATGTGTTCTAGGGGAAGAGAGGATGCTGTGGTCTCATTTCTGTAAAAAAAAATTTTTAATGTTTATTTTTGAGAGAGAGAGAGAAAGAGAACATGAGTCAGGGAGGGTTAGAGAGAGAGGGAGACACAGGATCTGAAGCAGGCTCCAGGCTCCGAGCTGTCAGCACAGAGCCTGACATGTGTCTTGAACCCACGAACTGTGAGATCACAACCTCAGCCAAAGTCAGACGCTTATCTGACTGAGCCACCCAGGTGCCCCGTGGTCTCATTTCTAAAGATGAAGTCTGTAATTTAAAACTGATGGCTCAGTCACAGTCAGAGTTACTCTGTGTTGTGAAAGATGCCAGGTAGCTCATAGCAGGGTGGGGCATGTGTGCTGCTGGGAACAAGTCCATATCAATTAATGTATTTTGGGGGGAAAGTAGATTATTTTTGGAAGATGACATTAGATTGACGGGTAATAAGATAAATCCAAACAGAATGGGATTTGCTGGTTTCATTTCCAACATCCCGGGCTTTGGGGCTCTGATGGGAAACAGAAGAAGCCACACATCTATGTGGGATCACATCCATGTCTTTCCACCAAGTCTGGAAAGTCAAGGGTGGACATGAGGTGCAGAAAAGGCAGGGCCAAAGTAAGGAGGAGCTTAAACTATGGAGCAGATCCACTCGGAGGCTGAGAGACAAAGGACTTATGGCAGGTAGAATCCAAAGGTGATGCGTGAATTGGAAGCTGTGAAAGCGGTAACTCAGTGCATTATTGAGTGCTGGTCCTTGAGTCTTTGGAAAGGTAGAGAGGGCTGAGAAAATGCATGCCAGATTTCTGACTATCAGAGAATGAGTAAAAAGTTCTAATTATATAATGAGATTACAAAACGTTTTCTGTGAGGCAATAACAAAGACCCTGAAAATATGGGGCTGGTTCAGCCAAGCACAGGGTCAGGCTTGACTCCTGGCTCTTCTTACAAAAGCCACCTGAGAGCCGCCTGGAGCTGTTTGCTAGCAAACAGCTGTGTGACTGAAGTGGTGGACGGGGAAGGCAGCGCCAGGGAGAATTAGGAGACTCAGGACAGAGCAGCTGAGGCTGCATGGTGGACCCTAGCTCGCATCTCGGAGGATGACCACGAGCTGACANGCACAGAGCCCGACGCGGGGCTCGAACCCACGAACCGCGAGATCATGACCTAAGCGAAAGTCGGACGCTTAACCGACTAAGCCACCCAGGCGTCCCTATGGCTCTTCTCTTTTAAAGGCAGAGAGCCTTGAGACAGCAAACCCCACTTGGTCCTGGGGGCGGGAGGGGGGGGGTGAGGTGGAAAGGATGCGTCAACTTTCGTTATCTATGAAAACTCGATGGGCATGAAATCACCAGCTTCACTCTCCTAGAGGGACTACACTTCCATGTTGAAGTTAAACAATGTGTCTTAATGGCCAGTTGGGTGATTTTGATACAAACATGTTGGACATTTGAGTCAGAATCTTACCTGACTCATTACGGATCCCACAACCTCCCTGACCTTTGGAGACCCCGTGATCCCCCTGAAAGATTTGACAGTGCCCGCTCCAAAGAGTCACACGTGTTATATTTGTCATTGTTTTAGTCTTCTTCAGTCTTTCCTTCACCTTCAGACCTTGACATGTTTGACAACTACAGCCACTTACTTTGTACATCCTCAACTTGAATTTCTCTTGCTCTTTGCTCGTCATTAGTTTTAGGTTATGCATTTTGGCCAGAGTATCACAGAAGTGACGCCGGGTTCCTCATGCTATCAGATGTCACATGATTTCAACTTACTCCATTACAAATGATGTTCATGCTCATTACTTGATTGAAGTGATGTCTGCCAAGCAGTTTCTTTGGCAAAAGTCTCTCATATAGCTCCCCTGTAAGACAGGCCTCTGATGCTGTTCTAATTTAGTGCATTCATCTTATAACCCCATGAATTCACCTCTCTCACATGTAGGAGCGATGGCACATGCAAGACCACTGACCTGCTTTCTCAGTATTGGCACCATTCTCGTGCCACGTTAGCCTTTTTTCTTTGATTATTTAGAGCATTTCTCTTAGCTCCTTAAAAAATGTTTGTTTATTTTGAGAGAGAGAGGGAGAAAGAGAGAGCACTCATGCAAGAGAGGAAAAGGGTCAGAGAGAGAGGAAGAGAGAGAGAATCCCAAGCAGGTTCCTACCTGTCAGTGCAGAACCCGATGTGGGGCTCAGACTCACAAACCATGAGATCATGACCTGAGCCAAAATCAAGAGTCAGATGCTTAAGTGACTGAGCCACTCAGGTGCCCTTCTTAGTCTTATGCTGATGGGAGGGTAAGGAGAGGGGGATGGCGAAAGCGGATGGGAGAGGAAGGGCTGTGTCTGCATGTGCCATCATGAATCGAGCCTGCACCCAAGCCTGGGTGCCGAGTGTGTGAGTGCCAGCTGGTGGATGGCCCTTGCCTGTGCCCCCAACGTGTAGAACGGGTGGGCAGTGTGCTCAGCTCCAGGGGTCATGCAACGGAAAGAGCAGATGAAGGTGAGAACCCTGGGCAGTGGGCCTGTGCTCTGTGGTCAATTCCTTGTGTGACGCCAAGTAACCCTCGTTCTTCCCTGCACCTCACTTTGCATGTCATGGGAATGAAGAGAGACAGTTCCCTTTCCACACGGCTAAAGACAAAAGGAATGTGTCAGGACTGTGAAATTTTGAGATGAGGAATAAGGCACAAGAATAATACTCCCCAAGGGAAGTGTGGCCCCCTTTGGGCTCACAGAGTCTTTAGCTTCTAGTGCCTCAGGAGCTCACGAAGATCCACCATTCCAGCCGCACGCACTGCGTACCACGGTGCCCCAGAGAAGGTCTTCCTGCTCTCTCATCTGGAACTTGCATATTCTAGAAACTCTTAGAGGACAAAACTCCCCCGTCTGTGCTACTGTTTCAGCTCAAAACATGCTTAAAAGGAGGTTATCTCAGAGAAGTGATAAGGAGACAGATAAATAGCTTGGAGTTTGTAAAGTAGGAAAAGAGACTTAAAAGGAGAATTATTGTCCATAGAAGCCTCCTTCCTTCCTTCTGGGCTCCACTGGAGGCCCAAAGGCTGGAGCTTTGTGGTGGAGGTACCCCTGGTTCAAAAAGATTTATAGATGCAGCTTGTGGAGCCCCCAGGGTCTGGCAGTTTACAGAGCCATGTGAAAAGAAATGACAAAACCACTTAACAATCTTTTAGAACTCAGAATTGGATCCAGAAATGTACGACCAACTAATTAATCTTTGACAAAGCAGGAAAGAGATTCCAATGGAAAAAAGACAGCCTCTTTAACAGATGGGGCTGGGAGAAGTGGACAGCAACATGCAGAAGAATGAAACGACATCATTTTCTCACACCATACACAAAAATAAACACAAANCTTTTAGTCTTGCTAAATGTACTTTTTTTTTCCTTTTAAAGGATCAAATTCTTTCTTAGCTGTTGGTTCTAACACAGCTTTCTCACTAAAGTGCTACCAGTGACATTTTGCACAATCGGGGGCTGCTGGTTCCCAAAACCTGAAAATCATTGCCCAGGGGCTATGGGATTGAGGAGCAGAGAAGGGAAGGCAGGAGGTTGTTTTGCATTAAATTAATAAGAGCCCTGAGTGTTATATGTAAGTGATGAATCACTAAATTCTTTTCCCAAAATTATTACACTCTATGTTAACTAACTTGGATTTAAATTTTTAAAAATTAGCAAAAAGAACACCCCCCACCACCAAAATAATAAAATAAAATAAATTAGTGCGATTTGTAAAGCTGAGCTGCCTTCTAGGAATGGAAAGAATGAGTCATAGGCATGGCTTTCCAATAGCGTTAGGAGCAGTGTGCCCTTACATGCCCACAAAACTTCTCTTTCTGTTTTCAGCTGGGAGGGGCAGGGAGAAAATATTTCCTTTAGGCAAACTACCTAAAAACGACAAACCACATCTGTTCTTTCCAATGAGCTTGTCCAAGGCCAAGCAAGACAATCCGACTCTCCAGTGGCCGAAGGCATCAAGCAGCTTTCAAAGGCTGGTTAGAAAGAGACCACTGATATATTCAGCCCATAGCAGCTTCGCTAGCTATGCACACGGCTCACTGTGTTCCAGGGACTTGTTCTTACCGTAGGGCAAGCTAGGGGCCTGGCTTAGGGGGCTGGGAGTGAGGCAGGGTTGATATCTTTCCATTTCAAGGGTTATTTGAAAGCCTCTTTCTTTGGCAAGGACTCAATATCTAAAGGACAAAAAAAAACCACAAAAACAAAAACGAAAGTCTAAAGTTACATTTTTTTCCAAGAGGAATTTAAACATTTAGATAAACAAAAATAAATCTGCCATCAGCACAAGATCCAAAGGAAGCTACTCTTAACATTATTAAATATTTTCTGCCTTTTGAAACCTCTAGTTTTAAAAATGTGGCTGCATATTGTGCTGAAACAATCAAATCATTCAACAATTTAAAAAACTTTTTAGTTTGAAATAGTTACAGATCAACAGGGAGTTGTAAAAAAAGAACCAAACAAAAACGAACAGGGGATTCTTGTGTACCCTTCACCTAGTTTTCCCGAATAGTGACATCTTGCATAATTATAGTGCAGTGTCACGGTCAGGAAACAGACATTGGTACAAGCCACAGAGCTTGCTCAGATTTCATCAGTTTTATATGCACTCCGGTGTGTGTCTGTGTGTCTGTGTGTGTGTGTGTGTGTGTGTAGTTCTATGCCCTTGTATCACATGTGTAGATTTGTGTAAGCACCACAACCAAGGTATAGAACTGCTCTACCACCGCAAAGCTTCCCTTAAGCTACCCCTTTATAGCCATGCACCCTAACCTAACGGCATATCCTTATGATTCTGTACACTTTCTATGTGCAAGGCCCTGCTCTGGGCACCAGGAATACATCACTGAACAAACACGAGTCCCTGTTGTATTGAGAAGGGACGGAAAAGAAATTTTTTTTTTTAAAAATAAACATATATGTTAGGTGATGAGTGCAAAAAGTGAGACCCAAAAGAATAGATACAGAAGGTTCCACTTTAATGAACCGCAAGAATAGGAAGACTAATATCTATGCTGATAAAGGTCAGAAATTGGCTGCCTTTGTGGGAGTGTATTGGCTATAAAGGGGCACGAGGCACAAAGGGAGTTTCTAGAAATATTTTATATCTTGTTTGGGTGGAGGGTATATGGGTATATATGTCAAAACTCACAGCACGAAGCACTCACATCTATACATTTTATTGTATAAAAGTTAAGTCTCATTTTTAAAAAGTAATGTAGGGGCGCCTGGGTGGCTCAGTCAGTTAAGTGTCTGACTTTGACTCAGGTCATGATTATTAAGTTAGAATGTTCAGGATAATTAGTTATAGGCAAATGATGAGTAATTTGGTCAATATTTATATTCTAGAATCTAGAGGCTACAACTTCCAAATGTGTCCCGTTTTTGACCATGAAAATCAAGATGATGTGGTTTTTGTAAGGTAGTACCTAAACATATGCGTGTTTAAAGTGATAGTTAGGATGACTTAACTCATGAATGGACTTGCATTTTGACCTTAATTCTCCTTATAGGATATTCTTTAGTACCATGTTTCTCAAGCTGTGGATTAAAGGATTTAGCAGAGCTGACAAGCTGCAGAATTTATGTTCATTTCATTTTCATTCAGAAAACATAGGCACCTGGCTTTGCTATGTATAAAAATCAGCCCCATGGAAACAAGCATACCCAGCCAAGTTCAGATGAGACAAGAATGTAAAGAAAGATGTCTTTGGTATTTGGTGGGTCTCATTGCCAGGACAATGGTGATAATTAAGAAATTCCTTCTTCCTTTATTTATTCATTCCTTCATCAACTACTGATTGTGCATTTACATGTCCTATGTATTTTCTAGGAGCTGGTGATAGATCAGTGAGCGAAGCAGACTAAAATCTTCTTCCTCCTGGTGCTTACACCCTACTGAGAAGAGACATAATGAATATGATAATAAGAAAAGAACATATTAATTTTAAGGGGTGTTCTAAGATGATTAGTCTATAGGAAATAATAAAGTAGGAATATCAGTTGTGTGGAAGGAAGGAAGATCTTGGTTGTCTCAGAGAGAACGCCATATTTGGGCAGAACTTTGACGGAGATGGGGATGAGCCATGTGGGTATTTGGAGAAGAGGGTCTTGGTCAAGAGAGCAGCCCAGGTGGACATCTGTTAGGTAGAAAAGTGCCGAGCGTGGCCAGAGGATAGCAGGAACTGAGAGAAAGAGAGAGAGGAGGTCGAGCCATGAGGGAGGCAGTGGTGTGCACCAGCACCCAAGATAAGAACCAAGAACTCAAAGGATTTGCCAGCAAGCCTCAAGTTTATGCACAATTAAACAATGTCACTTTCACCTCCTAGATTTCAAATTCATTCCCACTGCGTGGCTCTCCTCCAGCCTGTTGTCCGTTCTCCCCAAGGACGGCCTCACCTCTGACCTGGTTGGCCCCAGATCTATTCCTGTATTGAACAACCCTTTCCCCACACTGCGGCCAGGCACCTATAATCATGGCCTTTTTGATCATGAGAGACTAAAGATTTCTATGGCCTATAAGTTTTGGTTTTACCCACCTATCCAGGCTCCTCTGGTAGCACACAGCTCTGTGATACCTCCCACAATCGGAGCTGTATAGAGATACTTCGCTTTCCCGGAAACTAAATTCTTGTTCTCTTCCCCCGTCCCCAGCGCACCCTCCCCACATATATCATATTAACTGCTGCCTATATTTTCAGTATCAGCTCACAGGCCCATTTTTCAGGAAAAACTTCCCTGCTGCCCGTCGCGTGGATGTACAGTTTGCCTATTATGGTTATTTTGCTGATTGTAATTGTGCCAGATCATTAAGGTTTATAGATGTACTTCCAGGAGTTTCTGTTCTTAGAAGAACTGGGGAGCTAAAACTGAATCTGCCCTTTAAAAATAGTATTTGAGGGGCCCTTGGGTGGCTCGGCGGGTTAAGCGTCCGACTTTGGCTCAGGTCACGATCCCACAGGTCATAGACTCTAGACCCCCCTCGGGCTTTGCGCTGAGAGCTCAGAGCCTGGAGCCTGCTTGGATTCTCTGTCTCCCTCTCTCTTTCTCTGCCCCTCCCCCGCTTGTGCCCTGTGTCTGTCTCTCAAAGTTAAGAATTAAAAAAAATTTTAATGGTCTTTGAATGTAATGCTAAAATGTTTCGCTTTCACTGTCATAAAGTATTGGCAGAAGTTGTGGGTTACTAATCCCAACGGTTTTTGAGAAGTGTTCTTAGATGCCAATGAACTTTAAAATCAGGGATAGTCAGAAAAATCCATACGATAAAAGGAAGGGAGGTGCGTCTCATTTCTTCAAAAGGGAAATAGAAAACCAGAAGCCTTTACAACTGGAAAGAAGTAGTTAGGGTGCTTTCATGATTTGAGGAACGGCATGTCTCTACAAACCTAACAAACTTCCCTCTGGGTTTCAGGTAGGGAAGAAGACCTGAGAGGATTGACGGAGAAGGAAACCCTAAAGATTTTCCCCGAGAATAAAGGTAGGAAAGCAAACCAAATACATCCTTTCAATTAGCTCTAAATGCTTAAGCGAGGAAAGCTGACCTTGGCAGGGACAGATGGCTGGCTTTGAGAGCTGTCCAGAGAGGCAATTGCTGACAGACAGTTTGAAGTGCTTTTCCTGATTCTCTGTGGTGAGTCATGCTTTTATAGGGCAAAGCTATCATCTTTGTGCAAAACAGGTGACCGTCGGAGAGCGAGTTGAGGTGAGTGCCTTGAAATTTCCAGAGTTAATCTTTGCGACCATTCTTTGGGGGGTCTCCTCCCTGTGGTTATAGTCGGAGCCAGGCTTTTAAAAGAAAAAGCAGATGAGCAAACAAAAATGAAAGCCCATTTTTCCCCCCTTCGTCTGTTAGGAGAGTGAAACAGAAAAGTGGAAAGAAGAAAAGACCCCACTCATTGTACTATTCCTATTATTTACCGAGTTTCCATATATGATCATCCAGTGATGATAGTTGTAAGCAGTAGAGGAAAAGTTGGGGTAATGTAAGCAGGAAACACAGTTATTAAAGGGTTCTAAATAGCTCACAAAAATCTCTGAAATCAGGTGTAGAGTTGACCAGCATCATGAAAAATGGTCAAAAATCATTCTGCAGAACTGGTCCCTTGCAGATACCCCGCAATCTTTCCTGGGCCCGGACAGATATCCCTAGTGCCCTGTTAGTCACTGCTGATTCTAGAAGCCTTATTTGCTCTGCCTCAAGGGCCGGCCTCAGCACATTTATTTCTTTTCTTTTTTTATTTTTAATTTTAAAAATGTTTGATTTATTTCGGAGAGAGAGACGGTGTGAGCAGGGGAGGGTCAGAGAGAGAGGGAGACACAGAATCTGAAACAGGCTCCAGGCTCTGCGCTAGCTGTCAGCACAGAGCCCAGTGTGGTGCTGGAACCCACGAACTGTGAGATCATGACCTGAGCCAAAGTCGGACGCTTAACCGACTGAGCCACTCAGGAGCCCCTCAGTACATTTATTTCTGGGCATTTCCTCCCTCTTTGTATCACAAGTCCTTGTCCCAAATCTGCCACAAAAGCACCTGAGTGAGAAGGCCTGGGTCACACCTTCTGTTCTTGCTGCAAGGGATGCTGGGAACATTTTAGCCTCCTGGGGACGGATACCTCAAATACAGAAGGAAGGTTTGGACACTGGCTGAAAAAAAAAAAAAACCATGACAGATCATTGCTTACATTTCGACAGCCCCACGTCAACGTATTTTCTTCTACCCGTGTTGACTCCATCCTTCCTCTAGAATGTCAAAGTCCTGTGTGGATAGTCTGCTACCTGTGCAAAACATGGGACACCATAAACACGGCCTGTAAACAACGGTAAGGGAAAGGACGTGGAAGAAGAAAATTAGTCAAAGATACAAATGCGCGCGGCAACAGCAAGGAGGGAATGCGTGAAGACGCTGTGCCCCATTTGTGTGACTGGTGTCTGGTCCCAGAGTGACTTTGTCCACCTGCATCCCATGATCCCTCTCCTCCCCCAGCTCCACAGCTTGTTTCCTTTCTTCACCCAGAGGGTCATCCAAATCTTCCTTCTGAGAAAGCGGGAATGTTGAGAGTGAGCCTCTGTTAAATTTCCGGTTTCCCCTTCTTCGCTGCATAGGCCGTATTTTTTCAGGGTGGCATTTTCTCAGCCAGTGCCAGTCCACTACATGCTAGTGAGCCGCCTGGAGACTGCGGCCGTTCCTAGTTAATAGATGCTTACGAAGGACATTCCGGACCCACAGGAGAAAGGAAAGAGCTGTTGATGCAGAGCAATGGAAGAGGAAATGCTACACTAAAGCCATTAAGAGGAAGCTCGTTTTAAAAGTTGAGCACTGAAAAATGTTTGAGAATAAAAATCTGATTCAGTATTGAATAACCACAGAGACATCCTTAAAATCTGTCTGTAAAACAAGCCCTTTTGGGAACAGTTGGGTATCCAAGGTTGCCTTGTTTCTCTTATGGACCCCAACATTTAATCTCTATGGGCCTTTAGGATAATTGGTCACCATGGATAGTGGTGCTTAAATTAATGTGCAAAATCTTACAACATCTATGAACACACAGATCTTTTAATCAAAAAAGCCTTGATTTATCTATTTTCTCCATGCGTATAAAGGCAAGTAAAGGATTTTGGTAGATTCTTAATCTTGAAATGAGGCATTTAAATCATTTTAATGATTTAAATGACTTGTGACTTGACAGGTCTAACCATGAGAAATGCTCCTGTCAGACTTACCTTTTGGAACCTGGATGTGACTGTTCTGTCTCTGGAAGAAAGAGCACCAGGTGCTGGTCATAGGTTAGAGCAGTTTCCCAACTATGATGCTATTGATGTTTTAGGCCATATAATACTTTGTCATAAGGGACTGTCCTGTCCAGTGTAGGGTTTTTGGTAGCATCCTTGGCCTCAACCCGCTAGACAACTAAATGTCCCCTGGCAGACAAAATTGCCCCTCCATTAAGAGCCTCTGGATTACAGCATATACAACAGACCAACACACAAGATATTGTTTCTCAGTGGGAGACATCCGGACTCTTAAACAGATTATTCTGAGTGATGTCTTGCGTGATGAGACTTGTGAGTCCTCAAGTATTAGAGCGTTTCCTTATTTCTTTTTATCAACAATACAAGTAAAATTGTGAGATTGAGTTCTTACAAGGAAAGGCAGGAAGCACTTGTCACATGTTAACTAATTTATTGCTCAATGTTACTCATGGGGGAAAGCACTTTTATTAGCCCTATTTCATAGACGAGGCACTGGAAACAGAGGTTAAGGAACATTGTTAAATCCACAGTGCCAGTGGGGATAAAGCCAAGATTTTGAAAATTGATTTTTTTAATTTTAATTTAAATTTTTAATTGAACTCACGACCCAGAGATCAAGACCTGAGCTGAGATGGAGAGTTGGCCACTTACCCGACTGAGCCACCCAGATGCTCTGGAAATTGATTTTTAAAGCATATTACATAAATAAAGAAATTAAAAAAATTTTTTTAAACTATGTAGGCTGGGGATGGCTGGCTGGCTTTGGTGGTGAAGCATGTGACTCTTGTTCTCGGGGTTGTGAGTTCGAGCCCTGTGTTGGGTGTAGAGACTACTTAAAATCTTAAAAGATACAAACAAACAAACAAAAACTGTGTATAAGTATGTTCTTTCTATCCCAGCTTTCTTGAAGGTTTTTATTAAGAAAGGATGCTGTATTTTGTCAAATGCTTTTTCTGCATCTGTTGATAGGATCATATGGTTCCTGTCTTTTCTTTTACTAATGTGATGTATCACATTGATTGATTTGCGAATATTGAACCAGCCCTGCAGACAGGAATGAATCCCACTTGATCATGGTGAATAATTCTTCTTATTTGCTATTGAATTCAGTTTGCTAGTATCTTGTTGAGAATTTTTGCATCCATATTCATCAGTGATACTTGGCCTGTAGTTCTCTTTTTTTACTGGGTCTCTGGTTTTAGAATCAAAGTAATGCTGGCTTCATAGAATGAGTCCAGAAGTTTTTCTTCCATTTCTAACTTTTGGAACAGTTTGAGAAGAATGGGTATTAACTCTGCTTTAAATGTCTGGTAGAATTCCCCAGGGAAGCCATCTGGTCCAGGACTCCTATTTGTTGGGAGATTTTTGATAACGAATTCAATGTCTTCACTAGTTATGGGTCTTTCAAATTTTCAGTTTGTTTCTGTTTGAGTGTTGGTAGTGTGTGTGTGTTTAAGAATTTGTCCACTTCTTCCAGGTTGTCCAGTTTGTTGGCATATAATTTTTCATAGTATTCCCTGATAGTTGCTTGTATTTATGAGGGACTGGTTATAATAACTTCATTTTCATTCATGATTTTGCCTATTTGGGTGCTCTCTCTTTTCTTTTGACAAGCCTGTCTAGAGGTTTATCGATTTTGTTTATTTTTTCAAAAAACCAACTCTCGATGGGGCTCCCGGGTGGCTTAGTCGGTTAAGCGTCTGACTTTCGCTTAGGTCATGGTCTCGCGGTTCGTGGGTTCGAGCCCCGCGTCGGGCTCTGTGCTGACTGCCAGCTCAGAGCCTGGAGCCTGTTTCGGAGTCTGTGACTCCCTCTCTCTCTGACCCTCCCCTGCTCACGCTGTCTCTCTCCTAGAAATAAATAAAACATTAAAAAAAAAACACCCAACTCTCGGTTTCTTTGATCTGTTCAACTGTTTTTTTTTATTCTATATTGTTTATTTCTGTTCTGATATTTATTTATTTATTTATTTATTTATTTATTTATTTATTTTTCTCTTCTTCAGCTGGGTTTGGGTTATCTCTGCTGTTCTGCTTCTAGTTCCTTTAGGTGTGCTGTTGGATTTTGTATTTGGGAATTTTTTTGTTTCTTGAGATAGGCTTGTATTGCGATTTATTTTCCTCTTAGGACTGCCTTTGCTGCATCCCAAAGGGTTTGGATTGTTGTGTTTTCATTTTCATTTGTTTCTATGTATTTTTAAATTTCTTCTCTAATTGCCTGGTTGGCCCATTCATTCTTTAGTAGGATGTTCTATAACCTCCATGCTTTTGGAGGTTTTCCAGACTTTTTCCCGTGGTTGATTTCAAGTTTCATAGCATTGTGATCTGAAAGTATGCATGGTATGATCTCAATTCTTTTATATTTATTGATGGCTGTTTTGTGACCCAGTATGTGATCTATCTTGGAGAAAGTTTCATGCGCACTTGAGAAGAAAGTATAGTCTTCTGCCTTAGGATGTGGAGTTCTAAATATATCTGTCAAGTCCATCTGGTCCAGTGTATCATTCAGGGCCATTGCTCCTTTACTGATTTTCTGTCTAGATGATCTGTCCATTGTTGTAAGTGGAGTGTTAAAGTCCCTTGCAATTACCACATTCTTATCAGTATGGTTGCTTATGTTCGTGATTAATTGTTTTATATATTTGGGTGTTTCTGAATTCAGTGCAGATACATTTATAATTGTTAGCTCTTCCTGATGGTTAGACCCTGTAATTATTATATAATGATCTTCTTTATCTCTTGTTACAGGCTTTAATTTAAAGTCTAGTTTGTCCGATGTAAGTATGGCTACTCCAGCTTTCTTTTGACTTCCAGTACCATGATAGATATTTCTCCATCCCCTCACTTTCAATCTGGAGGTGTCCTCAGGTCTAAAATGAGTCTCTGTAGACAGCAAATTGATGGATCTTGTTTTTGTTTTGTTTTTAATCCATTCTTTAATCCACCTTGTGTCTTTTGATTGGAGCATTCAGTCCATTTACATTCAGTGTTATTGTTGAAAGATATGGGTTTAGAGTCATTGTGTTCTCTGTAGTTTTCATAGTTGTAGTGATGTCTCTGGTACTTTGTGGTCCTTGCTACATTTCACTCAAAGAGTCCCCCTTAGGATCTCTTGTCGGGCTGGTTTAGTGGTGATGAATTCCTTCAGTTTTTGTTTGTTTGGGAAAACCTTTATCTCTCCTTCTATTCTGAATGACAGGCATGCTGGATAAAGGATTCTTGGCTGCATATTTTTCCTGTTCATCATACTAAAGATTTCCTGCCATTCCTTTCTGGCCTGCCAAGTTTCAGTAGATAGGTCTTCAACCATCCTGATATGTCTCTCTTTGTATGTTAAGGCCCGTTTATGCCTAGCTGCTTTCAGAATTCTCTCCTTATCCTTGTATTTTGCCAGTTTCACCATGATATGTCATGCAGAAGATTGATTCAAGTTACATCTGAAGGGAGTTCTCTGTGCCTCTTGGATTTCAATGTCTCTTTCCTCCCCAGATTTGGGAAGATCTTAGCTATGATTTGTTCAAATGTACCTTCAGGCCCCCTCTCTCTCTTCTTCTTTTGGAATTTCTATGATATGGATATTGTTCCATTTGATTCAGTCAGTTAGTTCTCTAATTCTCCCCTTGTGATCCTGGATTTTTTAAACCTGTCTTTTTCTCAGCTTCCTCTTTTTCCATAATTTTATCTTCTAATTCACTTATTCTCCCCTCTGCCTCTTCAATCTGTGCTGTGGCTGCCGCCATATTATTTTGCACCTCACTTATAGCATTTTAAAATTCATCATAACTATTTTTTAGTTCCTTAATCTCTACAGCAATAGATTCTCTGCTGTCTTCTCCACTTTTTTCAAGCCCAGCAATTAATCTTACGACTTATTTTGAATTCTTTTCCAGTTATGTTGCTTACATCTGTTTTGGTCAATTCTTTAGCTGTCATTTCTTCCTAGAATTTCTTTTGAGGAGAATTCTTCCATTTCATCATTTTGGCTAGTTTTCTGTCCGTAATGAGTTTTAAATCTTGTTATATGCTCTGCACCTGTGAGCACTGCTTTATTAAAGGGGGTCATACACTGTCTAGGGCCTGGCCTTTTAGGAGGTGTTTTTTGGAGTTTGTTACTTGGTCTATGTTGTTGTGACCTTGGTTATTTTTTTTCCCTACTTGTAGTGATGTTTTGGACCTTTCACCAGTTGTGCATTGATTTCTTCCTTGAAGTAACCCTATGGCCTGTCTTCCTACTGTCTCCCTGGTAGACTCAGTCTCTTTTCCTCCCAGACTCTTGGAGTTCAGAGTCCTTTGGATTCAGCCTTTCTTTGTTTGAGAGGCACAGGAAGTACAGATCCCCTACTTCTCCACCATGTTGGCCCATCCTCTCTTTCTTTATTTATTTTAAATATTTATTCATTTTTGAGAGGGGGGATGGAGGGGCAGAGAGAGAGAGGGAGATAGAGGATCTGAAGTGGGTTCCAGTCTGACAACAGTGAGCCCAATGTGGGGATTGAATTTAGGAACCACAAGATCATGACCTGAACTGAAGTCAGACACTTAATTGACTGAGCCACCCAGGCACCCCCAGCCTACATAGTTTTAAAGAGAAGTCTTTTCATTCATATCTTTGTTTTTCTGCACGTATCTGTTTTTTCATTGCTTCCAAGATTTTCGCCTTTTTTCTTTCAAGCAGTTGGGCTATGATATCTCTAGTTGTTTTTATTTATTTGCTTGCTTTTGTACTTATCCTCTGAGCTTCTCATATCTATGCTTTGATATATTTCATTATTTATGAAAAGATCTCCTGTCTTTATTCAGGAATTGAATAATTGACAAAAGCTGGATGAATCTCCAGAGAATTATGCTGAGTGAAAAAGCCAGTCATAGAAAGGATGTACTGTATGATTCCATTTATATATAATTTTTGAACTGCCAAAATGATAAATATGGAGAACAGCTGGTGATTACCAGAGGTCCAGGAGAGGGTAAAATGATATAAGGGGCTGCCCAGAAGTGGGTGTGGTTATGGAAGGACCACATGACGGATTCTTGTGGTGATGGAACATTCTGTTCCTTGACTGTATCAATGCCAATATCTTATGATATTATAATATCACCTCACATATCATATGATTATTATTTAATATTTATATGATTATATCCTCTTATATATTATGTTACCTTATGGCAGGCAGTATAACTTTGCAGGGTGTTCCTTACTATGGGGGACACTGAGCAAAGTTACAAAGAATATTTCTATATTATTTCCTCCAATAGCATGTACACTCACAATGATATTAAACTACAATGTTTAATTAAAAATAAAATTTCAATCCTTCCACAATGTACACACACATGAAATGATCATGTAGTGCACTTTAAAAATTTTGCAATTTTGTTTGTCAGTTATTTGTTTATAAACCTGAAAAAAAAGATTGAAGAGGGGTAGAAGTTTCACCCTTCTGTGTGCAAGATCTTGGATGATCTTAATTATTTTCCTTTTTTTTTTTAATCAGTAGTTGCTAATACTTCCTTCATTAGTTTTTTGTACATGTAGATTTTAAGTCTGTTTATGTGATGCTGTTAATTTCGGAGCTTAAATAGCACCACGAGGATGTACTAGGACGTCCATCCTACTGGCAGTGCTCACAGAAGCCCAGTGGGCTCTGCACGTACATCCGGGGAGTGAAGCACATCTCTGTCTCCAGAAGGAAGTAGGGGCATCTGGAGCCCAAAAGGCAGAATTGGTGCGTCCACCAGACTTACATGCAGCTCCAGTCACTGCTTCCTAGATTGGGGCCTTNTTAGCTCCCGAACACACAAGGTCAGGTAGATTTCAGGGAAATGGACAGATTTCCTGTCATTAAATACATGATTGGCTAAAGTTGAGCTTTCTAATTGGATATATTAAGTTAAATATATAATATGTTATGTTATATATATAGAATGTGTTGTGTTGAGAATCTAAAAACTTGTTTTTTGATTGCATATCTTTGTTCTATAGAGAAAACATTTCGCTTCTGTTTGCTGTTTATATTAGTAACTGGATAATGGGGGAAGGCACATGGAGGTACTTTAACTGGATCAGAGTCCTTTTTTAACAACAAAGAGTTGATGTCTCCATCCATACCTCAGACCGGAACTTCCCTGTAATTTCAGTGTCATTACTGAACCCTCCTCCATCTGTAGGGGCCTCAGTTTTTTCTGTGACTTATTTTAAAATTCACAATATGGTCAGGTAATTTATGTTTTAAAAATTCCATTTAGAATAATTACATCCAAACGATGTACAAAAAGGATAATTTCCACTCAGACGTAATAAATACAGATGCTGTTTCTATTTTCTTAATCTATCAGGTGTCCAAAAATGGACTCTATCATTGTAGGAAGCAGACATATTTGGATATCAATTCATTAAAATTTAAAAAATGATTTAAAACAAAGGCAACGGACTTCTGTAATATACATACTGTTTGATGAGTTAAAAGTAATTAGCTGATGTATCCATGAAAATTATTTAAGTATGAACAGGACTGGGTGCAGGCTGGATCAGTGAGATTCAAAAGAAGTTATGCACTTAGCAGATGGAGGGTGATAACACAGTGGTGGTATATTTTTAGTGTGAATGAAGTTGAAGGGAAAAGTGAGAGATTCGTAAATAAACAATGAAAGAAGAGGATTTGTTCTGTGGGGTGTAAGGAAGAAGAAAAAACTAAACATGATGTCCTGGGAGAGAGAGAGAGAATTTTAGTCTAATGCTTGAGGTAAAGGAGTCAGGATGGCGTACAGGTTGTGGGGAGATGAGCTAAATCATTGGTGGGATATTTTGGAATCCTTCATTAAGCTGTTGGAGAAGCATCTGGACTTTGCAGATGTCTAGGAGATCATCGTGGGCTTGAGGTGGAAGATCCTACATTGATGATAATGATTATAGTTATAGACCAGTCCTCCAAGAACAACTGTAGGGAGAAAAGCCTATTCTGTTCACAGAATCTTGGAAGATCCTTATAGTAATGCAGCAGGAGAACTTAAAATATGTAGCCAAGACTACAGACAAAAACATTAGATTGGGAGAAAACCAGGACAGAAGAGCATCATGGATGTTGAGAGTTTGAAGAACAAATAGTTCAAGTATTTAAACAATAAAGGAGTAAAGTAGAATAAATTGTCTCAATCCAATGATTAGAAAGCGAAGAGTTCCATTCCTGAAACCAAGACAACACTGCATGGTAACAGACTTTAATTAAATTTTAAAAAATAAAGCCATGTGTGGTGTTCAAGAGGGCAACATCTATGGATTTGTGAAGATGGAAACCAGACTTCATGGCCTAAAGGATGGATGTTATGAGGAAATAAACCCTGCAAGTGGATACCAATTGCTTCCGAACTCTGGATGTGAAAGGAAGAGAGAATCAGAATGGTAAATTATGTAGCACAGATTCTCTCCCCCAAATTGGGTTTTTATAATGAGTGAAAAGGAATCAACCAGAAGCAAGAGAAACTCGGGTTGGGAGAAAGGGGAATGATTGCAGAATAAGATCCCAAATGTCATCAATGTGAAATGAAAGGTCGACCAACTGTCCTCACTAACTGATGGGCACCTGCCTATTCAGTCACTATTGGACTGACTGCAGATCTTCCAAACATTTGAGTTCACCAATGATCCTTTCAGCTGGCAAAAATTTCCCACAGTTTACAAATTAAAAAATATAAAGCTAAGAGATCTAAGTAGCTTGCTCTAGCCTTCAGGAAGCAGAAGAGAACACATTTAAAGTAAAAACTTCTGGGCTCTCCAGGTCCCACTTTCTCTAGGATGCAACACTATCAATCATTTGCCACAAGACAAGAGTTGTAGTAGGGAGAGGTGCCGGGTGGGCGAGAGGAGCAGAGTGAGTCATGGGCAGGCTTGTTGTCCAGGCAGCTCGCACATGCAACAGGGGTACGGTGATGGAATGCCAATCTTTTCTGTGTCTTTTTCTTCCCCTTGAGCATCCGGAGCATGGGGAAGTATAATACTGCCCCTGAAATCTCAACATCTGGCCAAGATGGCACTTAGAGATATTCGCCACGTTAGTCAAAAACAAATGTCTACTTCCTATGCAGATCTGCTAAAGAGTCAACTAAAGTTAATAGATTTGCTTTCTCTTCCTCTTGTTATACTAGAAAGCCAAAGCAGCCATTTCTGTACTGTCCTTTTCACTGAGACCATACACAAGGGCTAGAGTTGTGAAAAATAAAAAGAGCAAGTCAGAACGAGTAGGCAAAAAAGGGTAGCAAAATAAAAAGAACAGGATTAAGTGACCACTCTCCTTCTTTTTTCAGAGACCTAAGATACCAAATTCTGAAAAGAGCCATATTTTCCCACCTTGCAGATTTCAATCTACTAAAGGTTTTGCTTCCTTTTTTTTATGTCTGAAACTGTGGATCGGAAAAGAGAGGAGAGCACAGCTCTTGTTCCTCTGTTTCTCCCAGCGTGGAGCTCCTGCTTCAACTTACACTGATAAACAGAGTACTGTACTACTACCAGGAAGAGGTTATGAAGTGCTTTCCCCACAGTGACTCACACTTGTGCTCAAACATACTTGTATGTTATGCAACGTTGCCCATTTGTATGTCAAAGTTTAAACGTCTGACGCAATCTTCATGAAAACAGGATTCACATTCAAGGTTTTTTATTCCAGATTTTTCCATGAGACACCAGCCTTATTTGCAATCTGTATCTGCCTCCTCAAAATCTTTTTTCTTTTATAATTTATTTATACATTTCAAAATGTTTTGTGCACTAGATACATGGAGGGTTGTCCTTGAATGTTGACCCATGCTTACTATCATTGCTTATTTTACCTCCCCTGGTCATCTACAGTTCTCCCCTGCCCTGGAAACTCAAATAAGAGGGAGAGACACAGAACTTCCAAAATTTGCACTGCTTTATCTCCAGGCTTTAACTGACTCCCTGAGTCCACATCATATCCTTATGAAAGTGCTAGTTTCCTCTCGTACATAGAATAGATACAGTGGATCAAGATTATCATCTTGGCCCATATGATTGAAAATATCTAGTTATGCATGTCATTAAAATTGCATTCTTTTAAGAAGGAGTTGTTCTTATGGCTCTTTCACTCAATAGCTTCTGTTCTTTCTGACTCTCTGCAGACTAATAATCTTCACATTTTTTAATGGAAACAGAAAACCAGACATGGGTGAGAGAGTTTATTCTCCTCGGCCTGTCCAGTGACTGGGACACACGGGTCTCCCTCTTTGTCCTCTTCTTAATCATGTACTTGGTGACAGTGCTGGGGAACTTCCTCATTATTCTTCTGATCAGACTGGACAGCCGACTCCACACCCCCATGTACTTCTTTCTCACCAACCTCTCCCTTGTTGACGTCTCTTATGCCACAAGCATTGTTCCTCAGATGCTGGTGAATTTTCTTACAGAACATAAAGCAATCCCATTTGTGAGCTGTGCAGCCCAGTTATTTTTCTCCCTGGGCTTGGGTGGGATAGAGTTTGCTCTACTGGCAGTGATGGCCTACGACCGCTATGTGGCTGTGTGTGACCCCCTGCGATACTCGGTCATCATGCATGGAGGGCTCTGTACGAGGTTGGCCATCACATCCTGGGCCAGTGGTTCAATCAACTCTCTCATGCAGACCATCATCACCTTTCAGCTGCCCATGTGCACAAACAAGTATATTGATCACATATCCTGTGAACTCCTAGCTGTGGTCAGACTGGCCTGTGTGGACACCTCCTCCAATGAGATCGCGATCATGGTTTCTAGCATCGTCTTGCTGATGACACCCTTCTTCCTGGTTCTCCTGTCCTACATCCGGATCATCTCCACCATCTTGAAGATCCAGTCCACAGAGGGCAGAAAGAAAGCCTTCCACACCTGTGCGTCTCACCTCACAGTGGTTGTCCTGTGCTATGGCATGACCATTTTCACTTACATCCAGCCCCGCTCCAACCCCTCTGTCCTTCAGGAGAAGCTGATTTCTGTCTTCTATGCCATTCTGATGCCTGTGCTGAACCCCACGATTTATAGTGTAAGGAATAAGGAGGTGAAGGGGGCCTGGCAGAAACTACTGGGACAATTATCTGGATTAACATCAAAACTGGCAACTTGATGAATCCTGAACATCACTTAGAGAAAGGAGCTTTGCCTGTGTTTCCTCCCACTTAACTCAGATACGGCAGGCATCACCTGCATTGCCCTGGCAACCAGGAAGGAGATGCTGACACATGCCCTGGTGATGCTGGGTAGGAGACTGGAAGTTGGGCTGGGTGTGGGCTGTGGGTGTACATTTATGTCACAGCATCATGTACAGTGGAGCATTGAGGTAATAGAACTTCCCACCCTTCTTCGATCTCTATTCATATGTCCTAAGAGTAATGAACAAAAAGTACAGCTTGCTGTTTTGATGTGTCACATTGCTTGTAATTGTGGACCTATTCATGAATTTTACTTTGGGCCATTGGTCCTTATTTGTTCAAATTTTGTATAAAGTTATTGTGTTTCCATTGGGGACAAGAGCATTTTCACATATTAGACTCAAAATACTGCACAGCATATGTACCCACATCCAGTAACTCTGTGAATCGCTGTTCTGAGAAGAGAGTGCTATCAAGGCTGTTAGGATGGCTTTGTGCTGGACCCCTACCTGTGCACACAGCAGCCCGTCCGCCTGCTGGAGGCACCTCAGTGAGGAGCATCAGCTGAAGGTCTTCTTTTGCAGCGATAGGAATGTAACTAATGTATTTGGATGAGGCTACTACTGGCCAAGGATAAGCCACATCTGGGGCACCGGCTGACAGTGCAGAGTTTGAGAGGAGTTTGACTACATATACAAGGGTACCATTTAACTGTTAAAGCCATCCCATTTCTGAAATAAGGATTAACTCTTTTCCTAGACTTTAAACACAGAAATAGCCCACAAAAATTTTAGATCATGTATAAAATATAAAAATTGTAGTTAATCTTAGGACAGATTCCTCAGCCAAAGCCAGTGCTTGATAAGACAAGTGTATATGTGTTGGGTGAATCAGGATAGCCGTGCAGTGTTTCCCTCTGGTCTTCGTTTTGAACACTTTCTCCTATCCCTCCTCCCATGCACAGCAGGACCCTAGTTGGTCTTTGTATACTAGTGAGGTGGAATAGTCAAGAAGAATAAGACTTTGGGGTGATTGCAGAAGTCTTCCTGTATGAAAGGACAAGATAAGGTCCTTGTTTAGATCAAGAAACTGGGTACAAGTTATCGAAATGATAACAACCGAAACAGAGGGCAACCAGTGAAAAATACAGAGCTGGACAAGAACACAGAGTTCAAAAATTCCCTGGAGCCATGCTTGCAGGGCAGAGAAGATGAGGAAATGGTGAGGGTGAAGCAGGTAGGTGAAGAAGGGTCAGATCATAGAGGACATTGAATGCCAAATTATATTTAAATTTTACTCAATAGCAATGTGGAGCTGGCAAATATTTTAAAGCAGGGATATGACTTGATAAAATTTACATTTTAGAATTATCGCTATGGCAATGATTCAGAGGAAAACGAGATTAGAGGCCAGGGAACCAGCTGGCTGACCTCTCCAGGGATACTGTTGACATTAGAGGAATCTGAATGAAGAAGAAACGTCAAGCCAAGTCACATGATGTAAAAGAGATTGCAGAGGGACAGTACATCTTCTCCCAGATTGCAGTTCCTATGTAGACCCTATAATCCCTCTAAAATGTCATTATCCTGGTCTAAATATTATGTAAATCATGGAGTGAAGTGTAAAATTTACCACCATGGACAGCCCTACATAAAATAGTAGGAAATTATTGTGTGGGTCATTTCATATTATATGAAAAGATTGATTCACTATGATATATGCCTNCTGGCTTCAGCCATTCTTTTTATTTTTTTAAGTTTTTAAATTTAAGTTTATTTATTTATTTATTTTTGAGAGAGAAAGAGGGAGAAAGCCAGAAAGCAAGCAGGGGAGAGTTAGAGTAAGAGCGTGAGAGAGAGAGAGACAGAGAGAGAGAGAGAGAGAGAATCCCAAGTAAGCTCTGCACTGTCAGCACAGAGCCCAATGCAGGGCTCGAAATCATGAACCATTGAGATCATGACCTGAGCCAAAATCAAGAGTGGGTGCTCAACTGACTGAGCCACCCAGTCCCCCCATCCCCCTCCGCCGCTCTCAACCATTATGTGCTTCTAGTCACCCACTGTGAACTTGAGCCCTTCGTGAAAGCAATTCCCATGGGATTGTCTTCCTCCCGGTCTCTGGCCCAGGTGAGGAAGAGCTCACATCCTGTCTCTGTCTCTGTCTGCATGTGCTGGTCTTTCCTGAGATTTCATGCTATTGGGTTGCTCTGCATCTCAGCTTTCTGGTGATTTCAGGAATAATTATGCCTCTGTAGTTTACCCTCTCTTGTTTTAGGATGGAAACCAATGTTTTTTTTTTTTTCCTAGCCTAACGGGAAACTAGAATAAGCTCTAATACTGTATATTATTTCCTTTAAAGGAGACTGTGTGTTTTAGAGCAGTTTTAGATCCATAGCACAATTGAGCACGAAGTAACCAGAGAGTGTCCATGTATTCCTTGTCTTCCTCCCCACTTTGCCCCTAGAAACATCCTGCAGCAGAGTGGTACATTCTCACTTTTAAAGGTGTTATCAAAGACAAAGTATTAATGGGAGATGCGATTGATAATTAACATGTAAGTAAAATATAAAATGGCAAGTAACAAAACTACCCCATTATGAGATACATCATTTGCGAATATCTTCTATTCAGTAGGTGGTCTTTTAGTTTTGATTTTGTTTCCTTTCTGTGCAGAAGCTTTTAATCTTGATGAAATCTCAATAGTTCATTTTTACTTTTGTTTCCCTTGCCTCTGCAGACGTGTCTGGTAACAAGTTGCTATGGCTGAGGTCAAAGAGGCTGTTGCCTGTGTTCTCCTCTAAGAATTTTGATGGTTTCCGGTCTCACATTTAGGTCTTTCCTCCATTTTGAATTTATTTTTGTGTATGGTAAGAAAGTGGTCCAGTTTTATTCTTCTGCATGTTGCTGTCAAGTTTTCCCAACACCATTTGTTGAAGAGATTATTTCTTTCCCATTGGATATTCAACTAACCTTTGTTGAATATTAGTTAATCATATAGTTGTGGGTACATTTCTGGGTTTTCTATTCTGTTCCATTGATCTATGTGTAGTAAAATCTGCAAAATACAGACGTAAGGAAAGAATCCTGAAAGTAGCAAGGGACAAGAAATCCTTAACTGACAAGAGAAGACAAATCAAGTTAGCAACAAATTTTTCCACAGAAACCTAGCAGGCCAGAAGGAGTGGCATGATATATTCAAAGTGCTGAAGAGGAAAAATATGCTACCAAGAATACTTTATCCAGCAAGGCTGTCATTCAGAATAGAAGGAGAGGTAAAGAATTTCTCAGACCAACAAAAACTAAACAAGTTTATGATGACTAAACCAGCTCTGCATTAAGTACTAAAGAGAAACCTTTGAGTGGGGAAGAAAGACAAAAGCAACATAGACTCGAAAGGGACAGAAAATCTCCAGAAACAAATCACTTTACAGGTAACACAATGGCATTAAATTCTTGGCTGTCAATAATTACTCTGCATGTAAATGAACTAATTTCTCCAATAAAAATACACAGGATATCAGAATAGATTAAGAAAACCCAAGATCTCTCTATATGCTGCTTAAAAGAGACTTATTTTAGACCTAAAGACACCTCCAGGTTGAAAGTGAGAGGATGGAGGACCATCTATGATGGTAATGGATGTCAAAAGAAAGCCAGGGTAGTCATACCCATATCAGACACACTAGATTTTATTTTATTTTATTTTATTTTTTTTAATGTTTTATTTATTTCTAGGAGAGAGAGAGAGAGAGAAACATCGTGAGCAGGGGAGGGTCAGAGAGAGAGGGAGTCACAGACTGAAACAGGCTCCAGGCTCTGAGCTGGCAGTCAGCACAGAGCCCGACGCGGGGCTCGAACCCACGAACCGCGAGATCATGACCTGAGTGAAAGTCGGACGCTTAACCGACTAAGCCACCCAGGTGCCCCCAGACACACTAGATTTTAAACCAAAGACTGTAATGAGATGAAGAAGGTCCCTATATCATAATTAAGGAGACAACCCAACAAGAATATCTAACAATTGCAATAAACTATTTGTAAAAAAAAAAAAAAAGAAAAGAAAAAAAAAAGAAAGAAAAAAGAATATCTAACAATTGTAAATGTCTATGCCACCAACTTGGGAGCACTCCAATATATAAGTCAATTAATAACAAATATAAAGAAACTCATTGATAATAATATAATAATGTAGGGGACTTTACCACCCCACCTACAGCAATGGACAGATCATCTAATCAGAAAATCAGTAAGGAAACAATGGCTTTGAATGACTCACCGGACCAGATGGACTCAACAGATATATTCAGAATATTTCATCCTAAGGCAGCAAAATACACATTCTTTTTGAGTGCACATGGAACATTCTCCACAATAGATCACATACTGGGTCACAGATCAGGCCTCAACAAGTACAAAAAGACTGAGATCATACCATGAATATTTTCAGACCACAACATTATGAAATATGAAGTCAACCATAAGAAAAAATTTGGAAAGGCCACAAATACATGGAGGCTCTGTATTTAGTAGACTAAAGAATGAATGGATTAAACAGAAAAATTAAAAAATATATATGGGAGCAAGTGATAGTGAAAACACAACAGTCCAAAACCTTTGGCATGTGGCAAAGGTGGTAATAAGATGGAAGTACATAGCAACACAGGCCTACCTGGAGAAGCCAGAAAAGTCTTAAGTACACAATTTAACCTTACACCTAAAGGATCTATAAAAGGAACAGCAAATAAGATCTAATGCCAGCAGAAGAAGGGAAATAATAAAGATTAGAGCAGAAATAATAACGATTAGAGCAGATATAGGAAAAACAAACAAAAAACAGTAGAAAAGATCAAGGAAACTAAGAGCTGGTTCTTTGAAAGAATTAGTGAAAATTTTCTAAAAAGATTTTATTTTTAAGTAATCTCCACACCCAATGTGGGGTTCATACTCACAACCCTGAGGTCAAGAGTTGCATGCTCCACTGACTGAGCCAGCCAGATGCTCCACGAATTAATAAGATTGATAACTCCCTAGCTGTACTTATCAAAAAGAAAAGAGAAAAGACCCAAATAAATAAAATCACAAATGAGAGAGGAGAGATCACAACCAACACCATGGAAATACAAACAATTATAAGAAAATATTATGAAAAATTATATGCCAACAAAATAGGCAATCTGGAAGAAATGGATAAATTCCTAAAAACATACAAACTACCAAAACTGAAACAAGAAGAAATAGAAAATTTGAGTAGACTGATAACCAGCAAAAAAATTGAATCAGTAACCAAAAATCTCCCAACAAACAAAAGTCCAGGTCCAGATGGCTTCCCAGGGGAATTCTACTAGACACTTAAAGTAGAGTTGGGGCACCTGGGTGGCTGTTAGTCTGTTAAGCATCCAACTCTTGATCCCATGGTCCTGGGATCAATCTATTCTTCTCACACTGTTCCAAAAAATAGAAATGGAAGGTAAATTTCCAAATTCATTATTTGAGGTCAGCATTACCTTAATTCAAAAACTAAATGAAGACCCCACTGAAGAAGAGAAGTCCAGGCCTTATCCCTGATGAACATGGAAGCAAAAATTCTCAATAAGATATCAGCAAATCAAATCCAACAGTACATTAAAAGACTTATTCAGCACAATCAAGTTGAATTTATTCCTGGGTTGTAGGGCTGGTCCAATATTCACAAATCAATTGGCGTGATACAGCACATTAATAAAAGAAAGCATAAGAACCATATGTTCCTATGCAGATAAAGCATTTGATAAAATACAGCATTCATCTTGATAACCCTCAACAAAGTAGCGATAGAGGGAACATACATCAACATCATAATGGTCATATATGAAAGACCCACAGCTAATAACATCCTAAATGGGGAAAAACAGAGCTTTCCTCTAAGGTCAGGAACATGAAGGGATATCCATCCTCACCATTACTATTTAACATAGCAATCAGACAACAGAAAGAAATAAAAGGCATCCAAATCGGCAAGGAAGAAGTCAAGCTTTCACTATTCACAGACAACAAGATACTCTATGTGGAAGACCCAAAAGACTACACCAAAAAATTACTAGAACACAAATATAGCAAAGTTGTAGGATATAAAATCAATGTGCAGAAATCTGTTGCATTTTTGTCTACCATAATGAAGTAGCAGAAAGAAAAATCAGGGAATTGGTCCTGTTTACAACTGCATCAAAAATCATAAGATTCCTAGGAATAAACCTAACCAAAGAGGTAAAAGGGCTGTGCTCTGAAAACTATAGAACACTTATGAAAGAAGTTCAAGAGGATACAAAGAAATGAAAAAACATTCCATCTTCATGGATTAGGAGAACAAATATTGTTAAAATGTCTATACTTCCCAAGGCACTCTACCCATTTAATACAATCCCGATCAAAATACCACAAGCATTTTTTACAGAGCTAGAACAAACAATCCTAAAATTTGTATAAAACCACAAAAGACCCTGAATTGCCAAAGCAATCCTGAAACAGAAACGTGAAGCTGGAGGCATCATAATTCTGGACTTCAAGCTATATTATGAAGCTGTAGTCATACTCACTTACTTTTAAAGGTCTGTTTTAAAGGAAAAGTATAAGTGGGAGATGTGAGTGATAATTTATAGGTAAGTAAAATATAAAATGGCAAATAACGATTTTTAAGCCAAGGAACTTAAGTCAAATAAACTACTTCTCTGAAAGCAGCTTACCTAAATTTTATCCATAACGTTTGGAGCAAATAATTTGTTATATTCATGTTTACCTTGCAAACAAACCTACACGTTGATAGTATATATTATTATGTCTATCACAAATGCTTCTTGAAAGAACTATTTCAATTCCTAGCCAGACCCTAGAGATGACCTTCCTGGGAAGAAGAGAGCATTTCTTCTTTGTAGAAACGCAGGGGTTGTAGGATGGGGGGGGGGCGGGGGGNCTAAGACAATAGAAGTCAGCAGCATTAAGAATGGAAAGGAAGAATCCATGCCGCAGTTTTTAAAAATGTTTATTTGGGGCGCCTGGGTGGCTTAGTCGGTTAAGCGTCCGACTTTGGCTTAGGTCATGATCTCGCGGTTCGTGGGTTCGAGCCCCGCGTCGGGCTCTGTGCTGACTGCCAGCTCAGAGCCTGGAGCCTGTTTCAGTCTGTGACTCCCTCTCTCTCTGACCCTCACCTGTTCACGCTGTCTCTCTCTCTCCTAGAAATAAATAAAACATTTAAAAAAATGTTTATTTATTTTGCGATAGAAAGAGAGAAAGAAAGAGAGAGAGTATGAACTGGAGAGAGGCAGAGAGAAAGGGAGAAAGAGAGTCCCAAGCAGGGTCTGCACCAGCATCACAGAGCCCGACTTGGGCCTTGAACTCAACAAACAGTGAGATCATGACCTGAGCCGAAAACCAAGAGAGGGATGCTTAACCAACTGAGCCACCCAGGTGCCTCCATGCCACACATGTTTTGAGTCAGAGTTGGTATAACTTACTGAGTGATGGAGATTGAATGACTAGGAAGGTCCCCTAGGTTTGGAGCAGGGGTGACTGAGAGTGCGGTGGGGTCCTTACCAAAGCCTGGAATTTGGGAGTTTCCCTTTGATGTCTGCAGATGAGTGGAGAAAAACAGCAGTGATGTGAACGTCTGCATACAGTGACAACACCTCTCTCAACCATGGAAATTTTCCAACTTCCCTCAGAGAAAATATCTAACCAATTCTGTCAATCGACGAGAGTTCAGAAATTCAGGTGAGGAAGGAGAAGCATCGCTTTCCCTGTCACTTGCTTGGATTATCACAGAAACATTGTCAAAGTCACGGGTGCTGTGGTGTCAGAGGTTATAATGACATGGCAGAATGAATGACTGGATAAGCAGGGTGACGCTCACGTTGGTGAAATGAGAGGTTGTGGGAGGTAATTACTGGCAATAGGGAAAGAGATGAGGACGCATAAGTGGGCGGCTGAGCGGATAAGCAGGTGGCTGAGTGAGCATCGAGGTGGTTATGGACAGCGGGTAAGTGCTTGGATCTGTAAATGGTGGTGCTGAGCATGACTCGGTACTTAACTGGAGGATGAAGGGACAAAGGAGTCCCTTACAGGGAGCATGATGCCTGAAGCATAGATCAGAGACGCAGTGGGATGGCATTCTGTGAATATTTACATTTAAACTATGCATAAAAATCAAAGACTTGGAAAGGTATAGAAAGCTAACACTTCTGTATTTGTGCCTTGAGAATTTCAGATAATATTTTCCTCTCCTTGTTTTCCCCTGTAAAGCTTAAGATTTTCTACATACTTTTTTTTTAATCTTACCCTTTGTATGTGATGTTAGTACTCTTAAAACTTGAATAGTACCATGAGAGGTGTACTCGGGTGTGCGCCCATCCCTGCAAAGGCCCAGTGGGCTCTTTGCACACATGTGAGGGGAGTGAGGTCCGTGCTCCTGTGGTCAGGAGAGACAAGGGTATCCCAGAGCCAATGGGGATAACTGCATTTTTCCCTCACTAGGTTTAGTTGCAGACCTAGTCACTGCTCAATGAAAATGGGGTGTGAGTGCTTAATGTCAGGTTTGGGCTATAGGAGACTATCCTAAAAGCTCAGACATCTGGCATCTCTGGCTTTTCAGGATGACCTGAAGCTTCAGGGGGTTGCTGTGGTTGATGAGGATGAAGAAGAACAGGCTTTATGGGGAGCAGAAGGGCAGCATAGAGGCCCTGACCTTCAGAACTGGGAGTGCTGTCAGCCATGGACACTCTAATGCATAAAGCTGCTGAGGGGAGTCTGTCAGCCCCACGTTGCTAGTTCAGACACTGCTGCACCTCATTAGGTTTGCATTGGAGCCAATGCAATTGTGGGACAATTGTGGGACACCTGGGAATGTTCTAGTAGCTGTTCCCCTCACAATCTAAACTAGTCCCAGGTGAGACCTTAGCTAGGAGCCCGAGGAGGCTGGGGCTCTTTATCTCTCTGGGCCATTACTTGGTTGGAGGGAAGCATTCTTTAGGAAGCGACATAAACTTAGACTATAGTGGACATGTCTGGATGTCAGGCACTAGCAATCCTTGAGAGCTATAATGGAGGCACCAGCAGAGGGTGGGTGCCCACAGAGGTGTCTAGAGGGGCAGAAGTGGAACAGATCTGACTTGTTAGGGACTTTGGATCAGGCATGTGACATACGGATGCTCTAATCTCGTCACCCTGAATCAGATGGCAAATGTAGTAAAATGTTTCTGCCTTCCTGATCCTGGGGACTCAGGTACATTTCTATTCTGCATGATATACTGACAATGAGGAAGAGGTTAAAGGTGGGGATGGAGAAGGGAATGAATCACATTTAGAAACTGAAGAGACTAGGGATGAATTCTGCATCATATTTGGGGAGGACCGAAGGGAAAAGCCCAGATTTGTAAAATGATAGGTCTGACAGTCATGAACATGTAGTAGGAGTTTACTAAATTTCCAAAAAGGATAAATTATTAATAATATCATTAATGATAATAAAAATCTCTTTTCTCAATCTTCCCAAAGTGTATGTTACCAAGAAATGTGATTTTCCTTTCAATGTTGGAAAATGGAAATGTAAGATGAGTAAGTGGATTGTTCAAAGTCCTCCAGCACTCAGTGTGAACTGGGACTGGAACTGAGGTCTCTTGACCCTTATTTTTGGGGTTAGTTCCTCTAGATTGGGCTGTAGGGATTGCCCTGCGGGGACACGGCAGACTGAGAGAATTGTGCTGTCATATTCTCCCCACTGGGGCCAAGACCTACAAAGAAGCTGAGAATTTATCGAATGAAATCATGGTAACAGGTCATCCAGGTAGTTTAAGGATCGCATATATCGAGAAACTGAGGCTCAGTAATTGCTGACTATGTGAAATGCCAGGCACCAAATCCAGATGGGAAGTAGAAAACGGGTTGCCTTCTGAGGATATAAAACCATTAACAGAAAACATTAGGTTGGTACCAATATTCCTGCTCACAATGGCTACATGTAGTATATACAACAGCTAAATTCTTAGCCACAGCTCAGGTGAATCTTCCTATAAATGAAAGTGCCATTTCTATTGATAATCAAGTGTGTGAAGTTATGGTTCTTAACTAGTCTTAGATAAAACACATCTGTAGGTTGTAGGGCTCACCTTCATGTTCTCTGCTTTTGTATTCAGGACTTTATTTGTCTGAGCTAAGACTGTAGAGGACTCCAGATAGGAAGCCAATATGATTTAGACTTGATGGAGGATTGCAAAAGATGTGCATAGACTTTCAGAGAATAGGTACAGGGCATCGTTTCTGTAATTCGTGGAGGAAATTATGGGCAGTGGGCTCACTCTCAAGGCTCACTATGTTTCAGATTGGATTTGGGGGGGGAGCTGATTCAAGTTTTTGTCCATCTCTGCAGTCTTTGAATTGGCATGAAAAGTGGAAAGAATTATTACTCTGAAATGTAATTCTGGAAAGGATTCTTCTTTAAGGAAAACTTCTGTAGTGTGCATACCTCCTGAGTCTGTTCAAATCAAGAATTCTCCCTTCATAATGTAGATGAAAAAAGTCGAAGATACTTTAGTGAAGCAGCCAGACAAAAGAAGTGGAAAAAGATAGTTTTAAATGAATAAAGCGCTCACTGGGGTAGACAAGTAAGATGTGGCAATGAATGTTGCAAGTAGAAAGGTAACCCTGTGTTAAACCCTAAACCCTTCCAGGTTTGCAAGTTTAATCGAGTATGGAGTGTTTGTCCAGAGAGTAGCAATGGAAGCTAAATGCAATTAGAATGAATTTAGGGGCACCTGGGTGGCTCAGTCGTTAAGCATCCGATTTCAGCTCAGGTCATGATCTTGTGGTTTGTGAGTTCCAGCCCCCCGTTGGGCTCTGTGCTGACAGCTCAAAGCCTGGAGCCTGCTTTGAATTCTTTGTCTCCCTCTCTCTCTGCTCCTCCCCCACTCATGCTCTGTCTCTCTGTCAAAAATAAACAAACAATAAAAACATTGTTAAAAAGATTTTAGGGGAGCCAGGGTGGCTCAGTTGGTTAAGCATCTGGCTTCAGATCAGGTCATGATCTTGAGGATCACAAGTTTGAGCCCCGCCTCGGGCTCTGTGCTGACAGCTTAGAGCCTGAACCTGCTTTGGATTTTGTTTCCATCTCTCTGTGTCCCTCCCCCATTCAGGCACTGTCTCTCTCTCTCTCTCTCTCTCCCTCAAATATAAATAAAAATTAAAAGAGATTTTTAAAAATTTAAATTTAATTTTAAATTCCAGTAGTCTGCATACAGTGTAATACTAGTTTCAGGTGTACAATATAGTGATTCCACAGGTCAGTCAGTGCTCATCACAAGTGCCCTCCTAAATCCCCATCACCTATTTAACCCAACCCCCCACCCTCTGAAAGAGATTTTTAAAAATGATTTTAAAATGGGAACAACAGAAACTGAAGACATTTCCGGGGAACTGTTCAGCAATAATCTCATCTATGTAGAACCAACATAGTGAAAATTCTGTCACTATGTGAAAATTGCTTGTTTGATTTTCTGTGGGTTGGGTTTCTCGTCTTACTTGATGAGTAGTTGCTCGTAGTTGTTCAACACCTTCTCAGTTCTATTAGAGCAGGAATATGGGGAGGATGTGGTAGAAGGCCAATACTTTACTACCTTGAAAGGCCATGTTGTTACTTGGGGGTGGTACCCTTCCTCTCAGGCCTCCTGCAGGGTTGTAGGAAACTCTTGGAAGGAGCTCCCGTCTGGGAGGTCTTCTGGTCAGAGTTTAAGTAAATTTTGACAGATGAGTTGGAGATGCCTCATTTCCATGACTCCCAACTACCATGTGTTCACAAATTTTACCAAAAATTACTGCCTCAGAATTTATCAATAGAAATCTATTCAATTTGACTTAAGGTCTTGACTTTGCTGACATTCTTTTTAAGATGGGCAGAGGAAAGGGCAGTTTTAGAGCATGGGCCATTTTACTGGAAGGCAGACCTTGGGGTAGGGAGTTACAGAGATGGTGTGAAGGTATTTGTTCAGAGATGAGGTGTTGAAGACAGCCATAGATGAAGGGAGGCAGGAACAAGCTAAGGCTAAATTCTATCTACGCCATAGATATAAAAGCCAGTCCTGGTTTTAAAATCAGCAGGCAGCACTGTCTGAATTTTTCACTGTTCATCTTCTTGTTCAGGCGACATATACTTTCACCTGAAAATGTTGTTAGGTGGTAGGAGATGGAAACCATAGGAAAAATTATTATGGTTGAATTTATAGAAGTAGAGTATTTTGAAAACTGATGTTTCACTTGTTATAGTTTACATCAGTTTATAATCCAGAAAATATATCCATGGAATCAGTGAATACATTTCCTTTTTAAAAAATTTTTAATGTTTATTTATATTTGAGAGAGAGACAGAGAGAGACAGAGACTTATTGTGAGCTGAGGAGGAGCAGAGAAAGAAGGAGACACAGAATCTGAAGCAGGCTCTTAGTTGTCAGCACAGAACCTGATGCAGGGCTTGAACTCACAAACCGTGAGATCATGACCTGAGCTGAAGTCAGACACTTAACCAACTGAGCCACCCAGGTGCCCCTACATTTCCTTTAAAAAAATTTTTTTTAATGTTTATTTATTTATTTTTGAGAGAGAGAGTTCGTGTGACTGAGGAAGGAGCAGAGAGTGAAGGAGACAGAGAATCCCGAGCAGGGTCTGTGCTGTCTGCACAGAGTCCTATGCTGGGCTTGAACTCACAAACTGTGAGATCATGACCTGAGCCAAAACCGAGAGTCAGAGGCTTAGTCAACTGAACCATGCAAGAATCCCACATTTCTTTTTCTAAAAAGTAGTTCATAAAGGTCGACCAATATTTAACTTTAAATTAGGTCATGTTAATGCTCATACCCATACTATTACAGCATACTGTCACTACTATTTCACAAGGGCATTCCCCATACATTTCCTACATTTCGCTTAAATGTACTTGTGAGTCATGTAATATTATCTGCTTCATACATAAAATTTGTCACTGAACCAAACAACAGAGTTGCTTAATAAAATCAGATTTTAAATCTAGGTTCTCTGATTCGAGATCTTTCTACAAGAACCTGACTTTTCCCAATATTTCCTTTTGTAATAAGTTCACCCATGTTATCATGATGGTCCTAGTTGATATAATCAGGTAGTTTATGAAAACTCTCCAACCAGTTTTCTTCATCGTTTATCACTGTACCTGTGATTATCACCTACCATCCTCTCCTGGCCCTGGAATCTGAGGTTAAGTTTGTAAGATGTGAGCTCCTGGAATTGTAAGGTATTATCTTCAGACTTTCACAGGGTCTCCCTGAGACCACCTTATGTCCTTAATGAAGGTGTCAGCCTGACTCCGATGCAGAGTGAATGTAGCGCCTGTTGGGATTACACCTGCCATTTGGGATCATGCATTATATGAAACCTCAGACTAAGCCTAGCCAGAGGTGTACAATATGTATTCACAAGAAGTTGCTTTTATGGTTCTTTCATTCAGCAGCTTCTGTTATATCTGACTCTCTCTACAGATTAATAATTATCACAATGTTTAATGGGATGGAAAACCAGACATATGTCATAGGGTTTATTCTCCTCGGCCTGTCCAGTGTTTGGGCCACACAGGTCTCCCTCTTTGTCCTCTTCTTGATCACGTGCTTGGTGATGGTGCTGGGCGGGGGGGACCTTCCTCATTGTTCTTCTGATCAGACTGGACAGCCGACTCCACACCCCCATGTACTTCTTTCTCACCAACCTCTCCCTTGTTGACGTCTCTTATGCCACAAGCATTGTTCCTCAGATGCTGGCGCATTTTCTTGCAGAACATAAAGCAATCCCGTTTGTGAGCTGTGCAGCCCAATTATTTTTCTCCCTGGGCTTGGGTGGGATTGAGTCTGTTCTACAGGCAGTGAAGGCCTATGACTGCTATGTGGCTGTGTGTGACCCTCTGCCATACTCAGTCATCATGCATGGAGGGCTCTGTACTAGGCTGGCCATCACATCCTGGGTCAGTGTCTCCACAAACACACTTATGCAAGAACTCAAAATAACTTTGTGCAACACCTAACAAAACATGTATATAATTTGTATGCCGGGAATAGCTTCATCTCACACCTTATGAAAGCTACCCCCCCCCAAAGAATTATAGGCTTATAAAATATAAGTCTATATATTTTTAGAAAAAACATAGGAGAATAAGGTTGTGATCTAGGGATTGGCAAAGTTCTCTTAGATGTGACACAAGTATGTGTTATAAGATGAAAAATGATTAATTGAATTTCACCAAGCTTATAAAACTCTATCTTGAGAAAGACTGTGTTAAGAAGATAAAAGGTTAAGGTACAGGCTGAAGAACATATTTGCAAAGCACATATTCAACTGTGGACTAGTCTCTAGAGTACACAAGGAATTCTCAAAGTTCAACAGTAGAAAAACAAACAATCCAGGGACATAAAGATCCATTTTACTGAAGCAGATGGACAGATGGTAAATAAGCACGTAGAAAAACTTTCAACATTTATAAACATTAGGAGAATGCAAATTAGATAAAAGTAGCAACAATACCAAATGTTGACGAGGAGGAAGACAAACTGGACACCCTTACATTGATGATAGGAATGTAAAGTGATGCAGACATTTTGGAAAACGGATTGGTAGTTTCATAAAAACAGAAAACAAACAAAAAAAAAACACCCCACAAAATAACACGCCTAACTATACAACTACCATGCAATGCTGCCATTGTACTCCTGGGCATTTTTCCTATTCACATGAACACTACACTCATCCAAAAATCTAAATATGAGTGTTTATAACAGCTTTGTTGATAATAGTTCCAGAACAGAAACGTTCTGGATGTCTTTCAACCTGGGAATCATTAAGCAAAAAGGGTATGTACACACCATAGAATACTCATCCCCAGTAAAAGGGATTGAACTGTTGATATACCCAACACCCTGCACGACTCTCTAGAGGATTACACTGAGTGAAAAAGCCAGTCCCAGAAACAATATTCTGTTTGATTCTATTAACATTTAACTCTTCAATTGCCAAAATTATGGAGAACAGGTAGGGATGATCAGAAGTCCAGGAGAGGGCAGGGGTCGCACACCAGTGGGCATGACTGTGAAAGGACCACATGATGGATTCTCGTGGTGATGGGACATTAGGTACCTTGACCATATCAATGCCAGTATCTTGTGATCCTGTAATATCACAGTATCGCATTAAATCGCATAATAATTTATGTAATTATAGCCTATTAAAAATCATGTTATCTTATGATATTGCACTATAGCTTTGTAAGTTGTTAACATTGGGGGAAACTGGGCAAAGGGCACAAAAGTCACTTCTGTACCCTTTCATTCAACAAGATATAAGTCTACAATCTCTAAAAGCACAAAATTAAACTTAAAAAAAGTTTGAAGAGGGGTAGAAGGTTCACCCTTCTGTGTTCAAGATCCTGGATGATCTTAATTATTTTTTTTCAGTAATTGCTAATACTTCCTTCATCAGCTTTTTGTACATGTAGATTTTAAGTCTGTTTATGTGATGCTGTTAATTTCGGAGCTTAAATAGCACCACGAGGATGTACTAGGACGTCCATCCTACTGGCAGTGCTCACAGAAGCCCAGTGGGCTCTGCACGTACATCCGGGGAGTGAAACACATCTCCTCTGTCTCCAGAAGGAGAAGTGGGGGCATCTGGAGTCAAAAGGGCAGAATTGGTGCGTCCACCAGACTTACNACTCTCCGCTGTCAGTGCGGAGACTGCTTGAGATCCCATGTCTCCCTCTTTCTCTGCCCTTCACCTGCTCATGCTCTATCTCTCTCACTCTCCCTCTCAAAATAAATAAATAAACATTAAAAATNCTGTGTTCTCCTTCTGTGTTCCGGACTTCCGTTGTCCCAGCCAAGATTGGCTAGCTCCCCAAAGCATAATGCCACATAGGTTTCAAAGAAATGGACAGTTTTCTTTATTTAAATTAAAAAAAAAATACATGACTGGCTAAAGTTGAGCTTTCTAAACACTTATTTTAAGATAAAATTGGGGCACCTGGGTGGCTCAGTTGGTTAAGTGTCCGACTTTGGCTCAGGTCATGATCTCACAGTTTGTGAGTTCAAGCCCCACCTTGGACTCTCCGCTGTCAGTGCGGAGACTGCTTGAGATCCCATGTCTCCCTCTTTCTCTGCCCTTCACCTGCTCATGCTCTATCTCTCTCACTCTCCCTCTCAAAATAAATAAATAAACATTAAAAATTTATTTTAAAAGATAGATCAAATGTGTTAGGAGTCTCAGAATTTTTTTTTTTTTTTGCATATCTCTGTCCTATAGAGAGAACATTTGCTTCTATTAGCTGTTTATATTAATAATTGAATTATGGGAGAAGGTACATCAAGANAATAAACATTAAAAATTTATTTTAAAAGATAGATCAAATGTGTGAGGAGTCTCAGAATTTTTTTTTTTGCATATCTCTGTCCTATAGAGAGAACATTTGCTTCTATTAGCTGTTTATATTAATAATTGAATTATGGGAGAAGGTACATCAAGATACCTTAACTGGGGTCAAAGTTCTATTTTAATAATGAAGAGTTGATGTCTGTATCCATGCCTCAGACCTGATTTTTTGTGTATTTTCAGTGTCATTCCTGATCATCTGTAAGGCTGTGTTCTATATGACCTGTTTTAAAGGTCACAATAAGGTTAGGTGATTCATGCTTTAAAAATCCCATTTAGAATAATTACATGTATAAAATCGACAAAGAGAGCAATTTCATTGTAAAAGAGATAAATAGCTATTATTGGAGTTTCAAAGTTTCGTGATGCGTCAAGAAGGAGAAAACTTGTAAAAGAGTATTTCAATGGCATCTTCATATCATATTGTTTTGTGTTCTATTTGTTATAGTCTCAATAATTGTCCTACCCTGCACAATTCATAGAGCAAAAGAATCTGAAAGTTTTTCCTGCATAGTGCTCATGTCGAAGGGATGAACTACACTAATATATCNCAATTTCATTGTAAAAGAGATAAATAGCTATTTTTGAGTTTCAAAGTTTCGTGATGCGTCAAGAAGGAGAAAACTTGTAAAAGAGTATTTCAATGGCATCTTCATATCATATTGTTTTGTGTTCTATTTGTTATAGTCTCAATAATTGTCCTACCCTGCACAATTCATAGAGCAAAAGAATCTGAAAGTTTTTCCTGCATAGTGCTCATGTCGAAGGGATGAACTACACTAATATATCATTTTTTAATGCCATGTTCTGAGCAGGCAGCATACGTTGTTCAGTTTTGGGTAAACAAATCTCCAGACATACATAGGTGTGGTTGGAGGATTGCTGAGTATGAGAAAGATATGACCCAAAAGAGGTAAAACAGGATTTTGCTATTATTGATTTATTGTCATTTATTAAAGGAACAGTAAATATGTACACAAAGAGCAGCCAGAGATGAGGTGCATAATGAGAAGAAAACGCAAAATGGTCTTGTACAGGAGGAGGAGTTAACCAGAATGGTTCCTGTGTTAATTGTTCACACCTGGCTTTAAACAAGAGCTGTGTCCCTAGTCCTACATGAGAAGGATTTGGACATCTCATTTTTACTGAGAAAAATGGAACAAATAATCTCAAAAGTCTGTCTTACTTATGGACACCAATGAATTAGCACAGTTTGGGGATAGCATGAAATTCCCCAAATCCATTAGAGGTGAGAAGACTAAACTATGTTTTTCTAACACAGAATGTTTAGATGTGCAGTGCACTGTCTATTCGTTATTTCATTGTGTGTCTGAGGACAGACTAGGAATTCAGCTCTAGTTAGCTGAAAGCTGTTCCAAAATAATATAGAAATGGTTTCACTGCAGGTGGTAAAATCACCTGATCAACCCATATCTCCTCCTTCATTGGGCTTTTAAAATATAGATGCTTTTTTGGGGTGCATGGGAGGCTCCATCAGTTGAGCATCCAACTCTTGATTTCAGCTCAGGTTGTGATTCTCAGGGTCATGAGATTGAGCTCCACGTTGGATGTGGAACCTGCTTGACATTCTCTCTCTCTCTTTGCCCCCATCCGCATGCATATGCATGTGCACACAAACTCTCTCTCTCTCTCTCAAAACAAACAAACAAAAATAAGCATAGATGCTATTTCTATTTTCTTAATTGACCAGGGGTCTAAAAGGAGACTCTGCCTGTAGAAAACAGTCATATTGGGACATCAATTATTTTGAATTTAAATTATTTTAAAAATCAAGGCGATTGACTTTAGAAATAAATATACTTTTGATGGATTAAAAATAGTTAGCTAAGATAGCCATGCAAGGTGTTTAAATATTAACAAGATACTTTAGTAATACACTTTGCTCTAAAGCACCCGGATAATAAGAAATGCTAAAATTAATAAAATAAAAGATAGAGCACGTCGCCTTAATGAGTATTTGGACACTCCCCCATCCATGATGTTCTTAATTCTGTAGGCAGTTAGATATCCCAAATCTGTATGTGCATGGAAGTGGTATGATTCAATTTGTGTTTTAGGAGGATTACTCTCGCACTGAGTATAGGGTGGAGGGGGTGTGAAGGAAAGTACATTTGTTTCTCTGTCTCTTCTGGGGAGGAGTTCATGTTGTGATACCTACTGCTGAATCCTGCTGAAGTCCAACTACTGGTAACAGTGTAGAAATTCCTTATAAGTTATCTATATTACCTTAAATCTACCTGTGGGTTATGCAGTGTAATCACATTTTGTATGTAAAAGTTTAAGTCTCTAACCCAAATCACATATCTGGTATATCATAAGATTCATTTCCAGCTTCTCAAATTCCAGATCTGTGCATGGGACAGTAGCCAGTTTTGTACTATACATCTGCCACATCTGAGTCTTTCTCTCTTTTTGTTGTTTATTCCTTTTATTATGTTTGGCGTAGTAGATAATGTAAGGTTGAATCACGTTTGTCTTTGTTGTCTATCACTTCATCCCCCATTGTAAACTCTAATCCTCTCTTGCCTTGGAAACTATGGCAAGTTGAAAAGACACAGAGCTCCTAAAATTGCACTGCATTATCTCTAGGCTCCATGAAATCACTAAGGCTATCTTGTCATTTTGAAGGAGTGGCTTGTCTCTCTTATGGAGAATAGATATAATGCATATTAGGATCAAACTTGTCATTGTGGTGCACACATGATCAGAAACATCTGGCTAAGGCTGACAGGTTGTATACAATATTTGTGTACAACAATCTTTGAAGAATTTATTTTTATGGTTCTTTAATTCAATATTTTCTGCTATTTCTCTCTCCTTCTGCAGGTTAATAATCCTACATTTTTTAATGGACACAGATAACCAGACGTGGGTAAGAGAGTTTATTCTCCTCGGCCTGTCCAGTGACTGGGACACACGGGTCTCCCTCTTTGTCCTCTTCTTGATCATGTACTTGGTGACAGTGCTGGGGAACTTCCTCATTGTTCTTCTGATCAGACTGGACAGCCGACTCCACACCCCCATGTACTTCTTTCTCACCAACCTCTCCCTTGTTGACGTCTCTTATGCCACAAGCATTGTTCCTCAGATGCTGGTGAATTTTCTTACAGAACATAAAGCAATCCCATTTGTGAGCTGTGCAGCCCAGTTATTTTTCTCCCTGGGCTTGGGTGGGATAGAGTTTGCTCTACTGGCAGTGATGGCCTATGACCGCTATGTGGCTGTGTGTGACCCCCTGCGATACTCGGTCATCATGCATGGAGGGCTCTGTACGAGGTTGGCCATCACATCCTGGGCCAGTGGTTCAATCAACTCTCTCATGCAGACCATCATCACCTTTCAGCTGCCCATGTGCACAAACAAGTATATTGATCACATATCTTGTGAAATCCTAGCTGTGATCAGGTTGGCCTGTGTAGACGTCTCCTCCAATGAGATCGCGATCATGGTTTCTAGCATCGTCTTGCTGATGACACCCTTCTTCCTGGTTCTCCTGTCCTACATCCGGATCATCTCCACCATCTTGAAGATCCAGTCCACAGAGGGCAGAAAGAAAGCCTTCCACACCTGTGCGTCTCACCTCACAGTGGTTGTCCTGTGCTATGGCATGACCATTTTCACTTACATCCAGCCCCGCTCCAACCCCTCTGTCCTTCAGGAGAAGCTGATTTCTGTCTTCTATGCCATTCTGATGCCTGTGCTGAACCCCACGATTTACAGTGTAAGAAATAAGGAGGTGAAGGGGGCCTGGCAGAAACTACTGGGACAATTATCCGGATTAACATCAAAACTGGCAACTTGATGAATCCTGAACATCACTTAGAGAAAGGAGCTTTGCCTGTGTTTCCTCCCACTTAACTCAGATACGGCAGGCATCACCTACATTGCCCTGGCAACCAGGAAGGAGATGCTGACACATGCCCTGGTGATGCTGGGTAGGAGGCTGGAAGTTGGACTGGGTGTGGGCTATGGGTGTATTTTTATGTCACAGCAGCATGTACAGTGGAGTTGAGCACAGAGGTAATAGAACTTCCCACCCTCCTTCAATCTCCATTCATATGTCCTGAGAGTAATAAACAAAAAGTACAATTTGCTATTTTGATGTGTCACATTGTATTCATGGACCTAATCGTGGCCACTAATTCTTAATCATCCAAATTTTATAAAAGTTATGGTTCCATTGAGAACTAAAGCATATTTTATATTTTAGTCTCAAAATAGTTCACAGCATATGTATCTACCTCCCATAACAGTGTGAGTCGCTGTTCTGAGAAGAGAGTGCTATCAAGGCTGTTAGGATGGCTTTGTGCCGGACCCGCTTCCTGTGCACACAGCAGCCCATCTGCCTGCTGGAGGTACCTCAGTGGAGGAGCATCAGCTGAAGGTCTTGTTTTACAGTGATAGGTGTGTAATGAAAGGTGTTCGTACAAGACTAGTACCAGTCAAGGAAAAGCCATGTTTGGAATACTGCTTGATAGCATATGAACAGTTTGAGAGGAATTTTATGGCATATATAAGGGGTACCATTTAAATGTTAAAACTGTCCAATCTCTGAAAAATCCATAACCTTTTTTTTGAGACTTCAGAAATAATAAGCATGTAAAATATTAATTAATGCATAAAATATGAAAGATACAGTTAATCTGAGAAAGGACAGATTGCTGAGCCAAAGCCAGTGAAAGGTAAGACAATTTCAATATGTATTCTGGGAATCAGGATAGTTGAGTCAGCTGTGTGGTGTATTCCTCTAGATATTGAACATCTTCTCCCATCCTTCTTCCCACACACAGCAGGGTCCTGGCTGATCTTTTTTAAACTAAGAAGTGGACTATATGAGACTGGATTTCCTCAATAAGGAAAAAGAAGGTGAAGAAATATTGTATAGTGGGTAAGGGAGGGGGGAGAAGGGAAAGAATGTGATAGTAACTCATCTTCTCACTCCCTTGAAGAAGGCTCATAGTCTTTTCTTGCTGTGTCTTCTGTAAGTCAGTAGATTTGTAGTTCTCCCATTGGTGAACACATTATCACACAATTAAGTGTTCAAAGGTTGGAGTCTCATGTAATCCACAGCCCATTTGATATTTTAATTTACTCTAAAACAATCTGGTCCTAAATGTGTGATATAGGCAGGTTGTCAAAAGATGTCAGTGCTAGTGGGTTAAATTTCTCCTGTTGTTAATTCAAGAAAAGTTAATGAAGAGTCTACTATGTGTTGGTAACCTTGAATGGTTTTTGAGACACAATAATCAATATGAATCATTGCTGATCATAATATAACTACATAGCAGGGATGATAGATGATGAAGCAACTAAAATGCAGTATGATAAGTTTCTCAGTGAGTAAGTCTTTGGGGGTGATTGCTGAAGTCTTCCTGTATGAAAGGATCAGAAATGATCCTTGTGGAAATCAGGAAAGAGATAAAAAGGTATTGAACTGATAACAACTCAAGCAAAGTAACAACCAGTGAAAGGTGCAGAGCTGGAAGAAAGCACAAGACTTAAAAAATGTCCTTAAGCTTAATTACAGGGGAGAGAAGTTGAGGAAGCAGTAAGGATGAAACAGGCAGGGAAAGAAGGGTCTCATCACCGAATGCCAAACTGTCTTTTAACTTTAATAGCATTATGGATGTAGTAAAGATTTTTAAGCAGGACTAGGGCCTGATAAAGCTTACATTTGAGAATTATCATTCTTGAAAATGATTCAGAGGAAGAAGAGATTAGAGGCAAGAAGTCCAGCAGTCTGACTGCTCCAGTGATACTACAGAGACATTAGAAGAATCTGAACTAAACTTGTGGCAAGGGGAAGAGAAAAGTCAAGTCAAATTACATGATTTAACAGTGTTCAAAATTGGTTTAGAATGTGTTCAGAGTTAATTTGCTATCAACTGATTTTATATACACACAAACATACATATATACACACATACATATATATATCTCATGGTAGCAACAAACCCACTACCTATAATAGATACACAAAGAATAAAGAGAAAGGAATCCAAACATATCACTGAAGAAAACCATCAAACCACAAGGAAAGAGACAAACAGAAGACAAAAGGTGCTGAAAAGTATGATATAAACAACCAGGAAATAATTAACAAAATGGCAACACATACATATCTATCAATAAATACCTTAAATGTAAAGTAATTACTAAATGCTCCAATCAAAGGACATGGGGTGGCTGAATAGATAAAAACAAAAAAAACAAAAAAAACAAGACCCATCTATATGTTGCCTACAAGAGACTGACCTCAAATCTAAGGGCACATACAGACTAAAGATGATGGGATAGGAAAAGAGATTCCATGCAAATGGAATGAAAAGAAAGCTCTAGTAATAGTCATATAAAGAAATAGATTTTAAAACCAAGACTGTAACAAAAGACAAAGAAGGACATTAAATAATAATAAGGATGTCGATCCAAGAAGAGACTATAACATCTGTAAATAGTTATGCTCCCAACAGAAGCACTTAAATATATAAGGTCGATATTAATAGACATAAAGGGAGAAATCAAAACATTTATACACTAATAGTAGGGGACTCTAAAACCCACTTATATCAATGGATAGATCATCCAGACAGAAAATCAATAAGGATGCATTGACCTAAAACAATATATTAGACCATATGAACTTAATAGATACATACAGAACATTCTACTCACAAGCAGCAGAATACACATTCTTCTCAAGTACACATGGAACATCCTCCAGTATAGATCACGTGTTAGGTCATAAAACAAGCCTCACTCATAGGAGTGCCTGGGTGGCTCAGTTAGAAATCCAAGTCTTGATTTCAGCACAGGTCTTGTTCTCAGGGTTGTGAGTTCAAGCCACCTTGGGCTTTGTGCTGGGTGTGGAGCCTACTTAAAAAATAAAAATTAAAAAAAATTAATTAAAAAGCAAGTCTTATTAAATTCAAAAAGATTTAAATAATGTCAAACATTTTTTTTCTGATTATAATGTGAGATTAGAAATCAGTTACAAGAAAACTGGAGAAACACAAACATGTGGACACTAAACAGCATGCTCGTAAACAACTAATGGGTCAATGAAGAAATCAGAGAAGAAAACAAAAAATTTCTTGCAAAAAATAAAAATGGAAGTGCAACTTTCCAAAATTAATGGGATGCAACAAAAGCAGTTCTAAGAGGGAAGTTCTTAGCAATATAGGTATACCTTAAGAAACAAGAATCCCTCAGGGGCGCCTGGGTGGCTTAGTCGGTTAAGCATCCGACTTTCGCTTAGGTCATGATCTCGCGGTTCGTGGGTTCGAGCCCCGTGTGGGGCTCTGTGCTGACTGCCAGCTCAGAGCCTGGAGCCTGCTTCAGTCTGTGGCTCCCTCTCTCTCTGACCCTCCCCTGCTCACGCTGTCTCTCCCTCTCTCTCCTAGAAATAAATAAAAAACATTAAAAATTAAAAAAAAAAAAAAAAAGAAACAAGAACCCCTCCCTCCATCTAAATTTACACCTAAAGGAACTAGAAAAAGAACAACAACAAAGCCCAAAGTTAGTAGAAGGAAGGAAATAATATGGATCAGAGAAAAAAAGAAACAAAAAGTCAATTAAAAATATAAACGAAGAAGTGCCTGGGTGTCTCAGTCAGTCAAGCATCTGACTTTGGCCCAGGTCATGACCTCATGGTCCATGAGTTTGAGCTCCATATTGGGTTCTCTGCTGTCAGTATAGAGACCACTTTGGATCCTCTGTCCCTCATCTCTCCCCTCCCCCACTCCGTCTCTCAAAAATAAATAAGCGTTAAAAAAATCAATGAAACCACAATCTGATTCTTTGAAAAGATAAACAAAATTGATCAACCTCTAACCAGACTCATCAAGAAAAAAGAGGACTCAAATAAATTAAATCAGAATTGAAAGACAAGTTACAACTGACCCCACAGAAATGCAAAGGATCCCGAAAGACTACTACAAACAATTATATGCTAACAAATTGGAAAACCTAGAAGAAATGGGTAATTCCTAGAAACACAATCTTCTAAGACTGAATCAAAAAGAAATAAGTAATCTGAATAGACAATTACAAGTAATTAAAATTAGTGTTATTAAAAAAAAACCCCAAAATTCCAGAGCCAGACAGCTTCACAGGTGAATTCTACCAAATATTTAAAAAAGAGTTAGTACTTACTCTACTCAAAATATCCCCAAAGCATTGAGTGGAAGGAATGCTTCCAAATTCAACAAGCTCTTTTATATTGGTTTTGGCAATATTTTTGTGGATCAGTCTCCTCAGGCAAGTACAATAATAACAAAGTACAATAATAACAGAAGTTTTCTAGTTTACTTTTGTACATCAAAAGAACCCATCAACAAAACAAAAAGACAGTCTACTTAATGGGAAAAATATTTACAATCATACATCTGATAAGGGTTTGATATCCAAAAGTATATAAATAATTTATCCAACTTAATATAAAAAAAACAACCCATATAAAAACTGGCAGAAGATTTGATTGGACATTTTATCAAAGAAGAAAAAAAGATGTCAAACAGGCACATGAAAAGATGTTCAACATCACTTATTATCAGGGAAATGCAAATCAAAACCACAGTGAGATATCACCTCACAATGGTCAGATTAGCTATTATCAGAAAGACAGAAAATAACAAGTGCTGGAAAAGATGTGGAAAAACAGAAACCCTCCCACACTGCTGGTGGGAATATAAATTTGTGCAGCCACTATGAAAGACAATACGGAGAATTTTCAAAAACTTAAAACTAGAAATATCATATGACCCAGCAGTTCTACTTCTGGGTATTTATCCTAAGAAATCAAAAAGTTTGAAGAGATAAATGCTCCCCTATGTCATTGCAGCATTATTTATAATAGCCAAGACATGGATGCTACCTACGTGTTCATGGATAGATGAATGGTAAAGAAGACATGATATATACACTCAATGGGTGTTAGTCAACCGTAAAAAAGAATGAAATCTTGCCATTTGTGACAACATGGATGGAACTAGAGGGTATTGTGCTAGGTAAAGTAAGTCAGAGAAAGAAAAATACCATGATTTTACTTACATTTGGAATCTAAAAAAACGTGGCAAATGAACAAACAAAAACAGACTCATATAGGGAACAAACTGATGGTTACCAAAGTCAGGAAGGCTTGGAGGGTAGGTGAAGGGCATTAACAGGTACAAACTTTTCAACTATAAAAGAAGTCATAAGGATGTAGTGTTTGGCATAGGGAAGAAAATCAATAATGTAATACTTCTGTTCAATGGTAACTGGATTTATTGTGTGGGTCATTTCATATTATATGAAAAGATTGATTCACTATGATATATGCCTGAAAGAAAATGGATATTGTATGTCANGTGGCTTCAGCCATTCTGTGCTTCTAGTAACTCACTGCCGAACTTGAGGCCTTTGTGAAAGCAATTGTCGCTGGCTTGTCTTCCTCCCAGGTTCTGGCCCAGGTGAGTAAGGCCCCTAGAAAATCCTGCACCAGAGTGGTGCATTCTCACTTTTAAAGGTGCATTTTAATAGACAATATAAATGGGAGATGGGAGTGATAATTTACAGGTAAAATATAAAATGGCAAATAATGATTTTTAAGCCAATGAATGTAAGTCAAATAAACTGCTTCTCTGAAAGCAGCTTACCCAAATTATACGCATAGTGTTTGGAGCAAATAATTTGTTATAATCATGTTTACCTTGCAAACCAAGCCTACGCGTTGATAGTATATATTATTATGTCTATCACAAATGCTTCTTGAAAGGACTATTTCAGTTCCTAGCCAGACCCTAGAGATGAAGTTGGTTGAGATGTGGCATTGAAGTCACTGGAGACTATATAGACCAAATACTCGGGAAGTGGGTAATGGTAAATTAAAGTGTTACAATGAAGGATTAATGAGACAGTAGTTTACAAATAAATTGTTCCAGGCGTTCTCAAATTTATTCTATTTGAAACACCTGAAAGGCTCATTAAGCTACAGTTTGCTGATCTTCCTGCGTAATTTGTGATTCAGTGAGCCTGGGTAGAACGAAGCCTATCACTTTGAAATTCTCTGAATTACTTGGGACTTTGGTACAAACACTAAGACGATAGAAGTCAGCAGCATTAACAATGGAAAGGAAGGATCCATACTACACATGTTTTGAGTCAGAGTTGATCTAACTTGCTGAGTGATGGAGGTTGAATTGCAAGGAAGCTTTGGAGCCAGAGTGACTGAGAGTGCTGTGGTGTCCTTATCAATGCTTGGAATTTGGAGTTTCCTTTGTTGTCTGCAGATGAGTGGAGAAACAGCCATGATGTGAACTTCTGGATATGGTGACTACAACTCTCTCAACCATGGAATGTTTCCAGCTTTCCTCAAAGTATCCAACCAATTCTGCCAGTTCTTTGGGAGTTCAGAAATTCAGGTGAGGAAGGAGAAAGCATCTCTATTTTCCCTTTCTAAATGCTTCTATCTAAGCATCTCTATTGTCCCTTTCTATCACAGCAACATTGTCAAAGTCACGGGTGCTGTGGTGTTAGATGTTATAATAACATGGCAGAAGGAATGAGCAGACAAGCAGGGTGACGCTCACATTGGTAAAATGAGAGGATGTGGGAGGTAATTACTGGACATCAGGGAAATAGATGCTGTGGTGTGTAGATGCTGGGGGGACGCGTAAGTGGGAGGTTGAGCAGATAAGCAGGTGGCTGAGTGAGCGTTGAGGTGGTTATGGACAGCGAGCAAGTGCGTGGATCTGTAAATGGTGGTGCTGAGAGTGACTGGGTCTTTGGAGGATGAAGGGACAAAGGAGTCCCCTACAAGAAGCAAGATGTCGGAAGCGAAGATCAGAGATGCAGTGGGATGGCATTCTGTCAAAATCGCATTCAGTTTTTTATTTTAATAAATACTAACAATCTGAAGAGGTATAGAAAATTGATTATTAATGATTTTGGATCCCCTTAATTTTTTCTCCCTGGAGACCCTAAGACTCTATTTTTGTGGATCCTATTTGGAGTATTCAATCTTTTTATACAGTGCTATTAGTTTTGGAACTTGAATAGTACCATGAGAGGTGTACTCAGGTGTGCGCCCATCCCTGCAAAGGCCCAGTGGGCTCTTTGCACACATGTCAGGGGAGTGAGGACACTGCTCCTGTGTTCAGAAGGAGAGATGAAGGGTATCTTGGAGCCAAAGGGGATAACTGTTTTTTTTTTTCCACTAGGTGTGGTTGTAGATCTAGTCACTGCTGAGTAACATGGGGACATGAATGCTCAATGTCAGGTTTGGGCTACAGGAGAATATTATGAACCCTCAGTAAGCTGGCATCTCTGGCTTTTTAGAATGACCTTTGGCTTTAGGGGATTTTTGGAGTTTGAAGAGGATAGAGAAGAACAGGCTTTATGGGGAGAAGAAGGGCAGCATAGAGGCCCTGACCTTCAGAACTGGGAGCGCTGTCTGCCATGGATGCTCTAATGCATAAAGCTGCTGAGGGGAGTCTGTCAGCACCCATGTTGCTGGTGCAGACACCGCTGCACCTTATTAGGTTTGCATTGGCACTAATTGTGGGCATTTGTGAATTTTCTAGCAGCTATTTCCCTCACATCTAATCTAGTCACAGGTAAGACCGTAGCCAGGGGCCTGAGGAGTCTGGGACTCTTCATCTCTGTAGCCCATGACTTTGCCGGAGGGAAGCATTCTTTAGAAACCAACATAAACTTAGACTAAAGTGGACACATCTGTATGTCAGGCGCTAATCAACTCTTGAGCTCTAATGGAGGCACCAACAGAGGGTGGGTGCATACAGAGGTGTCTAGACGGGCAGTAGTAGAACAGATCTGACTTGTTAGGACTTTGGATCAGGGATGTGACCCATGGATGCTCCAATCTTTTCATCCTAAATAGTATGGCAAATATAATAAATTGTGGGTGGGGAGTGCCTGGGCAGCTCATTTGGTTGAGTGTCTGACTCTTGATTTCAGCTTAGGTCATGATCTCGTGGTTTTGTGGGATCGAGCTCTGCATCGGGCTCCTTGCTGACACCATGGAACCTGCTTGGGATTCTCTCCATCCCTCTCTCTCCGCCCCTCTCCTGCTCATGCATGCACGCTCTCTCTCTCAAAATAAATAAAAATTAAAAAACTTTAGTAAAGTGGCTCTGCCTTCCTGAAGCTGCAGGCTCAGATACATTTCTGTTCCAGAGGTTCTTGATTCTGAATATACATACTGACAGAGAAAGAGAGAATGTAAAGGTGGGGATGCAGAAGGGGATGATTCATATTTAGAAACTGAAGATACTAGGGATGAATTCTGCATCATATTTGGGGNCTCCAGAGGTTCTTGATTCTGAATATACATACTGACAGAGAGAAAGAGAGAATGTAAAGGTGGGGATGCAGAAGGGGATGATTCATATTTAGAAACTGAAGATACTAGGGATGAATTCTGCATCATATTTGGGGAGGACCTAAGGGAAAAGCCCAGATCTGTAAAATAATAGTTATGTTTTACATTCAATAACATGTAGTAGGAGTTTATTAGATTTCCAAAAAAGACAAATTAATAATATTATTGATAATACATCTCTTTTCCCAATCTTCCCAAAGTGTGTATATATCAGGTATTTTGATTTCCCTTTCAGTGTTAGAAAATGGAAATGTAAGATGAGTAAGTGGATTGTTCAAAGTCCTCCAGCACTCAGAGTGTGAACTGGGACTGGAACTGAGGTCTCTTGACCCTTAGTTTTGGGGTTAGTTCCTCTAGATTGGGCTGTAGGGATTGCCCTGCAGGGACACGACATACTGAGGGAATTGTGCTGCCATAGTCTTCCCACTGGGGCCAAGACCTACAAAGAAGCTGAGCATTTACCGAATGAAATCATGGTAACATATGTCATCCAGGTTATTTGGGGATCGCACATATTAGAGAAACTGAGGCTCAGTAATTATTGATTATGTGAAATGCCAGGCACCAAATCCAGATGGGAAGTAGAAAACTGGTTGCCTTCTGAGGATATAAAAGCTTTTTGGGACCCTCCCAATTGGTCCTTGAGTTTTATGTTCCAAACGTTAGGTTGTTGCAAATATTTCTGCCCATCATGGATGCATTAAATATATACAGCATCCAAATGTCTAGCCTTAGGTCCACTGGATCTTCCTCTAAATAACTTGCTACTTCTATAGATGATTCAAGTATGTAAATGTATGATTCTGGCTTATTTTGATCAGCATGAGACAAAACATGTCTGTAGGTTGTGGGATTTATCCTCATGTGCTTGTTTCTGTGTTCAGGATTTCTGTCACAGTAAAATTGTAGAGAGCTCCAATAAAAAGGCCAAGTAAGATTAAGACTCAATGGACTGTTTAAAAAGGTGATGCATAAAAACTTTCAGAGAAGATAAAGCTTATGAGTTTCCCCCCTTTTCTGTAGAGTATTATTGTTGTAATGAATGGGGCAATATGGATAAGTAGGCTTACCGATAAGCCTCACTGTGTTTCAGATTGGTTTTTTAAGACTGATTCAACGTTTTGTCCATTGATGCACTCTTTGAATTGGCAATGAATACTGGAAAGAAATATTGTTCTGAAATAAAATTCTGGAAAGAAATGAGATTCTGAGGAATCCTTCTATACTGTCCATATACCTCTTGAGTCTGTTCAAATCAGTACTTCGCTCTTCCTAATGTACGGGCAGAGGAAGAAGGTAATTTATTGAAGCAGCCAGCCAAGAGATCTGGAAAATGTTTTTAGTTTTAAATGTTTACACACAAGCGTAGGAATGTAAATTTGGTAATGAATGTTGGGAGAAGAAGAGACATGTGAAACCTTTCACCCATTTGCGAAGCTTCGAATATTTCCATCGTTACAAAATTTAATCAAGTATTTTAGAGTTGCAATGGAAACGACATGCAATTAAAATTAATTTTAAAATGTGAGCAGCGGCAACTGAAGACATCTCCAGAGAACCACAAGAAATAGTCCGGTCTGGGTGGCACACGCATGGTAAAAATTCTGTTAGTGCTTGTTAGATTGTGTCTCTGGGTCAAGTTTCTCATTTTTCTTGATGAACAGTTGCTCATAGTTCTCCAAGGCCTTATCAGTTCTAGTAGAGCAGGAAAATGGGAGGATGTAGTAAAAGGCCAGTAGGGCACTCTGTGTTGAGAAGGCACATGTTGTGATGAGGGATGGTACCCTTCCTCTTAGGCCTCTTGCAAAGCTGTAGGGAGCTAAACATGGAAGGGGCTCCCATCTGGGTGGTCTACTGGTCAGAGTTTAAATTATGACAGATGAGTTGGAGATGCCTCACTTCCATGATTCCCAAATGTGTTTACAAATTTTACCAAAAATCACTGCCTGAGAATTTACCATTAGAAATGGATTTAGCTTGACTTAAATCCTTGACTTTGCTGACATTCTTTTTAAGATAGGGAGAGGAAAGGGCAGCTTAGAGAATGGACCATTTTATTGGAAGGCAGACCTTGGTGTAGGGAGTTACAGATTTGACATGAAACTATTTGGCTTATAAATGAAAGGTAAGAAGTGAGAATCGGATGAGGGGAGGCAGGAATAAGTAAAAGCCAAATTTTATCTGCCCCATGGAGATAAAGGCCAATCCTGGCTTTAACACTGGCAAGCACTCAATTGTTCACTGTTCATCTTCTTGCTCAGATGTCATATACTTTCAGCCAAAGATGTCACCAGGTAGTAGGAGATTGAAACAGTAAGAAAAAGAACTGTGATTGAATTTAAGGAGATAGAAGTGGAACAGGATTGAAAAATAACACTTAACTTGTTACAATTTACATGACGTTTATAACAGAAAAAATAACCGTTTCCATGGAATCAATGAATAGATTTTATTTTTAAAAAGATCATAATGGTTGGCTAAAATTTAACTTTTAAATTAGGTGTATTGTGTCACATAAAAGGTGTGTGAGAAATTCGTTCACCTGCTCCATGTTTTTATTTCTTTATCATGGAGAGAACATTTTAGGCCTCATATTTGTGCAACTAATAATTACTGGATAATGGGAGGAGGCACTTGGAGCTAGTTTTTGCTGAGGTATAAAAAGGTGATATTTTAACTGGGAAAATTTGATGTTGCTGTCTATACTCCATCTTGACTTTTTCTTCAGTGTCAGGGTCATTCATATGGCAGTTCACAAAAAGATTAGCTACTTTATATTTTAAACTTTCCATTTCATATTTTTAAGATTAAAATATGTCATCCAAAGGAGATGCTACCCATAAAAATAACAGATTTCAGGCATTAGTAACAGTACTATAAAGAGATTTTTTCATAGAGTATTTCTAAGGCATCTTTCATACGAAGTCACATAGCGTGCTCTATTTTTTATGGCCACAGTAATTACCCTACATCCACCATAATTCATAAAACACAGGCATGGATTTCTTCCTTCATGGTGCTCCAGTCCAAGGAGATAAACCAAGGGGTCTGTCATTCCTTAGTACTATATTCTGAGCAGACAGCATGGATTATTTATTTGTGAGCAGACCATGATAGCTCAAAACATAGAATGGTTTGAGATTTGTTGAGAAAATACATAAAAAAGGATTCTGTTGTTTATTGACAGAATATTATCAATATTCTGGAAAAAAGGTAAATTCTCTAGAAGTAGGACAGATTCTCAGAAGAGAACACAAAACACACCATGCAGGAGGAAGGACTAAATAGATGTGGCTCTTAACTGTGGTTGTTGTTCAGTACTGCTTTTGGACATCAGCTGCCTGTCTAACCTCGTACTAAAAGGTTTTTGTTGGCTTGTTTATACAGACAAATGGAACAAATATTCTCACATTTCCCCTTTGTTTTTTGACTTCAGTGAAAAACGCGCATTTAGGGATAGCTACAGATCCTATAAATTAGTTAGATCTGAGAAGACCAAGCTCTGGCTTCTTGATTGGAGTGGTAAGATCCGAAATCCCTCATCTGGCACTGAGTTCATTTCCCATCCTAGGCCATGATAGAAACCCAGCTGTATTTAAGTGGAGCTGATCCCAAAGTAATAAGGTGATGGTATTAACTGCAGGTTGTGTTAATTTAGCACCTGATGAGCACATGTTTCCTCCTGCACTTGTCTTTCCAAAGGCTGTTCTATTTTCTTTTTCTACTGTGAGTCCCTAAAAGGACTATATGAGTGTGGACAAAAGGTGTATTTGGGTATTAATGATTTTGAAATAAGGCAATGGTCTTTGGGAATGAATAGTAGCCTTTGGTGGATTAAAATAACCAGCTAAAGTATCACTGAAAGCTAATTCAGTATTATTTAAAAAAATTTAAATGTGTATTTATTTTTGAGAGAGAGAGCGAGCGAGAAGGGGAGGGGCAGAGAGAGAGGGAGACACAGAATCTGAAACAGTTCCAGGCTCTGAGCGGTCAGCACAGAGCCTGATGTGGGACTCGAACCCACAGACCGTGAGATCATGACCTGAGCTGAAGTTAGATGCTCAATCGACTGAGACACCAAGGTGCCCCGATTTCAGTATTATTTTAATCAGCTTATTTTAATAAAATACTTTGTTGTAAAACACACGGTATGATAATAACTGCTAGAGATAATAAAATAAAAGTTAGAAATAGAACAGGACCAGATTGAGGATTATGTGGCAATTCTCCCATCTAGGAAAAACTTAGATCTGTGGACATGTAGACATCACGATCTGTTTGTGGAGGGAAGTGATGGGGAAACACTTGTATCTCCTAATTAATTTGGGTGTAGCAGGTAGGAGGTGGAGTCAGGGAAACTTACAAGGACGCCCTGCACTCCATGAGGTGGGTGATGAGGGCAAGTGTAAGTGTGAACGACACTATGGGAAAATGGAGGATATGTAATAAAGGAAATGAAGAAAGAATTTCTTTTATGGAGTGGGGAGGATGAGGGAAAAGTCCAGAAAGATGATTTTGGAGAGTGGGAAAATTTTTGTTGCACTGATAGAAATGAGGGAGTCAGGAAGGATCCTGTGTAAGGGAAGATGAGTGGAGGCCTTGGTGAGCCATTTATAAGACATTTATCATGCTGTTGGGGAAAGCATCTGGGCCTTCTGGAGGGGAGTCCAGGGGGTAAATGTAGAATTGAGGCTGAACTGCACACAGCTGATCACAGTTATTTTAGCTGGAAATTACAAACCCTTCAGGGGAAAAATACAGAGAAGAGTGAGTTGGTGAGCACAGAACTGATGATATTCTCAGGGCAGTGGGGTGGGAAAGTTTGGAGAAACCCCCTCCAAGAATGCAGATGAGAGATAACAGATCGGAGCCAATCAGGACAGCAGCACAGGATAGAGTCAAGAGTTTGAAGGAACAAAATAGGTGATGTTAAAAGTGAAAATCAAATGAAAGCTCATGTATTTGATAATTAGAAAGCTACCAGTGACCTTTAAGAGTACAATTTCTATGGCTCAGTACAGGTGAAAAACACATTTTGACGGCTTAAAGGATGAATGTTATGAGGAAATAATTCCAGCAAATGGACATCAGTCATTTGAGAACTCTGGATGAGAAAGAGGAAATAATTAGAATGATAAATAGCAAAGGTTTCTCTCCCCATATTGAGAAGTTGTATATTTTTTTAACAAGGGAAAAGTGGTCAATGAAGAGCAAGAGAAACCCCTGTCTGGCAAAGAGAGGGAAGAGATGAAGGAATAAGATCCTTATTGAAAGAGATAGATGAAAGAGATACAGAGTATAAAATCAAGGCTAGATCCACCATTATCACCAAATAATGGATACCTACCCAAATTCAGTCATTAGTATTAGCTTCCTTTCAGCTGGCCAGTATTATCCACACTGTGCCATTGAAGAACCATGACCCTCAGGGGTGTCTGCGTGGCTTATTTCAGGTCCCAGGAAGCAAAAGGGAACGGATTCAGAGCAGAAACTGTTAGTCTTGAAACTTGCACCTGTGGTGAGATGCGATACTGGCCTTCATTTGTCACTAGACAAGGGCTGTAGTAGAGAGATGTGCAGGGTGGGTGAGAGGCACAGAGCGAGTCATGGGCTGGCTTGTTCTCTGGTTCGCTTGTAATTGCAATGGGGGACAGTGATGCGATGACAATCCGTCTGTGTCTTTGTCATCCACATGAGCTCTAAGTGTAGGGAAACATACTATTTACTTTGACATCCCAGCATCTAGCAGCAATGGCACTTTACAGATGTTTGCCAAATGAATGGAAGAAGAAATGTCTACTTTCCCTTGGAGATTTGTTCAAACTCAACACAGCTAAGAGATTTCTTTTTCTTGAGATTTTAGAATTAAATTTGAATGTCATCTTTGAGGCAAGTAGATGTTGTTGATGATGGATGTAAGTAGATGATGGAAGGAAAGTAAGGTGAGGGGCGGTGGTGGAAAGATCATGATCGAGCTGAAGAGGAGGAACAGTTGAAAGGGAGATCGGGTTTAGAGGAAGATGTCAGCAGAGTTTATAAAAATGGATGTGGCTGAACCATGAAAGAGATGGGCATTTGGAGAACTGCTTGCTTTCGTTTCATCCTTTATCAGGTAAGAGAGCAGAGGCATAGACAGTCTTGCCCTCCTGCTCACAGACCCTGGCAAGACCCCTATGGATTCTGTTTTTGCCCTCACGTCCTCTAACTGCCTTTATTCTTTACTTCCTCTTATTACGTATGCTGCAAGGAAAGGAAAGTTCGGGAATGGGCAGACATGGAATAATAATGAGCATGAATCGATCCTATTAGAAATTAAAAATTGTTTAATGTTTAAAGTTGATATTGTAATATAATTCTACTTAAAGAGCCCTTCTGGGATGAAAGGAAACACAAAAGAAACCCCGTTGTGGCATACACCTATGTATATTTGTGCATCTGCTCTACTCTGCCTTGGTCAATGATGAACATTTGCTCCCCTTTCTCTCTCATAAATTGAAAGCCAAATACCCATACTCTCATTTCCTCTATTTTGAGCCAATATGCAAAGGATAGATTCTTAAGAACATCAAGTTAAAAAGAGAAAAACAAAAAGAACAAGATATGATCACAATTCCCTTTCCTTTCTCATCCCACTGAAGACTGAAGAGATCAAGGCTATAAAAAAGACAAAGGGTCCCCAAGTCCTCAGTATGACCAGTCATCCCAAAGCCCTCAGTTCAAATAAGAATGCCTCCAATTTCATTCATGTCTGAGTTTGAGGAGGTTATCACAGGAAAATCCTGTTTGCTATTCTCTCTACTCCAAGGTAGAGGTCATGTTACTACTAATATTCAGACTACTATGGAACTAATATTACCAGTACAGTCCATAAATCTCTCTCTCCAAAGTTACCTACATTTCAGCTTGAAAGTACTTGAGAGTTGTATAATATTACCCTTTTTTGTATACAAAATTTGTCACTAAACCATAGTAACAAAGCTGTAATCAGATTGCAAACCTAGCTTCTCTGCTTCTAGATCTTTCTACTGTCCCTGCTTCTTCCCAAAGAGTGAGTTCCTGCCTCTTTATCATGATGAAGCTAGTTGATATATTTAAGGTAGTTTTTGTAACTTCATTATTTTATTTTTTAATTTTTAATAGTCTATTGTCAAGTTGGTTTCCATATAACACCCAGTGCTCATCCCCCCAAGTGCCCTCCTCCATGCCCATCACCCCCCCCAACCCCCATCAACGCTCAGTTTGTTCTCATCATTCAAGAGTCTCTCATGGTTTGCCTCCCTCCCTCTTCCCAACTATTNTTTTTGTAACTTTTCAGACTTTTTTTTCATTGTTTGCCATTTTACCCACTACTATCACCTACCAAGCTACCCTGACTCTCAGTCTGAGGTAAGTTGGTAAAGCTGTGAGCTCCTAAAATTGCACTGCATTATCTCGAGGATTTAACTGGGTATTTCTGAGACCACCTCACATCTTTTTATAAAGGTGCTGGACTGTCTCTGGTACAGAATAGATTTATGTTGGAGTAAAGCCTGTCGTCTTGGCCCACAAATGGTCTGAAACATCTAGATAAGGCTGACCAATTGTATATAATATTAACTCATAAAAAGTTATCTTTATACTTCTTGGATTCATTTCTGTTGTTTCTGACTCTCTCTGCAGATTAATAATCTTCACAATTTTGAATGGGAACAGGTAACCAGACATGGGTGAGAGAGTTTATTCTCCTCGGCCTGTCCAGTGACTGGGACACACAGGTCTTCTTCTTTGTCCTCTTCATGATCATATACATGGTGACAGTACTGGGGAACTTCCTTATTGTTCTTCTGATCAGACTGGACAGCCGACTCCACACCCCCATGTACTTCTTTCTCACCAACCTCTCCCTTGTTGACATCTCTTATGCCACAAGCATTGTTCCTCAGATGCTGGCGCATTTTCTTGCAGAACATAAAGCAATCCCGTTTGTGAGCTGTGCAGCCCAATTATTTTTCTCCCTGGGCTTGGGTGGGATAGAGTTTGCTCTACTGGCAGTGATGGCCTATGACCGCTATGTGGCTGTGTGTGACCCCCTGCGATACTCGGTCATCATGCATGGAGGGCTCTGTACGAGGTTGGCCATCACATCCTGGGCCAGTGGTTCAATCAACTCTCTCATGCAGACCATCATCACCTTTCAGCTGCCCATGTGCACAAACAAGTATATTGATCACATATCCTGTGAACTCCTAGCTGTGATCAGACTGGCCTGTGTGGACACCTCCTCCAATGAGATCGCGATCATGGTTTCTAGCATCGTCTTGCTGATGACACCCTTCTGCCTGGTTCTCCTGTCCTACATCCGGATCATCTCCACCATCCTGAAGATCCAGTCCACAGAGGGCAGAAAGAAAGCCTTCCACACCTGTGCGTCTCACCTCACAGTGGTTGTCCTGTGCTATGGCATGGCCATTTTCACTTACATCCAACCCCGCTCCAACCCCTCTGTCCTTCAGGAGAAGTTGATCTCTCTTTTCTATGCTGTTTTGACACCCATGTTGAATCCCATGATTTATAGCGTAAGGAATAAGGAGGTGAAGGGGGCCTGGCAGAAACTACTAGGGCAATTTTCTGGATTAACGTCGAAGCTGGCAACTTGATGAATCCTGTACATCACCTAGAGAAAGGAGTTTTGCCTGTGTTTCCTCCCACTTAACTCAGATACGGCAGGCATCACCTGCATTGCCCTGGCAACCAGGAAGGAGATGCTGATACATGCCCTGGTGATGCTGGGTAGGCAGTTGAGTGGCTAGGTTTGGGTGTGGGCTGAGGGTGTATTTTTATGTCACAGCAGCATGTACAGTGGAGTTAAGCACTACAGTAACAGAACTTCCCACACCTCCTCGGTCTCCATTCATGTGGCCTGAGGGTGATAAGAAGAAACATTTACTGTTTTGATTCGTCATATTGTTTGTAATCATGGACATAATCCTGGATCTTACCTTGGTCTACTGGTTCTTATTTATCCAAATTTTGTGCAAGGCAATTGTGTTTACACTGGGAACTAAAACATTTTCATACTTTAGACTCAATAATAATGTGTGATGTATAAAGCCACATCCAGTAACTGTGTGAATTGCTGTTCTGAGAAGAGAGTGCTAGCAAGGCTGTTAGGATAACTTTGTGCTGGACTCACTTCCTGTGCACACAGCAGCCTGTCTGCCTGCTGGAGGCACTCAGTGGAGGAGCATCAGCTGAAGGTCTTGTTTTACAGTGATAGGTATGTAACAAAAGGTGTTTGTACAAGACTAGTACCAGCCAAGGAAAAGCCATGTTTGGAGTACTGCTTGATAGCATATGAGCAGTTTGAGAGGAATTTTACTGCATATGTAAGGGGTACCATTTAAATGTTAAAACTGTCCACTTTCTGAAAAATTCATAGCTTCTTTAGACTTTAGCAACAAACACATAAAAATGAATTCATATATAAAATATAAAAGATGTAGTTAATCTTATGGGGCGCCTGGGTGGCTTAGTCGGTTAAGCGTCCGACTTTCGCTTGGGTCATGATCTCGCGGTTCGTGGGTTCGAGCCCCGCGTCGGGCTCTGTGCTGACTGTCAGCTCAGAGCCTGGAGCCTGTTTCAACCTGTGACTCCCTCTCTCTCTGACCCTCCCCTGCTCACGCTGTCTCTCTCTCTCTCTCTCTCCTAGAAATAAATAAAAAATATTAAAAAAAAAGTTTATTAACATTGCTGCTTATCAGCACATGTTCTACTCTATTAAAAAAAAAAAAGATGTAGTTAATCTTAGAAAGGACAGATTCCTGAGCCAAAGCCACCGAATGATAAAGACAATTTCTTAAAAAAAAATTTTTTTTTTTTTTAATTTCTAGGAGAGAGAAACAGCGTGAGCAGGGGAGGGTCAGAGAGAGAGGGAGGCACAGACTCTGAAACAGGCTCCAGGCTCTGAGCTGGCAGTCAACACAGAGCCCGACGCGGGGCTTGAACCCACGAACCGCGAGATCATGACCTAAGCCAAAGTCGGACGCTTAACCGACTAAGCAACCCAGGCGCCCCGATAAAGACAATTTCAATATGTATTTTGGGAATCAGGCTAGTTGAGCCGGCTGTGCAGTGTGTCCCCCTCATCTCTGTATTGTACACCTTCTTCCTTCCCGCCTCCCACAAGCATCCGGGTCCTGGGTGACCTCTGTAAACTAGTGAGGTGGAATATCTGAACTGGACCCTTCTCTGAGAAAACACCTTAGTAAGAAACCGAAGGGGGAAGAAATATTGTACAGTGGGGAAAGAAGGGGAATGAAGAGAAAGAATGGATAGTAACTCATTTCTCACTCCCTTAAAGAAGACTCTAAGTCCTTTGTTCCTGTGTCTTCTCTAAGTCTTTGGATTCGCACGTCTCCCGTTTGTGAACACATTATCACACAATCTCAGTGCCCAAGAAGAGTTGAAGTTTCATATAATCCAAAGCTTATTTGACATCCCTGAATCTACCTAAAAGAGTCAATCCTAAATTTTTCAAAATTGGCGTGTGTCCCAATAGAAGTCAGTGGTACGGGGCTAAATTTCCCTTGTTGCATAGTCAGGTGTGTCAGTGGAATATCTACCGTGGATCGGTGACACTGAATCATTGAAACACAGTGGTCAATATGAGTCAATCCTGACGATATAATGGCATCGCAAGGATGACAATGCGTATTAAAATTAAAATGCAGGGTGAGAAAGGTCACAGAGAATAAAACTTTGGAGGTGATTGCAGAGGACTTCTTGTATACAAGGACCAGAAAATGTCCTGTTGGAGACCAAGAAAGTGAGAACTAGTGATCCCAATAACAACCCAAGCAGAGGGGCACCTTGTGAAGTGTGCTGAGCTGGAAGAGAGCACAAAAGTTAAAAAGTATCCCAAAGCTGGGCTTATAGGAAAGAGAAGATGAGAAAGCAGTGAAGATAAGGCAGGTGATGGAGAGGGGCCTGGCCTTGGAGGGCACTGAATGCCAAATTCAAGCCATTAATGATTTTTAAGGCAGCACATGACTTGATGAAAATTACATTCTTGAGATATCACTCTGGCAAACAAGTCAGAGGAAGAAAAGAATGGAACAGAGGAGACTAGCTAGGGGACTGCTTCACAATCACTATGGAAACATTACACAGGGTTCGAGGGGGTTGCCTGGGTGGTTCACTCTTGCTTTTAGTTCAGGTCATAAACCGATGGTTCATGGGTTGAAGCCCCATTGGGCTCTGCACTGAGGGTGTGGAACCTGCTTGGGATTCTCTCCCTCTTTCTACTCCTCCCCTTTTCTCTCAAAACACATAAGTAAACTGGGGTGCCTGGGTGGCTCAGTCAGTAAAGTGTCCATCTTCAGCTCAAGTCATGAACTTCCAGTTTGTGAATTCAAGCGCTGCATCAGGCTCCATGCTGACAAAGTGGAAGCCAGCTTGGGATTCTCTCCCCACCACCACCGTGCATCCCTCACTCGTGCTTTCTCTCAAAAATAAATAAATAAACTTTAATCAAATAAATAAACTTTAAAAAAAAGAAACATTAGAGGAATCTGAACCAAGATAGTGGCAGTAGGGAAAGAAAAATGTCAAGTCCCTTGATTTAAAAGAGATTTCAGAGAAACACTTAATCTTCTCCCACTGTGGAATTCCCATATGGATCTCATCCGTCTTCTAAAATATCATTATCCTCTCTAAATATTCTGTAAATTGTGGAGTCAGCTGAAAAATTGACCACTATGAACACATCCTATATAGACTGTAGGAAAGAGATATAAAAGAAGAAGGAACTTAGTCAAATTGAGCACAGGACATTTCAAGGAGGAGAATATACGATGCTGTTCTCAGTTCTGTGACCAGTGTGTGGTCTTAGTGTGACTTTCCCCCACTTCCCATCCTGTGACCCCTTTGCTCTCATCCAGAAACTTAGCTTGCTTGGGTCCACCTGAAGGGTTTTCCAGACCTTCATTTTTCAGGAAGAAGAAAGGTTGACACCTGACTTCTCAGATATGTAGAAAGAGACAAGTATAGTTTTATATCCCAGGTGTTACGTTTCACTTCTATCTTTTACATTTTGTAGACTTTTTCCCCCTTAAGATTGTCTTTTCTCAGAAATTTAAATTCTCATCAATTAATATAAGTGAATGCCTTGAGACAACAGACATTCCTCATTAGTGGCTCTTTATGAATGACATTCTCAGTATAAGGGAGGAGAGTACTGTTGATTCAGGAGCAAAATAAGATGATGTTCTAAATAATAAAGCCATTAAATAAAACTTTAAAAAATTTGGATGCTAAAAAATATTTGAGAATTAAAATCCTGTTCATTGTTTAATAACCATAAAAATATCACTGAGGTATTTTGTAAAAAACAAACAAAACCCTAATGTAGATAAAACATAGTTCAAAAAGAATCCAAATGAGATCTGTACCTTGCCATTTTCTACTATGTCTCTGAAGACCACTTAATCTTTAGGTTCATCCTACGTTTCCCTTTTTCCCCTTGGAATTATTTGTTGAATAAAACAATGCTGTTTTTCCCAGTTGCATTTCCACGCAGTTTGGATTTTTTTTAAGTGTGTTTTTTATTGTTCCATTGACCTTGTATCTCCTGTTAGATCTGAAGGCTTGATCAGATTTAAATGTATTTTCCTTTTCTGGCAAGACTTTTCAGATGGTGGCATGTACTTCTGTCAAGAAGGACAGTATTCAGTTTCTCTTTTTGGGGTTTATTACAATTATTGCATTGCCTAGCTCAGGGTTTCTCATTAGCAGGGTTTCTCAATGTCTATTGACATTTTGGGCTAGATAGTTTTTCCTGTGGGGACTATTCTCTACATTGTAGGGTAGTTTTCAACATTCCTGACGCCTACCCACTAAATGGTAGTTGTGCTCTCTTCCCACCTACTTTCAGTTTTGACAATCAGAAAAATCTCCAGATATTACCGTATGTCCCCTGGGATGGCTATATCACCCCTAGGAGAAAACTACTGATCTCTCTCCATTAATTTATTAGGGGTGTCAGGGTGGCGATATTCTATCATTCCTTTCTCTTTATTATTTGTAATACTTACAGAGACTTCCTCCTCACCATTATTTCACCTTCCTGAGATATAGTTCGTAAAGCATTTTATTTTTTTCTTTTCTTTACCACTTTTAAAAAATACAACAAAAGAGATATTTAAAAAAATCACGATGAACTCATCAGTGTAAACTTATTTGCTGTGTTGTTATTTGTTGCAATTTTTATCCTTATTGGCATTCAAATAATCCCATATTTACTGAGCGGGAGTCTAATTTCCTCTTGGTAACAAATCACAAGTTTTGTAGTGTAAAAAAACCCACAAAATTATTATCTAAGAGTTCTGGAAGTCAAAAGTCTGAAATGGGCTTTACTAGGCCAAAATCTAGGTGCCCAGGGGCTGTGACCTTTTCGGGAGGCCTTGAGAAGAATCTGACTTCTTGCTTGTTTCATCTTCCTATGGGAGCTTCCACTCCTTGACTCATACCCATTTTTTCCACCCTGAAGGGTCAGCACCTTTAAACCTCTCTCTGACTCTGATTGTACTTCTATCCTCACATGTCTTTCTCCTGACTCTGAGATTTTTCTCCTTGTTCCCATACAGACCCTTGTCTGGGATCACATGATTATCCAAGATAATCTCCCCCCTTGATCTAAATACATCTATGGTTTCCTTTTAACATGTAAGGCTGTGAATGTGAATAACATATTCATGTTCTGAATGCTAGATTCTGAAGGTTAGGACATGGGTATCTTTAGGGGGTCATTACTCTGGTTACCAAAGAATGTATTCAGATTGGCTACCTAGTTTTTTCCCCACATGTCTCTAGTATCTTCAATAGCTCCTTATTTTTGCTGTGATACAATATCACAGGCCCATATTTTGCCTTTCTTGCATTGTAATTGGAATTATTTCTCCAAGAAGCACTGGTTCCTTTTGGTGGGAAATGGAATTTATTATTTTTAAAAAAATTTTTAACATTTATTTATTTTTGAGAGACAGAGCATGAGAAAGGAAGGGGCAAAGAGAGAGGGAGACACAGAATCCAAAGCAAGCTGCAGGCTCTGAGCTGTTAGCACAGAGCCCGATGTGGGGCGCAAACCCACGGACCGCGAGATCATGACCTGAGCCAAAGTCAGACACTTGACTGACTGAGCCACCCAGGGGCCCTGGAAAATGGAATTTAGAGAGCCCAGTCTGAGAACTGTGTTCTACTGGAGGTTTATGATTGGTTCTGCTGTAGGCAAGATGGCTAGTCAGTAATTGTTGTAATTGAACTAGTCTTGGCTAAATGAAATCCAATGTGTTTAACCCATAGATAGTCATCCTCATTATCACCATGAACACTGGTGTGCTTGGGAAATGAAGCTGATTGATTCCTGAGGTGGGCCAGTATTCTTGTCCACATGGAAACAGAGAAATTCCTTTGTCATGAGAAATCCTATGGAACACACAAGTGTATTCCTATTTCTTCCTTAAAGCTCTGTGTCCCAATCCTCCAAAAGTTGTCTTTTATTTTGAGGTAGAAGATTATGCATGGCCTTTAAATCAGTGCCTTTAAATCCTGTCTTCCAATTATTTTTCTTCTATGCAAATTTATGCTGAAATGTACTATATAAAATTCTCCCCTTTAGGAAGAGCTCTTTTTCCCATGGTCTTTTAGGGCCACACCTTCTCAGTTAAATAGTCATAGGGATTACATAGAAGACCATATTATGGGTTGACGGCTCAGTGCCAGGATGACAGGAACAAGCATGATGGGAGTATAAGTCAACTGTTTATTACAGTTGCTTAAGTCTTCAGGATCTGCTCAGGCTAGTCTCACATATACTGCTTTAGGATTTGTTCCTCAAAGCCAGTTTTGATGGACAGCTCCAAGTTCATGGTGACCTGGTTTCCCATAGCCAGGAATTCCTGTGATCTGCTAGGTCCCAATAGCAAGTAAGAATTGTTTCTCAAAAGAACAGCTAACTTGGGGCACCTGACTGGCTTAGTCAAAAGAGCATGTAACTCTTGATCTTGGAATCATGAGTTTGAGCCCCATTTTGGGTGTGGAGATTTTTTAAAAATAAAATCTTTTTAAAAAAGAACAGATAACCTGATAAAGGTATGTCCTCCCCAAACCTATGGACCAGCACTTTGATTCTCCAATCAAGTCATCCCACAGGCTGTATTCAGCATTTCAATCTACCATAGGTAGTTCATGGGTCAGTGGAAACATGGGGTCATAAAGACCACGTGCAAGATTGTTTACACTGTAGATAAACCATCTGGAGAGTTTCTCTTGGGCTGCTCTTGAAATTGGCATTCATGGCACCCTAATCTGATTGGCCTTATAATGGTAAGCCCAAAATGGACAAATATGGAAAACACCGAGTCTTGAAGAACAAAGGTACAGATAAAGAGTAGTTTGCACTGGTGTGATCACAATAGAAGCTTCAAGACTGGATACCCAGACATTAGGCCTTGATGACATAGTTCATTGATTAGAGAAGTTATTTCCCTATATGATTGTGGATATTGACTTGATATCCCACTGCATGTGCTGCAGTGAAATCAGTGTTTATATGAACTATATATAGACTTTGTACTACTCATTTCTTGGATCAGAAGCAAATCAGCTTTTGAAGGAGACTGGAACTCCGATTTGGGTCAGATTCTTTCATCTGGTCTGTTGAGGGTGAGGAACACATGCTGGCTACTGGGTCCTTCACCTGAGAGATAGTAAGGGGAGGAAATGATCAAGCTAAATGCTCCTCAGTGTATACTCATTTGCATGATTTCAGACTTCTTACTATGAAGGCCTTCTATGGGGTTTAAGTATTCTGAATACCCCTCTTAAATTACAGAGGTCTGAAATAAACACATGATCTCAAATGTAGTCTAATCAAATCAGAGTCCAATGCATGTGGCAGAAACGCTATTTGCTCTTAAACTCATTTCCTCTACTTGACAGTTAGGTGAACCATGGGACCAGGTTCTAACTTCTGAAATGTAGATGCAAAGAAAGAAAATATACCACTTCCAGGCCTGACCTGTTGAAATCTCCCAACCACTAGCCTCCATTATTCACTGTTTTGCTCTGAAGTCACCCCCATGCAGGGGACCCAGGACAGGACTTTGGGGGCTCAGAGGGCAGAGGAGGCCTGGATCCTGAGTCATTGACTTGATGAGATCTATCTTCACCAAGGTTACCCACATGGGAATTTGTATAAATAAGAAATAATTTTATTGTGTTATGCCATGGTTATTTGTGAACTGTTTGTTTCAACATCTAGTCCACTTTGAATAGTACAGTGAGGTTTTTATTGTAAAATGATCATTTCACAAATACCCAGCATACATCTAATTAGTACCCTGCTACTTATAACTAACAAATGATCTTTGCCTTCAAGCAGCACAGAATCCAATCAATTTCTAGTAATTTGGACTTTTTTAAATAATTATTACAAATGTGTTTAAGATTGCTTTGGCTTCTGAAGTTTTAAGTAGATACCAAGTATTGAAATATTATCACTGAAAGCTTCACGTCTTTATCATATAAACTGAAGTTGAGCCAATACTCCAAATTCCTTACTATTTGATTTTTTGTGCCTAAGTGCTGTGCTAAGATTAGTAAATAATAAAGGCTAATTCCTTATTTTGTTTTTGAGGCATAAATTTACCTGCAATAAAATGCATTCTTTTTTGTACAGACTTCTATGGGTTTTAAAAACTTTACACAATCAGGTAAGCACCACCACAATCAAGACAGGAATTTTCATCATTCAAACATGTTCTTTGCCCCTCTAATCCATCCATTTTCTGACCATCATTGCTGGTCAACCACCAGCCAGATTTTTTAATTTGTCTGTTGTAAAATACCATGTAAGTGGAATCAATAGCACATAGCTTTTGAGTCTGACTTCTTTTTGTTAGCATAAAACATTTGAGATACATTCATGTCTTTCATTTATGGCGGTCCATTCTTTTTATTTGTAGAGTAATAGTTTAATTGTATGGATATACCACAGTTTTTTATTTACTTTTTATTTTATTTTTTCTATTTTTAAAAATTTATTTTTGAGAGGGAGAGAGTGAGCATGAGCAGGGGACGAGTAGACAGAGAGAGATAGAAAGAAATCCAAGCAGTCTCTGCAGAATGCACACAGAACCCCATGTGGGGCTTAAACTCACAAAACTGTGAGATCACGACTTGAGCCAAAATCAAGAGTTGGACCCTTAACCAACTGGGCCATGCAGGTGCCCTGATTTACTTTCTAAAGTACATTTGGATTGTTTCTAATTTGGGGGAATTATGAACAAAAACTGTTGTAAAAATTCAAGTACAGATTTTGGGGGTGACCGTAAATGAATTCAATTGGGTGAAAAAGAAATCCCACATAGGAGTTCTATGGCTAGGTTGTTGTGATTAGAGTAAGTTTTATCTCATAAGAAACTACCAAGAATTTTTAAAGGCATGGCACTATTTGCATTTGCACAATAGTGAGAGCTGCAGTTTTCCATGGTCACCAGTGCTGGCTAGTGTCAGTTGTTCTCATTTTAGCGATTCTAATAGATGGGTAGCAATATCTCACTGTGGCTAAATTGCATTTCTTGAAGACTAATGATATTGAATATCTTTTGTGCTTTTTCAGCCATCTGCATGCTTTTTTGTGGGATGTCTGCTCATTTATTTTGCCCAGGTTTCACTGGGTGGGTTATTTTCTTACTATTTAGATTTGAGAATTTGTTCAGTATTCTAGATACAAGTCTTTTGTAAGCTTTGTGTTTTGCAAGCATCTTTTCCCAGTCTGTGGCTTGTCTTTTCAGTCTTCTACAGTGCCTTTCAAGAAGCAGAAGTTTTCATTTTAAAGAAGTCAAATATTAATTTGTTTCATTATAGATCATGTTTCTGGCGTTCTATCTAAGAAATCTCTGCCTAATCCAAGGTCACAAGGTTTTGGTCAATATTTGAGTCCCTGTTCCAATTTTAGTTAATTTTTGTATATATAGTGGAGAGGCCTGGATCCAAGTTCCTTTTTTTGTATATGGATATCTAGTTATCCATTATTATTTGTTGAAAATTCTGGGGTTTTTATCCATTAATTTTTTTGTACCTTTTCCAAAAATAATTAGCCATGTATGGGTGTGTCTATTTCTAAATTTTTAAAATGTTTTATTTATTTCTGAGAGAGAGACAGAAAGACGGCATGAGCAAGGGAGGGTCAGAGAGAGAGAGAGACAGAATCTGAAGCAGGCTCCAGGCTCTGAGCTAGCTGTCAGCACAGAGCCCAACGCGGGGCTTGAACCCACAAACTGAGATCATGACCTGAGCCAAAGTCGGATGCTTAACCGACTGAGCCACGTGGGCCCCCCAAGGGTGTGTCTATTTCTAGACTCTTGTTCCTTTGTTCCTTTGATCTAACACTGTGACTTGAAATTAGTCGTCTAGGTGGTCCAACTTTGGTCTTTTTCAAAATTGTTTTCTAGATCCTGTGTTTTTCTACAAAATTTGAGAATCAGATTAATTCTTACAATAATTTCTGCTGGGATTTTGGTTGATTTTGCATTGTATCTACAGATCAGTTTGGAAGAGAATTAGTATTTTTAAAATATTGTCTTTCACTCCATGAACATGGTAAATATTTCTCCATTGAGGTGCTGTTAGATTTCTTTTGTAAGTGCTTTATGGTTTTTAGCATAGAGATCTATCATATATTTTGTTAGATTTGTAGCCAATTCTTTCATGTTTTTATGTGCTATTATAAACAGCACTGCCTTTTAAATTTCAGTTTTCAATTTTTATTGCTAACAAATACAATTGAGTTTTTGTCTATTGACATCACGCCTAGTGAACTTGTTAAATCATTAGTTATAGTATCTTTCCTGCAGACTAGTTGGGTTTTCTATGTAGATAATTATGTCATGTGTGCATAGAGACAGCATATTGCTTCCTTTCCAATCTGAATGCCTTTTATTTCTGTTGCCTGGCAAAAGCACTGGCAAGGACTTTTAGTATACAGTGTTGACAGAGTGATGCAAAAGGGCATCTTTGCCTTATTCCCAGTCTTATGGGGAAAGGATTTGATCTTTTACCATTCAAGATGAATTTAGTTAAAAGTTCTTTTGGGGCGCCTGAGTGGGTCAGTCAGTTAAGTGTCTGACTTCAGCTCAGGTCTTGATCTCATGGCCTGTGGGTTCAAGCCCCTCATTAGGCTCTTTGCTGACAGCTCAGAGCCTGGAGCCTGCTTCAGATTCTGTGTCACATTCTCTCCCTGCTCATGCTCGCTCTCACTCTCAAAAATAAATAAACATAAAAAAATTTAAAGGTCCTTTTGATGCCATTTATCAGGTTGAGGAAGTCCTCCTTTCCTAGTTTGCTGACAGTTTTTGTTGAATGTGTGTCAAATTTTGTTAAAAACTCTTTCTACTTCTATTGAGAGAATCATGTCATTTTACTTCTTCAGATTGATGATGTTGTGAAATACATTGATTAGCTTTTGCATAATGAATTAGTCTTGAATTCTGAGACTAAATCAGAATTGGAAATGAGGTATTATCATTTCTAATATTCCTTGATTCAATAACTAAGTTTCATTAAGAATTTTTTGTGTCTATCTTAGTGAGGGGTAGTGCTGTACGGTTTTTCTTTTCTTGTAATATTTTTTTCTGATTCCAGCATTAGAGTAATGCTAGTCTCATAAAACGAGTTGGAACGTTTTCCCTCCTCTTCTGTTTATGGAAGCAATGGTGTAATATTGATATTTCTACCTTAAATACTTGGTAGAAGTTATCATTGACATCATTTGGGCCTGAAACCTTTTTCTTGAAAAAGTTTGAACAATGTATTTAATTCTTTATGTACATAAAATTATTTAGAAATCTATTTCTATTAAAGTAAGCTGTGTTACTCTGTATGTTTTAATGAATTTGTCCATTTTATCTAAGTTGTTACATTTATGAGCATTTTGGGGATTGGTATGTCCTTTTAATTATTGCTTTAACATCTGTAGGATTTATTGAGATGTCCCCTCCTTTTTTCTCTGTTATTGGTAATTTGTATCTTTTCCCTATTTCTGTCCAGGTCAGTCTGGCTAATGGTGTATCAATTCAGTCTTTACAAAGAACAAGATTTCTATTTCATTGATTTTTTTTCTTGCTTTCAATTTTATTTATTTGTGCCTTTATCTTTATTTTGTCTTTCTTGTGCTTCTTTGGGTTCAATTTGTTTTTCCTGTTGTTATTTCTTTTGCTTGAAATTCCAATAACTGAATTGGGACTCTTCTTGTTTCTCATGTGAGCATATAATCCTCCAAGTCTCTTCAAGAACCACTTTGGTTGCGTCTCACAAATTTTGACTTTTCTTCATTTTCATGCAATTAAAATATTTTTTAAATTTCCTGTGGGACTTTCTTTGTGATATATGGATTATGTGAAATTGGGTTGCTTAATTTTCTAATTTTGGAAATTTTTACATATATCTTTCTGTTATAGATTTCTTCTTTAATTTCATTAAAAATTTTTTAATGTTTTATTTATTTCTGAGAGAGAGAGAGACAGCATGAGCAGGGGAGGGTCAGAGAAAGAAGGAGACACAGAATCCAAAGCAGGCTCCAGGCTCTGAGCTAGCTGTCAGCACAGAGCCCGACATGGGGCTCAAACCCACAAACTGTGAGATCATGACCTGAGCCGAAGTCGGATGCTAAACCAACTGAGCCACCCAGGCATCCCTTTAATTTCATTTTATCTAAGAATATACTTTGTATTATTTCATTTTTTAAAGTCTTTTGAGTTATTTATGGTTCAGGGTTTTGTCCATTTGGGTGAATATTTTGAATGTACTTGAATAGAATGTGTATTTTGCTGGTGTTTGGTAGAATGTTCTATAAATGTCAATTAGATCAAGTCATTTGGTAGTGTTGGCCAAGTCTTCTATATTCTTACAATTTTCTGTATACTTGCTCTATTGACTACTGAGTTATTTGGAATCTTCAGCTAAAATTGTGCCTTTAGTTATTTCCCTTATCATTTTTAGCAGGTTTTGCTTCATCAGTTTTGACAGCCTCTGGTTAGTGTGTATACATTTAGGATTGTTATGACTTAATGAATTGACCATTTTTCCATCATGCAATGTCCTTCTTTATCCCTGTTAATATTTTTTTGCTCTTACATTTATTTTATCTGATATTAATGTAGCTACTCTGGCTACATTTTTTTTGGTTAGTGTTCTCATGGTATATCCTTTTATTCTTTTAGTCTTAACATATCTATATCTTTATAGTTAAAGTAGTTTTCTTTTATGTAGAATATAATTAGGTCTGGTAATTTATCTCATCTCATAATCTCAATCTTTTACTTAATATACAGAGATAGACTACTTGCATTTATTGTAATTATTGCTGTGTTTTGAATAAAATCTACCATCTCTCTAGTTTTCGCCTTTTCCATATATTATTTCTTCCTCGTTTCTCTTTCTCATATGATTTTTGGATCAATTCTATTTTTTTATTGCATTTCATCATTACTATTAGCCTAGTTTTATACCAGTTAAAGGTTGTAATGGATGCTCTAGAGTTTACATTGTACATTTTAAAAAATCAATCTTAAATAGTGTAATAGTTCTTCATATGACGCATAAGAACCTTCAAACAGTATACTACCATTTTCTCCCTCCCATTTTTGTGCTATTATTGCTGTATATTTTATATCACATAAGATATAAACACCGAATACATTGTTATTATGTTTTTAAGTTTTTAACCCTCAGTTTTACCATTTCCAAGATGCTCCTCCCTCTCCCTTTCTTCCCTCCCCTTCTTCTTCCCTTTCTCTTCCTTCCTCTCCTCCTTCTCTCTCCTTCTCCTCCCCCTCATCCCCCTTTTCCACTTCTCCCCCTCCTCCTCCTCCTTCCTCCTTCATCATATAAGTCCACTTTTCAGTGTGGTATTACCTTTCTTTTGCATGAAGAACTTCCATTAATATTTCTGTAGTCTATATCAGCTGGCAATGAATTCATTTTATTTTCACTTATCTGGGAAAGTCTTTATTTTTCCTTCACTTACAAAAGATATTTTCCCTGCATATAGAATTCTCAGTTGACAGTCTCTCCTTGCCCATCCAGGACTTTAAATGTCACTCCATTTATTGTGGCTAGCATTGTTTTGGACAAGAAATCTACTTTGACTTGGACCTAGGTTGCCTTCAAGCTTTTTACTTAATTTTTGTTTCTTTGGCAGTTTGACTATTACATGTCTAGTTTGGGGTTGTTTTTGGTCTTCCTTTTTGGTTGAGCTTCTTGGATTTGTACCCTGATTTCTTTCATTATTTTTCTTAGCCCTTATCACTTCAAATATTTCTTCTACTCCTATATCTTAAGATTTTTTCTGAGACATTTTAGTTTTTGAAGTTTTTATTTAAATTATAGTTAGTTAACATACAGTGTAATGTTAGTTTCAGGTGTACAATGTAGTGATTCAACAGTTCCGTACAACACTCAGTGCTCATCACAAGAGTGCCCTCCTTAATACCCATCACCTATTAACCCATCCCCCCACCCACCTCCCCTCCAGCAACCCTCAGTTTGTTCTCTGTAGTTAAGAGTTTTTCCCCCATGTTCATCTGCTTTGTTTCTTAAGTTCCAAATATGAGTGAAATCATATGGTATTTGTCTTTCTCTAACTGACTTATTTGGCTTAGCATAATATGCTTTTAGCTCCATCCATGTCATTGTGAGCGGCAAGATTTCATTCTTTTTGTGGCTGAGTAATATCCATATATATATATATATATATATATATATATATATGAAGTGGTATACACATATATATGTGTATATGTGTGCATATATATGCCACATCTTCTTTATCCATTTTACCCATTCACCAGTCAATGGACATTTGGGCTCTTTCCGTACTTTGGCTATTGTTGATAATGCTGCTATAAATATCTGGTGGATGTATCCCTTTGAATCAGTGTTTTTGTATCCTTTGGATAAATACCTAGTAGTACAACCTCAATACAGTTTTCTAGAGTGGCTGCACCAGTTTGCATTCCCACCAACAGTGCAACAGTGTAAGGGGGTTCCCCTTTCTCTGCATGCTTGCCAACATCTGTTGATTCTTGTGTTGTTAATGTTAGCCATTCTGACAGGTGTGAGGTGATATCTTATTGTACTTTTGATTTTATTTCCCTGATGATGAATGGTATTGAGGATCTTTTCATGTGTTTATTTGCCATCTGTATGTCATCTTTGGAAAAATGTCTGTTCATGTCGTCTGCCCATTTTTAAGTTGGATTATTCATTTTTGGGGTGTTGAGTTTTATAGGTTCTTTATATATTTTGGATACTAACCCTTTATCAGATATGTCATTTGCAAATACCGTCTCCCATTCCTTAGGTTGCCTTTTAGTTTTCTTGTTTATTTCCTCCCTATAAAGAAGCTTTTTTAAAAAAAGTTCGTTCATTCATTCATTCATTTGAAAGGCAGAGAGAATGAGCAGGGGAGAGGCAGAGAGAGAGGGAGAGAATCCCAAGCATCATAGAGTCTGAAATAGGGCTTGATCCCACAAACCTTGCAATGACATGAGATGAAATCAAGAGTTAGACACTTAAATGTCTGAGCAACCCCGACAGTCCATTGCAGAAGCTTTTTGTTTTGATATAGTTCCAATAGCTTACTTTTGTTTTCATTTCCCTTGCCTCCAGAGATATAACCTAGAAAGAAGTTGCTACATCCGTTTTAAAGAGGATACTGTGTTTGTTCTCCTCCAGGATTTTTATGGTTTCAAGTCTCATAGTTAGGTCTTTAATCCACTTTACATTTATTTTGTGTATGGTATAATAAAGTGGTCTAGTTTCATTTTGTTGCAGGTGGCTGTTCAGTTTTCCCAACACCATTTTTTGAAGAGACTGTCTTTTTCCAATTGGATATTCTTTCCTGCTTTGTCAAAGACTAATGACCATATAGTTGTGGGCTCATTTCTGGGTTTTCTATTCTATTCCATTGATCTATATGTCTATTTTGGTACCATTACTATACTGTTTTGATTACTACAGTTTTGTAATATAACTTGAAGTCCAGAATTGTGATGCTTCCAGATTTGTTTTTATTTTTCAAGATTGCTTTGGCTATTAGGGGTCTTTTGTGGTTCCATACAAATTTTAAGATTGTTTGTTCTAGCTCTGTGAAAGATGCTGGTAGTATTCTGATAGGGGTTGCATTAAGTGTGTAGATTGTTTTAAATAGTATAGACATTTAAAAAATATTCTTCCAATCCATGAACATGAAATATTTTTCCATTTCCTTGTGTCATCTTCAATTTCTTTCATCAGCATTTTATAGTTTTAGAGTAGGGTTTTCACCTTTTTTACTTAGGTTTTACCTAAGTTTATTCTTAGGTATCTTATTCTTTTTGGTGCAATTGTAAGCGAGATTGTTTTCTTACTTTCTCTTTCTGCTGCTTCACTAATGGTGTATAGAAATACAATAGATTTCTGTAGGTTGATCTGTATCCTGTGACTTTATTGAATTCATTTTTGTTCTAGCAGTTCTTTGGTGTGGCATTTTAATTTCATGTATATTAGCTTGTTTGATATTATCCCACACTCTCTTCTCTTTGTATCATCATCATTAGTTGTTTTCTCTTTGTGCTTAAATTTTCTTAATTTCTAATAACTTTATCTTCACCAATTTTTTCTCAGTTCTGCTGAGTTTACCCATAAGCAATCCTCATCTTTGTTACTGTATTCTTCAGTCTAGCATTTCCATGTGATTCTTTATATACTTTTAAATTATCTGTTGAAATTCCTCATGCATTTATAACATTGTCCATCTTTTCTATTATATCCTTTAACCTTTTAATAAGAGTTATTTTACGGGGCGCCTGGGTGGCTTAGTCGGTTAAGCGTCCGACTTTCGCTTAGGTCATGATCTCGCGGTTCGTGGGTTCAAGCCCCACGTCGGGCTCTGTGCTGACTGCCAGCTCAGAGCCTGGAGCCTGTTTCAGTCTGTGACTCCCTCTCTCTCTGACCCTCCCCTGCTCACGCTGTCTCTCTCTCTCTCCTAGAAATAAATAAAAATATTAAAAAAAAATAAGAGTTGTTTTAAAGCTCTGTGTGATAGTTCCTACGTGCAGTTCATATTTAATTCTGCTTCTGTAAATTGATTGGTCCAGTAATAGCATATTTTTTCTTGATTTTTCTCTGATCTTTAATTTTGGTTAAATCCAGATGTGTGTGTGTGTGTGTGTGTGTGTGTGTGTGTGTGTGTGTAGGATAACAGGCTATGAGATAAATAGTACGCTTTGCAGTGGGCACATCTCTTCTGTTTACCTTATGAGGTAGTGTACATTGGGTATGGGAATCAGTGCAGTCAGGATCACACTGAGTTTGAGTTTTAATGTTGCTATGGTTATCCTCGGTGTACCAACAACTTCAATCTTCTCTACCATGACTTAGTGTGGAATGTTCAGTGGTTAGAGGGCTTTTCCCCGTGTCAGCCATCATGAGTTTTAGTCTCTCTCTATTAGACCACATCTGAAGGGTGTGTCTCTTGACAGGCTGCCCCCATGCCATGGTAAGTTTTGACTTGTTCCTTAATTCCTGCTGGCCTGGTAATGTAGGGTGAGGTTTTATTCCCTTTGTCCTGGTCCTGTCTCAGTCACATCCCTTGTCTGTGTTTCAGACTTTCTTAGTGATCCTGCCTCTTCTGCAGTCCTAGGAGATGGCTCATGGACTAATCCAGAATGTCTTTTTTTCTGTTTCCCCTTTCCTCAGTAATGAGTCTTCCTTTATCTGTCTCTGAGGAAACCAAGGTTTGGTGTCCTTCCCCTGTGGCTTCAGGCTTTTGTTCCATAGTGGAGATGATTTGGTGATTGGAGAGTTCCTTAGCTTACTGTGGCAGATGTTGCTGCCTCCACCTAGACCTGTGCTATGAAGGAGACTTTCTCTGGTTTTCTGCCTGCTTCAAATGTTCTTTAGAAGTTTGGTCTAAGTATGTGGAAAAAATATTGAGAATGTTTGTGAATACTTCTTTCTTTCTCTGGCTCCTAGCCATTGTATATTCATATTACTCCCACATTCAGCCTTTGGCAATTTGCTAAATCAGTTCTTACAGGCTTACACGGTGCCCCCTATTCCTCACATATTCTGGTCCAGGTAAGGTAAAGCCCATGTCTCAGGTCTTTCTGGATGCAACTATCATTCCTGAGATTTCATTTTATTTGGTTTTCCTGCAACCTCTGCTTTCTGATGATTTTAAGAATGGTTATGATTTTGTAGATTATCGGATCTTTTCTGGTTTAAGATGGAGGTGATGATCATTCAAGCTTTCTGCAATCTAAATGGAATCTAGAAGAGGCTGAATTACTCTTTAAAGTCTGTTTTAACAAAGTAAAATAGGGAAATAAGTGCTAATTTTCAACTAAATACTAGCATAACAATGACATAAAAATCTCATTAGGCCAAGAAATTTTAAGTCAACAAACCACTTATCTGGAAGTAGCAATTTCAAATTATATGCAATGTTTGGAGTAAATATTTACGTTCTTTTTGCAAACCAAACATACATGTTGATAGTACAAATTATTGTGTTTGGAAACTATTCCAGTTTCTAGGCCAACACCAATGAGATGGCCTTCCTGGTCAGAAGAGAGCATTTTCTGTTTGGGAAACAGCAAGAATTGTAGGATGGGTGGGGACTCATGGGGGCAGCAAGTGGCGAAAACTGAGATTGTGACTAACTTTGAATTTCTTCTCTCACAGCTAGTTAAGATACGGCATTAGAGTCATTGGGAGACATTTGGATCAAGTGTTTGTGAAGTGAGTAATGGTAGAATAAAGTGTTGTAATGAAAGATAAATGTGACACCAGTTTACAGAATGAATTGTTCCAGGAGTTCTCAAATGTATTCTATGCGAAAAACCAGAGAGGCCGATTAAAACGCCCTCTGCAACATATCTGATTCAGTAAGTTTGGATAGAATGAAGCTCATCATGCGTTGAAGAGAAGTGAATTACTTAGCAAGTTGGTACAAAGGCTAAAATAATAGTGGTCAGCAGCATTAACGATGGAAAGAAAGGATCCATGCCACAAATGTTTGGAGTAAGAGTTGGTATAACTTGCTGAGTGATGGAGGTTGAATGACAAGGAAGGTCATCCAGGTCTGGAACTACCAACCTACCAAGCTACCAGGTTTGGAGTAGTGGCTGCAGGTGCTGTGGGGTCCTTATCAAAGCTTGGAGTTTGTGAGTTACTCTTTGTTGTCTCGAGATGAGTAGAGAAAAATAGCAGTGATATGAACATCTGGATACTATGACTACGCCTCTCGCAGCCATGAAAATTTTCCAACTTTCCTCAGAGAAAATGTCCAACCAACTCTGTCAGTCTACAGGAGCTCAGAAATTCAGGTGAGGAATGAGAAGCATCTCTACTTTCCTTTTCTATTGCTTGGATTATCACAGAAATATTGTCAAAAAGTCACTGGGTGCTGTGGTGTCAGACGTTATAATAACATGACAGAATGAGCAGACAAGCAGGATGACTCTCACACTGATGAGAATAGAAGATGTGGGAGATAACTACTGGACATTAGGGAAATAGATGAGGTGACAGGTAGATGCTGGGGGGACACATAAGTGTGCGGCTGAGCAGATAAGCAGATGGCTGAGTGAGCATCGAGGTGGTTATGGACAGCGGGTAAGTGCGTGGATCTGTAAAGGGTGGTGCTGAGAGTGACTGGGTGTTTGACTGGAGGATGAAGGGACGAATGATTCACTTACAGGGAGCGTGATGCCTGAAGCATATGTCAGAGATGTAATGGGATGGCGTTCTGTGAATTTTACATTTAATCTCTTCATAAAAGTTAAAGATTTGGAATGGTATAGAAAACTATCACTTCTGTACTTCCATATTGAGAATTTCCATGACCTTTCCCTCCCCTTGTTTCCCCCCTGTAAAGCTTCATATTTTCTACATCCCCTCTAAGGGATCTTTTTGGAGTCCTAAATTTCTGCATGTGATGTTACTATCCTTAAAACTTGAATAGTACCGCGAGAAAACAGTACTCATGAGTACATGAGAGTACCAAGGTGTGCATCCATCCCTGCAAAGCTCTCAGCAGGACCAGTGGGCTCTTTGCACACATGTCAGAGGAATACGGATAATGCTCCTGTGTTCAGAAGGAGAGATGACAGTATCCTGGAGCCAAAAGGGATAACTTTTTCCCCCACCAGGTGTGGTTGCAGACCTAGTCACTGCTCAGGAGAATAGTAGCAGGAGTGCTAAGGTCAAGTTTGGGCTACAGGAGAATATTCTAAAGCCTCAGAAAGCTAGGATCTCTGGCTTTTAAGACCAGGGAGTGGCTATGGTTGATGAGGACGGGGAAGAACAGGCTTCCCTCAAAGAAGAAGGGCAGGCAGCATGGAGGCCCTGTCATTGAGGACTGGGAATGCTGTCAGCCATGGACACGTTAATGCATAAACCTCCAGAGAGGAGTCTATAAGCCCCACGTTGCTAGTCCAAGCATTGCTGAATCGCATTAGGTTTGTGCTGGAGCAAATTGCAGGGCACCTATGAACTTTCTAGTAGCTATTTCCCTCACAATATAAACTAGTCCCGGGTGCATTCTTAGCCAGGAGCCCAAGGAATCTGGGACTCTTCATCTTTTTGGTCCACGACTTTGCCATGACTTTAGAAACCAACATAAACTTAGACTAAAGTAGACACATCTGTGTGTCAGGCACTGATCAACGCTTGAGACCTCTAATGGAGGCACCAGCAGAGGGTGGATGCTCACAGAGGTGTCTAGAGGGACAGAAATAGAAGAGATCTGACTTGTTAGGGACTTTGCGTCAGGGATGTGACTCACAGATTCTCCAATATTCTCATACTGAATAGGAGAAGTGTAGTAAAGTGGTTTTGCTTTCCTGATGCTGGGGGCTCAGGTACATTTCTGTTCCAAGGGTTCTTGATTCTGCAGGTACATACTGACAGAGATTAAGACAGAGTGTAATGTAGGGAATGGGAGGAAGCAACTGATTAGTAATTTAAAAGTGAAGTTCCTATGGATGAATTCTGCATCTGTTGGGGGGAAAGACACTTAGGAAACATGCCCAGATCTATGAAATGACTTGTTAGGATTTGATATTCTCGAACATGCAGTAGGAGTATATGACATTTACAGATAAGATAAATTGTCAATTGCTTTAAAATATCTTTTCTTGAATGAAATCTTGCCATTTACAACAACATGGATAGAACTAGAGTGTATTATGCTAAGTGAAATATGTCAGTCAGAGAAAAACAAATAGCATATTATTTTACTCATATGTGGAACTTAAGATACAAAACAGATGAACATAAGGGAAGCAAAAATAATATAAAACAGAGAACTGAGGGTTGCTGGTGAGGTGTTGGGTTGGGGGAAGGGTTAAAGGGATAAGGGGCCTTAAGGAGGACACTGGTTGGGATGAGCACTGGGTGTTATATGTAAGTGATGAATCACTAAATTCTATTGCTGAAAAAAGTATATTTTGATTTAAAAAAAGCAAATAAACAAAGGAAGGGACCACACTTGTCAAATACAAAAAAATATCTTTTCTCAGTTATTTCTCTAAGAGTATATACACAAAGTATTCGGATTTTCCATTCAGTGAAAGAAAGCTGAAATGTAAAGTGATTAAATGGATTTCTCAAATTCATACACACTCAAAAATATGAGCTGGGACTAAAAATAAGGTCTCCTGACTCTCATTTCAGGGTTTGTTCCTCTAGAATGGGCTGGAGGAATTGTGTTGTGGAGACATAATATACTGAGGGAATTGTACTATTCCAGTAGAATTTCCAACAAAGGATAAGGCATAGAAAGAAGCTTAGCATTTACAGAATCAAGTTATGATAAAACATATCACAAAAGGTGAATTTCAGGATTGCACATGTTGGAGAAACTGGGTCCTCAGTAATCGGACTCAGTGTATATGAAGAGTCAGGTAACAAAATCCCAATATGAAGTAGATAAAAAGAACCCAAGAAGAAAAATTAATTGCTCTCTCAGGATTAAAAATTATCTTTGAAAAGCCACCTTCCCAAGTGGCCCTGGGATGTTCTGTTTCCAAATAGTAGGATGATGCAGATATGCCTGCCTGTGTTGGATATATTCAGGAATGCAACAACTAAGTATTTAGCCACAGTTTAGAGGACTCTCCTTAAATTAAAGTGTCATTTCTATTGATAACCCACTTGTTTAAAAGTATGGTCTAGTTTATTTTGACCAGCATGAAAGAAAGAATATCTGTGGGTTGTGGGACTTACCTACATGTGCTCAGCTTCTGAATTCAAGACTTGTAATCTGTCTCTGCTAAGACTGTAGAGGTCTCCAGTGAGAAGGCCAAAAATGATTACAACTCAAAGGGAGTGTTATAAAATATTATGCACGAACTTTCAGGGGAGAAAAAGCTTTTGGCATTTTATTCCTGAGCCATAGAGCATCATCTCTGTAATGAATGGGGGAAAATATGAGAAGGGGCTCACTCATAAGCCTCAACTGTGTTTCAGATTGGATCTCTGAGGCTGATCCAAGGTGTTGTCCATCCATTCACTCTTTGAATTGACATGAATAGTGGAAAGGGTTATTATTCTGAAATATAATTCTGGAAGTTGAGATACTGAAGAATCCTAGAGTGTGCATTCCTTTAGAGTATTTTCCAGTCAATAATTCTCTCTTCCTAATGTGGAGCAAGGGGAGAAGATAGTTTATGAAGCCATCAGTCAATAGAAATGGAAAATATTAGATGGATTTAAATGTATAACACACTCACTGGTGTAAGATATTAAATATGGCACCGAATGTTGAATAGGTAAATATACCCATGTGTCAAGCCCTGGATACTTCCTTTCTTCCACAGGAAAATTGAGGGTTTTGGAGTGTTGGTCCATAAAGTAGCAATGGAAACTAAATGCAACTAAAAATTGATTAATAAATGTGGACAGCAGGATCTGAAGACATCTCTAGAGAATCACAGGTGATGAGCCTGTCTGTGTGTACCAACATATGAAAAGTTCTGTCATGGTTGGTTTATTTGTCTACGGTATGGGTCAAGGTACTCATCTTTTTCTTGATGAGAAGTCCCTCATAATTCCTCAAGCCTATATCAATATGGTAAGAGCAGGAATATGGGAAAGATGTGCTAAAAGGCTAAAAGCATCCTTTATGTTGAGACTTGCTACTTAGGGCAATACCCTCTCTCTCAGGCATACTGCAGAGCTATAGCGAAGATAGAATGAAAAGGGCCACTGGTCAGAACTTAACTAAATTATGATAGTTGGGAGATGCTTCGTTTTTAAGACTCAAAATACCCAAATGTTTACAACAAATCTTACTAAAAATCACCGCCTGAGACTTTGCCACTAAAAATATATTTAACTTAAGATCTTGACTTTGCTGATATTATTTTTAAGATGAGGAGAGGAAAGGGTAGTTTTAGAGCATGGATCATTTTACTGGAGGGCAGACGTTGGTGTAGGGAGTTAGAGATGCCATGAAAGCATTTGTTCATAGATGAAATGTTAGAAGACAGGCTCAGACAAAGGGAGGCAGGAATAAGCCAAAGCTCAGTTTTATCTACCCCATGGAGATAAAGACCAGATTCTGGTTTTAACATCAGCAAAAAGCGTTGTCTGAAATTTTCACCCTTCATCTTATTCAGGTGACAGGTATTTTCAGCTGAAGGTGTTATAAGGTTGTAGGAGATTTTAAAAATGGGGAAAATAATTGTGGTTCAATTTACGGAGAGAGAATAGGCTGAAAAATAACATTGAACCTGTTCATTTCAATTTTTATAATACAGAAAATGTAACAGTTTCCATACATAAGATCAATGAACAAATTTGCTTTACTAAAAGAAAGATAGTAATGATTGACTAAAATTTAACTTTTAACTTAGGTATATTGTGTTACATCAAAGAAAAGGGTTGTTTTTTTTTTTTTGAGAAGTTTCTTTGTCATAGAGATAAGAACATTTCTATGCTATCTGCAGTAACTGATAATTACTGGATATTATGAGAAGATACATGGAGGTACTTTTAGCTAGAGTCCAACGATGGTAATATTTGAAATGAAAAAAATTGTCTTTTTAGTCCAGACCTAACTTTCCCCACAACTTCAGTGTCATTCACAATGAAACACAGTTTCCTACTCTTATATGACTCATTTTCAAGGGTCAGTTTACAAGGCTAGATGCTTCATATAAAACTTCCATATAATATTATTTTATTTTAAAAGCTTTTTCATTTTTAACTGTTTCACTAAAAGGACAGTGATCAAAATAAAACTGATAGATTTCAGGCATTAGTGACAGCGCTTTAAGAAGATAATTTTTCAGGGACTATTTCAATGATATCTATCACATATATATTGTGTTTCATTAGTTATGGCCCAAGTAATTACCCTACATCCACCATAATTCATAAAATATGAACACGAGGAATTCTTCTTTCATGGTGTTCTTGTCCAAGGAGGAAAACAGAGGTATATTATTGTTTAATGTGATGCTCTGAGTAAGCAGCATGGATTGTTTATTTTTGAGTAGACAAATAAAACTCAAAACGTACATAGAGAGATGTGGCTTGAGGTTTGTTGAGCATACACATGAAATGACACAAAGGATATAAAGTAGGATTTATTGTCTATTATTTTTTAAAATAAAAATCGTGTTTATGTAAGGTATACAACATGAAGATTGTATATACACATACATAGTGAAATGATTACTATTCTCGAGGTAATTAACATATTCTTTCACATAATTACCTTTTATGTGTGTGTGATGAGGACCCAAAATCAATCCTCTTAGCAAATTTTCCAGTATAAGTATTGCTACCGATAGTCATCATGATGACCATTAGATCTCAAGACTAATTTATCCTAAAAAACTGCACATTTGCACCCTGTAACCAACGTCTCATTTCCTCTTCCCTTGGTAACTACCTTTCTACTCTCTCTATGTATTTGACATTTTAGATTTCATATCTGGGTGAAATCACGCAGTTGTTTTTCTTTCTGCATTTGGCTCATTTCATTTAGGGTAATGTCCCCCAGATTCATACATGTTGTTGCAAATGGCAAGACCTTTTTTTTTTTTAAGGCTGAAAAATATTCCACTTTATGTACATATATCACAGTTTCTTTATCCATTTAACGGATACTTAATTTGTTTCCATATCTTGGCTGCTGTGAATAATGCTGCAATGAACATGGGAGTGCAGATACCTCTTCAAGGTACTGAGTTCATTTCCTTTGGATAAATACCAGAAGTGGGATTGCCGAATCACATGGCAGTTCTATTGTCAATTTATTGAGGAAGTGCCATACCATTTTCCGTATTGGCTGTAGCAATTTACATTCCCACAAACATGTACAAGGGTTCCCTTTTTACCACATCTTGCCAACACTTGTTACTTATTATTTGATAATAGCCATCCTAACATAGATTAGGTGATAGCTCATTGTGGTTTTGATTTGTATTTCACTGATGATTGGTGATGCTGAGGTATCTTTTCATTTACCTGTTGGCCATCTGTATGTCTTCTTAAAAAAATGTCTGCTCAAGGGCCGCCTGGGTGGCTTAGTCGGTTAAGCGTCCGACTTTTGCTCAGGTCATGATCTCGCGGTTCGTGGGTTCGAGCCCCGCGTCGGGCTCTGTGCTGACTGCCAGCTCGGAGCCTGGAGCCTGTTTCAGTCTGTGACTCCCTCTCTCTCTGACCCTCCCCTGCTCACGCTGTCTCTCTCTCTCCTATAAAAAAAAACAACAACATTTAAAAAAAAGTCTGCTCAGGACTTTGCTAATTTTTAAAATATGGTCATTTGTTGCTTTTGCTATGGAGTTATATGCATTCTTTATATAGTTTAGATATTAACCCTTTGTCAGATATATGGCTTGCAAATATATTATCCCAATTCCTAGCTTGCCCTTTCATTTTGTTGATTGTTTCCTTTGCTGTTAAAAAGCTTTTAGTATGATGTAATCCTACTTGTTTATTTTTGCTTTTGTTGCTTGAGCTTTTGGTGTCGATATATAAAAAAAAATAATTGCCTAGACCGATAGCAGGGGTGTTTCCCCTATGATTTCTTTTAGGAGTTTCCAAGCCTTAGAGTTTAGTATTTAATTCATCTTGAGTTTCTTTTTGTGTATGTATAAGATAAATGTTTCTTTATTTTCTGTGGATCTGGGGGACTCTTGAATGCTAAGTCCTGTTGGAACACAGAGCTAGGGAATCAGTCCCTCAGGTGACAGCCATAAAAGTTCTGGTGCTGGATATGTGGTCCAATTACTTTAATCCTCAGAGAGATGCTGGGAGTTGTGAGTTCTCTCCCAATTGTAAGGAACTGTGCTAGTAGTGGAGATTGTGCCATTGATGTGTCTCAGCATCTTCTACCTGTTTGGATGTGGGTATTTTCTCAGCCATTCTATGTGTAGGAGTTACTCAACTACTTTTTGGATTTTTCTTGGAATTGTTCTGTATGTAGGTATTTATTTGCAGCAACCATGGGAGGAGACAAAGTCCTATTATGCCATCTTGCTGACTAACTTTCTCAGATTTTATTGTATCTTGAAGGAGCATTAGGTATCTGGCAAAAAGGTAAAGTAGCCAAAGTTGTAACAAATAATGAAAAGAGAGCACAAACAAATTTGTACAAGAGGGAGAGCAAAATAGGACTCTTAACTGTAATCATTGTTCAACACTGGTTTTGAGGCAAGTAAATGTGTTCTCAGACTAATCATGATTAAAGAAAAACAGTGAAGGTGGTGGAGGAAGTATGATGCAGCAGGAAAGAAGGAGCTGTTGAAAGAACAGATCAGATTTTGAGAAGGAAATTAAAGAAATTTATGAAAACATATGCTTTCATATGAATCATGGATGAGAAGGGCATTTCTTAGACTACTTGTTCTGTTTTATTGTTTAAGAGATAAGAGAATTGAAGCATAAATAGTCTTCATCTTTCTGCTCACTGACCCTAATCTGATATCTTTGTGGGTTTTGGGATGGGCAGGCAGTTATTCTGCCCTCAATCCCTCTTGCCGCCTTTAGCTGCTATTTTCCTTATGTTGTATACTGCAAGAAAAAGGAAGTTGTGAACAGGCAGTGATTCAAAGTATTTTTAAAATTTTATTTATTCCTTTTTAATGTTCAAAACTGACATAATAACAAATTACTGAAAAAACACTTCTGGTATGGGGAAACAGGAGAAAACGCCATTTAATGTACATCTACGTGAATTCATACTTTCTTCTCTGCCTTGGACAATAAAGAAGGATCCGTAAACTTTTGTGATTCTTTCCTCTCTGTATGAAGTCTTCTTTGCTTTCTTTCTTTTTTTTTTTTTTTAAATGTTTTATTTATTTCTAGGAGAGAGAGAGAGAGAGAGACAGCGTGAGCAGGGGAGGGTCAAAGAGAGAGGGAGTCACAGACTGAAACAGGTTCCAGGCTCTGAGCTGGCAGTCAGCACAGACCCCGATGCGGGGCTCGAACCACGAGATCATGACCCAAGCGAAAGTCGGACGCTTAACCGACTAAGCCACCCAGGCGCCCCTTCTTTGCTTTCTTTTGAGCCCACCTACAAAGGGTAAACTATTAGTAGCAGGAAATTGAAAAGAGAAAAATAGAAATAACAGAATATCATTACAATATTTTTTCCTTTCTGATCCCACTGAAGGCTGAGAGAACAAAGGCCAAGAGGAACAAAAGCAATAAAAAAAAAGTCTCCAAAGCGCTCCCCCCCCCATTCCTAAGCCCTCAGTTCTGTAGAATATTGCCTCCAATTTTATTTATGTTTGAATTTGTGGAGGGGATGCAGGAGAAAATAATGTTTGCTACCTATCTACTCCAAGGCAAAGGTCATGTTACTACTAATACTTTCTCTACTTCCTCTAGTTCACAAAGTACTTTCCCCATAAGTTACCTACCCTTGAACTTAAATGTACTTGTGAGTTAGATGATATTGCTCTATTTCATATATAAAAGCTTGTCACCTAGCCCAAATCACATCCCTGTAAATAAATAATAAATAAAATCAATTTTAAAAATCTAGGTTCTCTGATTCCAGATCTTTCCACAAGGATCTGACTTTTCCCACTATTTCCTTTTGTAATAAATTTAACATTTTCATGATGATGAGTTTTTTGACATACATAAAGCAGTTTTTAAAACTTTCCAACCAAGTTTTCTTCATTGTTTATCACTTTACCTACCGCTGTCACCTACCAAGTTCTACTTGCTCTGGAATCTGAGGTAAGTTTGTAAGATGTGAGCTCCTGGAATTGCACGACATTATCTCCAGGCTTTAACAGTGTTTCCCTGAGACCTCTTTGTGTCCTTATGAAGGTGTTGGCCCGACACTGATGCAGAGTGGATATGTTGGGTAAAGCCTGTCTTCTTGTCCTGTGAGTAGTCTGAAACATCTGGTAAAGGCTAGCCAATTATATACAGTATGTATTCACTAAAAATGGTTCTTTGATTCAACAGCTTCTGTTATCTCTGACTTTTTTGCAGATTAATCATTCTCACATTTTTTTTTTTTAATGGAAAGAGATAACCAGACATGGGTGAGAGAATTTATTCTCCTCGGCCTGTCCAGTGACCGGTACATGCAGGTCTTCCTCTTTGTTCTGTTCTTAGTCATGTACTTGGTGACAGTGCTGGGAAATTTCCTCATTGTTCTTCTGATCAGACTGGACAGCCGACTCCACACCCCCATGTACTTCTTTCTCACCAACCTCTCCCTTGTTGACGTCTCTTATGCCACAAGCATCATTCCTCAGATGTTGGCGCATCTTCTTGCAGAACATAAAGCAATCCCATTTGTGAGCTGTGCAGCCCAATTATTTTTCTCCCTGGGCTTGGGTGGGATAGAGTTTGCTCTACTGGCAGTGATGGCCTATGACCGCTATGTGGCTGTGTGTGACCCCCTGCGATACTTGGTCATCATGCATGGAGGGCTCTGTACTAGGTTGGCCATCACATCCTGGGCCAGTGGTTCAATCAACTCTCTCATTCATACTGCCATCACCTTTCAGCTGCCCATGTGCACAAACAATTATATTGATCATATATCATGTGAAATTTTAGCTGTGGTGAGACTGGCCTGTGTGGACACCTCCTCCAATGAGATTATAATCACGGTTTCTAGCATCGTCTTGCTGATGACACCCTTCTTCCTGGTTCTCCTGTCCTACATCCGGATCATCTCCACCATCCTGAAGATCCAGTCCACAGAGGGCAGAAAGAAAGCCTTCCACACCTGTGCGTCTCACCTCACAGTGGTTGTCCTGTGCTATGGCATGGCCATTTTCACTTACATCCAGCCCCGCTCCAACCCCTCTGTCCTTCAGGAGAAGTTGATCTCTCTCTTCTATGCCGTTTTGACACCCATGCTGAACCCCATGATTTATAGCGTAAGGAATAAGGAGGTGAAGGGGGCCTGGCAGAAACTACTAGGGCAATTTTCTGGATTAACGTCGAAGCTGGCAACTTGATGAATCCTGTACATCACTTAGAGAAAGGAGATTTGCCTATGAGTTCTTTCACTTACTCGGATACGGCAGGCATCACCTTCACTGCCCTGGCAACCAGGAAGGAGATGCTGATACATGCCCTGCTGATGCTGGGTAGGCGGTTGAGTGGTTGGGTTTGGGTGTGGGCTGCGGGTGTATTTTTATGTCACAGCAGCATGTTCAGTGAAGTAGAGGACTTCTCACCCTTACTCAATCTTCATTCATATGGAGTAATTGAGACAGTACCGTTTACCATTTACAATTACTGAGAGTAATTGAANACGATAATTGTGACTCTTCTTATTTTCTTCAAGAACCTCAAGATGGTACCCTCCTTTCGTCCGTTTGTCTCTCCATTGAGTCTTTAATTCAAATTTGTTTGTATTTGGGATTTAGTGATCAGGAGATGAAGGATTTTCAGTGACACCTGTTTTCTCTGTGAAACAAGAAGAGGTGCCCATTGCTGAGAGGGTAGAAGAGAAAAGACAGGACTAAGAGTTGTGGGAATGGTGAAGGTTAAAAGCCCATGTGGGGTCTAAGATAANCAGTACCGTTTACCATTTACAATTACTGAGAGTAATTGAAGACAATACCATTTACTGTTTTGATTTGTCACATTGTTTGTGATCACTGACGTCTTCATGAATCTTACCTTGGAACACAGGTTTTTATTCATCCACGTTTTGTAAAAGATTATCATGTTTCCACTGGGAACAAAATCATTGTCAATTTGAAGACTCACTTAAAATGTATAGCATATGTATACATATTCAGTAATTGTTTGAGTCATTGTTCGAAGAAGTTGCTATCAAGGCAGATGAAGTTTGTGTGTGTGTGTGTGCTAGGCCTACTACACGTGGATATAAAGAGTATCTGAGTAATGGAAATAATTGGGTGGAGAAATATCAACTAAAATTCTTGTTTTACCCTGATAAGGATATAACGAAGGGTTGCTTGTACACAGTGACATTATTGGCTAAGAAAAATCTGAGATCTAGTTACTGACAGTTTATTGTGTATACATCAGCATTCATTCAAAGGCAAAAATTCTCTAATTCTGAAAATTCAGCGAACTTTTTCTCTGAAAGTTTAGAAATAAAATAAGCAAATAAGCAATGAGATAAATGTATAAAATATCAAATACATAGTTAATGTAAGAAAAGCAGCTTCCTTAGGCAATCAATGAAAGATAATGCAGCTTCAGGGACACCTGGGTGGCTCAGTTGGTTGAACCTCCAACTCTTGATTTTGGCTCAGGTCATGATGTCATGGTTGTGATATAGAGCTCCAAGTTGGGCTCTGCACTGGGCACAGAGCCTGCTTAAGATTCTCTCTCTCCCTCTGCCACCCACCCCCCCCAACCCCCGCACACCAAAAGAAAGAAAGAAAGATAATGCAGCTTTGATGTGGGTTTGGGGTTATCAGGATAAGTGAGTCTGCTGTGCAGATGTTACTTACCAGTCTCCATATTAAGAGACTTTTGGGGGGCACCTGGGTGGCTCAGTCGNACTAGCATCACCTGGGAGTGTACCTCACCTCTGACAATAAACCTCAGTAAGATGAAAGGGGAAGAAATGATTAAACAGGGGGTTTGTGGGAGATGGAGGAGAAATAATACGATAANTGTTGTCTCTCTTTCTCTCTGTCAGAAGAAAAAAAAAAGCCTGTTTGTATACCCCTCACTCTAACACGCAAACACAGACCCTACTCAACCTTTGTAAATCTAGTGAACTAGCATCACCTGGGAGTGTACCTCACCTCTGACAATAAACCTCAGTAAGATGAAAGGGGAAGAAATGATTAAACAGGGGGTTTGTGGGAGATGGAGGAGAAATAATACGATAATTGTGACTCTTCTTATTTTCTTCAAGAACCTCAAGATGGTACCCTCCTTTCGTCCGTTTGTCTCTCCATTGAGTCTTTAATTCAAATTTGTTTGTATTTGGGATTTAGTGATCAGGAGATGAAGGATTTTCAGTGACACCTGTTTTCTCTGTGAAACAAGAAGAGGTGCCCATTGCTGAGAGGGTAGAAAAGACAGGACTAAGAGTTGTGGGAATGGTGAAGGTTAAAAGCCCATGTGGGGTCTAAGATAAGGTGCCCCAGTAGCTCTGGATGCCATTCTCTGGAATTTCATGCAGCATAAATTACAAGGTCATAGTGGCCAAACTTTCCCTCTGATACGACCCTCTTATCTTTGTTCTTAGCCTTCTCTAAAATAAAGTCACAGATGATCATTTTGTGGGCATTGACTTTGTTGAAGACACTGCTATAGGCATTGTGGAGTATAAAGGTAGCGTTTAGATATGGCTATGGCCTCGGGAAATTTACAGTCTTCTAGGACAGGGGTTGAGAAACTTTCTGTAGTTGACCAGACTGTAAATATGATAGGGCCATGCAGTCTACATCACAGATACTCAACTCTGCCACTGCAGCACTAAGACAGCCAGAGACAACTAAATTTTAGTTTATGAACACTGAAATTTGAATTTTATTCAATATTCTTTTATTGAATTATTAATTAAATATTCTTTTAAACCATTTAAAACATATAAAACATATCTTCTTGTGGGCTATACAGAAACAAGCAGTGGGCTAAATTTGGCCTCTGGGATGTCGTTTTTTACACAGTTATAGAAGAAATAGTATAAAAAGGTAAAATTATAACACAAGGTATGCACAGAAAGAGCTCTGAAAATTCAAAGAAAGGGATTTTTTTTTTCTTCTGGTTGTGGAAGGGGGGGTTGAATAGGTGAAGGCTTCTGAGAGAAGAGGAGGTAGTTCTCATTTGAGTTTCTATTTCATAAAGCATCTAATTTCTCAAAGTCATTTAGGTTCAATTACCTAAGATCTAAGGACTCCATACTAATGGATAAATGGAGGAGATAAATTATGCATTGAGTACCATCTTTGGCACCATCAGTTGAATGCTAATTGGTTGATTTGTATTACTTCTTAGACCTTGAAGAATTTAACTCAGTGACTGGTCTGTAGGAGCACATTCTCTTATATTCAAGCTGAAGCTTTCATTCTACTGTCCCTTATCCTGATAAATGGGACCATTAGGTTCCCCCATTTACTCCATTAAAATCCAGCATTTGAAGATCTAAACCTGCCCCTGTTAAGCATAGGTGCACACTACCAGGTCAAGAGTCCATATGGTTTGGTTGTTGATCTAGCTCCATCATTGAGTTAGGCTCCTCTTTTTGTTTTCTATAAATATGATTTATTGTCAAGTTAGCTAACATACAGTGTTGATGTGTGCTCTTGGCTTTGGGAGTAGATTCCTGTGTTTCATCACTTGCATACTACACCCAGTGCTCATCCCAAAAACTGTCCTCCTCAATGCCCATCCCCCATTTTCCCCTACTCCCCATCTCCTCACTCCCTTCTGCCCTCAGTTCTCTGTATTTATTTATTTATTTTTAAATATTTTTATTTATTTCTAGGAGAGAGAGAGCGCGAACAGGGGAGGGTCAGAGAGAGAGAGACACAGACTCCGAAACAGGCTCCAGGCTCTGAGCTGGCAGTCAGCACAGAGCCCAACGCGGGGCTCGAACCCACGAACCACGAGATCATGACCTAGGCGAAAGTCGGACGCTCAACCGACTAAGCCACCCAGGCGCCCCAGTTCTCTGTATTTAAAAGTCTCTTATGGTTTGCCTCCCTCTCTGTAACTCTCTATTTTTTCTTTTCCCTTCCACCAGTGAAGGTTCTCAACTTCTACATATAAGTGAAAACATATTTATCTGCCTTTCTCTGACTGACTTATTTCACTTAGCATAATACCCTCCAGTTCCATCTATGTTGTTGCAAATGGCAAGATTTCATTCTTTTTCATTGCTGAGTAGTATTCCATTGTGTATGTATATACACACACCTTCTTTGACCATCCATCAGTTGGAAATTTGGGCCCTTTCTATAATTTGCCTGTTGTTGATAGTGCTGCTATCAACATTGAGCGACATGTGCCCCTATGAATCAGCACTCCTGTATCCACTGGTTAAATTTGTAATAGTTCTGTTGCTGGATTGTAGACTAATTCAATCTTTAATTTTTTGAGGAACATCCACCCTGTGTTTCAGAGTGGCTGCACCAGTTTGCATTCTCACCAACAATGCAAGAGGAGTCCCCTTTCTCTACATCCTTGTCAACATCTGTTGTTCCTGAGTTGTTAATTTTAGCCACTTTGGTGTGAGGTGATGTCTCATTGTGGTTTTGATACGTATTTCCCTGATGATGAATAAATATTGAGCATCTTTTCATGTGTCTGTTGGCCATCTGGATGTCTTCTTTAGAAAAGTGTCTATTCATGTCTTCTGCCCATTTCTTCACTGGACTCTTTGATTTTTGGGTGTTGAGTTTGATAAGTTCTTTATAGATTTTGGATACTAACCCTTTATCAGATATATAATTTGCAAATATCTTCTCCCATTCTGTCAGTTGCCTTTTAGTTTTGTTCATTGTTTCCTTTGCTGTTCAGAAGCTTTTTATCTTGATGAGGTCCCAATAGTTCATTTTTGCTTTTATTTCCCTTGCCTTTGGAGACGTGCCAATAAGAAGTTGCTGCAGCAGAGGTCAAAGAGGTTGTTTCCTGTTTTCTCTTCTACGATTTTGATGGTTTCCTGCCTCACATTTAGGTCTTTCATTCATTTTAAGTTTATTTTTGTGTATGGTGTAATAAGGTGGTCCAGTTTCATTCTTCTGCATGTTGCTGTCCAATTCTCCTGGCACCATTTGCTAAAGACACTGTCCTGTTTCCACTGTATACTCTTTACTTTGCCAAACATTAGTTGGCCATACATTTATGGGTCCAATTCTGGGTTCTCTCTCCTATTCCACTGGTCTATATGTCTGTTTTTGTGCCAATACCATACTATCTTGATGATTACAGCTTTGTAGTAAAGGCTAAAGTCTGGAATTGTGCTGTGGCTTAGGCTGCTCTTCAATATCATTTCCCCCTATCTGATAGAACATTTCTTTTATTACTTGTATGCACATTTCTCCCTGATTCCTTTGATCCTTCTCTGTCTTTCTCATCAAAGTGCAACAGGATATTAAACAAGTACAGTCTTGGAAAAATTACAAAACTAAAATAAGACTGAGCTTTATTTTCTATAACTTGAAGAATAAAAACTTCCTAGAGAAGTCTGAGTGGATGGAATGAAAAATTCTATGTAAAATGCTTAGTACAATGTGTGACACACAAAAATACTTGATAACTGTTAGCTACTATCATTGTTTTTTCTTCCAATAGAGCATATTTCCCATATTCCCCCACTTTCTTTCCTCCTTGACTCTCTAAAAAAATGTTTTAGAACTATGAAATAGTCAACTCAGAGCCATGTAAGGAGTCTGACACAAGAGTACGTGCAAGAAAAGTGTTTAGAAAACAGACCTCTGATTTTGGACAGCAAAGAACAAATTCTGTCTCAAGGCTTCTTAATGGAGGGAATATCATCCCCAAGAGGGCAAAAATTGGTCCTTGTAGTGGAGATAAATATCTTAATTATTGTAATGGTTTATGGTTCTTTAAAGAGCCATGGTACATAAACAGATATACACAATATATCTGTGGGGTTGAAATTTCATGGGGTGTGGGTGGTTAAAAAAAGATATCTGAAAAGTTTCCTGAGGTGGACAATAGTGAATAAAAGATTAAGAAACACTGGTCTATCTGTAGAGAACTATTTCTTATTTGGGCACAAATATTCACAAGTGAATCATAAGCACAAAGGACAGAAGACAAGTAACCTAGGGTTAATTAACTATGGACTGGAAGCCTGCCCCATCTGTTTCTGCTTATTTTGGTGTCCATTCCTGGACCTTGCCTACTTTGACCTACTCTATCTAAGCAAATCTTGCTGCCCAATTGGTTCCTACACCTATTTTGGGCCTGTATAACCTCATAGGTATAGACAACAGGATGTTGCTGAATGAGTTCATCCTGCATTGGGACCTGAGTCACTGGAGAGTCTATTATATTCCTGGCCATGTGCCTGATACTTCATCAAGCCCCTTTGAGCAGCCCAAACACCTGGCCAGCTATATATCTATATCTATCTATACATATCTATACACACATATATACATACATATATATGTATAGGTATATGTATGTGTGTATATGTATGTTTATATATGTATGTATGTATGTACACATACATATATACATATATATTTACTAAATGGCTATGTTTTGTGGGGTTCTATTATATAATATCACTGTTCAAACATACTTATTAACTTTTTGGGAACCCAAATATCTAGGAAGTTTTATAGGAGGTGTTAGAACTCCCATCAGTATATAACATAGGATTTAAGTCAAATTCACAAAAATCTGAAAGAACATAGCAATCTTTACTAGCACCTGTGTTTAACTTATAAATTTAAGAGGCCTCCTAAGTCTGGTAAGTTTGGGTTGACACCTCTCCTAAAAATATGGAGATTATTATTCACATAGTACAGAGGAAGAGGTTGAATTTCACATATATATATATAACTTGTGTGAGTTCAGACAGCTAGCAGTCTACACTTAGTGCCTGGTCTCAGTGAAAGTGTGTCTTGTCTGATTCCAACAGCGTTGTAAATTTCAACAAGGACACCCCCTCTTGGGATATAAGCTGTGTGTGGGTCAGCATTTAGTAGAAGATGTGAATAACCCACAGAGCCATAATGTTACTATTACAGTTTAAAGAAATAAAATCCAAAGCAAGTTGATATAAGCAAAACTAACAAGTAAATAATGAAATACCGTAGCTGTGGAATATAGTATTGAGCTGGTATCCGAATAGCTGAATCTAGAATCCAAAGTGTTTTGAAGTATGTCTGTCTTTTCGCTTTCTCTTGTCTCTCAGGTTTGCTTCTCTCTGTGGACCTTATTCTATTCTATTCTATTCTATTCTATTCTATTCTATTCTATTCTATTCTATTCTATTCTATGGTTCATAGATTTCCTCCATGAGGTGAAGAAATAAACTTGGAGGCCCCAGATACACATTATGACATGAGACACAAAATCCTGTCTTGTCTGCCAGTTCCAGCAGAAAAGCCTCAGAGATGGGCTTGAATTGGCTTAGGCTGGATCACGTGGCTCTCCCTCAACTAAGCTCTCAAGAGTTATGAGGCACTTTGATCAGGCATTAACATATTTTGTTGACCTGAACCATTTTCATTTATGGAAATAGAATTTGTTTGATCTAATCCTATACTTCATTTTGATAAGTGTTCCATGCATACTTGAAAAAATGCGCATTTTCTTATTGTTGATTGGAATATTCTATAAATGTCAGTTAGGTCAAGGTTGATAATGTTGTTCAAGTTTTCTGTTTCCTTACTGATTCCTTACTATTCCATTCCTTATGCTTGTTCTATCAATTATTACGAGACAGGCATTAAAATGTCTAACTGTGGATTTGTCTATTTCTTCTTGCATTTCTATCAGTTTTTGCTTTATGTGTTTTGAAGCTCTGTTGCTAAGCACTAAAAATTTGTACTTGTTCTGTATTCTCCATTAATTTAACCCTTTATAATTTTGAAATGCCTTTCCTTATCCCTGGTAATGTCCTTTTCTCTGAAATCTGCTTTGACTGATATTAACATAGAAACTCCAGGTTTCTTTTAATTGGTGTTAAAAATCCCTGAGATGAAAAGGAACACCATATCTCAGGGATCCCTGTCCTTTATTGCCTGATACCCAGTGAAAATTGCTGTTTTGTATATTTTCTCCTGATCTGTAGTTGTTCAGATAGAAGGATAAATCTAATCCCACTTTCTCTGTCTTGGCTAGAAACAGAAGTCTTTTCATAGTTTTTTAAAGCCTACTGCAACTAAATTTGTGTTTAGATTCTGGAATCATTTTTCTTACTCTAGTAAGTATCATGAGGAAATGTCTGAGAACTCAAAATAGTTATCAAGACCCTTTCACTTTTCTCCATTGGGGTTCAGGTTATCTGGTTCTAGAAACTATGGAAACCAACTTGACAATAAACAAGAAAGAAAGAAAAGAGAGAGAGAGAGAGAGAGAGAGAAAGAAAGAAAGCGAGAAAGCGAGAAAGCAAGCAAGAAAGAAAGCAAGAAAGAAAGAAAGAAAGAAAGAAAAGAAACTATGCTGTGACCCACTGTCCCACATTGCTTCTACAATGTTTTATTTCTAGTGGTGAGAAGATAGGGGTCTCACAGGAGAAGCTCTACCTTCCAGTGCTTCCTAAACCAGCCACTTCCCAGATACATTATCTATCTATCTATCATCTATCTATCTATAGAAACTGGACTAGGTAGGAAACACATCCATAAAGCTATGTTACTCTGTGAGTTCCTGACTCCTATTTTCTGCAGAAGGTGAATATATCAGATAAAGTTATATGAAACAGTTTACCATTAGTTTTTGCAAAACAAATTCTATTTTGACTTTGATTTTCTTAAAAATCAGAAGTTATAGCTGTAAAGCAGAGACATTTTTAAAACACAAAAACTTTGACTTGATTTTACTGTGATACAAAGAGAGTCTTATGTAACAGTGGATAGGAATATCATGTTGCTATTTGGGAAATTTTTCATAAAGTTAGGCATATTAAATATAATGCTTGGGACACTGGGTGGCTCAGTCTGTTAAGCATCTGACTCTTGATTTATGCTCAGGTCATGATTTCACAGTTGTGAGATCAAGCCCCTTGTTGGGCTCTGTGCTGGGTGTGGAGCCTGCTTAAGATTCTCTCTTTCCCTCTGCCTCCCTGTCCCGCCCCCCACCCCCACGCTTGCTCATGTATGCTCTCTCCCTAAAAAACATAAATTAAAATTAAAAAATTAAATATAATGCTTCTTTTGTTATTGATTAACAATGATTTAACAAAATAAAAATATTATTAAAAAAATAGTGTGTGGGGCACCTGAGTGGTTCCATCGGTTAAGTGTCCAACTTCGGCTCAGGTCATCATGATCTCACATTCTGTGAGCCACGTCGGGCTCTGTGCTGACAGCTCAGAGCCTGGAGCCTGTTTCAGATCCTGTGTATCCCCCTCTCTCTGCCCCTCCCATGCTCGTGTTTTCTCTCTCTCTCTCTGTCATTAATAAATAAAAACGTTAAAAAAAATAGTGTGTTCCACAAAACCTATGATTCATAAAAGAATGGTGATACTGGAGGAAGCTAGATCTAAATCCCTAAATCCCTGTGTGACTTGGGGCAAGGCGTTCCATCTCTCTAACCTTTTGTACAGAAACATTTTAAAAGAAAAATCAATGTCTATAGATATGGGTGACAGCATTGCTTGTGTTACTGTTAATTTGGACAATATTACTTTATATTAGAGGAGTTTTAATTTTTGAAGTGTTTGTGTAACTATTATCTCATTCTACTGTTTCATTAGTTCACTGTAAGAACTGCGATTACAAGTACCACTAACTGGGTGGCTTAAATAGCAGAAATACATTTTCTTGCAATTCTGGATTCTAGAAGTCTGAGATCAACGTCTTGACAGAGTTGCTTTCCTTGGAGGCTTCTGTCTTTTCTGTAGGTGGGTGTCTTTTCCCTGTGTCTTCATATGGTCCTCCCTGCCTGCATGTGTGTTTCTTAATTTTTTTCTTATAAGAGTCCCAGTAACATTGGATTAGGGCCCACCTTACCTTAATTACCTCTTTAAAGAACTTGACTCCAAATATAGTCACAGTCTCAGGTTCTGAGAGTTAAGATTTCAACATATGAATTTGGAGAGGACCCACTTCAGCCCATAGTATTCTCCTATTCAACAAAGATTATTGCCATGGCTATTATAGTCCCATTCCTTTATACTTTACCCACTAAGGTCGGAGAATTGGCATAATTACTCCCACTCAAAATATGAGGAAACCAGTAACAGAAGAGAATTTGGAAAGGTTACAAAAATCTTAATTTGAGTGGTATTCTATTTTCTGTAAAATTGCTGAGGCTTATTAAAAGACAAGAAAGGTCTTATAGATAAGAAAAACTCTTTGAAATAAAATTTCATCACAGGCAATTTTATAGAGATACAATTTTGCTAAGGGCTATCACAAGTACTAAGTGCTATCTATTATTTAGGTATTTTACAAGTACTATATAAGAACTCTCTATATATACTTACTAAATGCTAAGAGTTAAGTACTCTTACTAGAGGTCAAGTGAAAGTCAACTTTGTGATAATTTGTGAGCACTTAGAGATCCATAAGATGCTTAAGAGGAAGGAGAGAATGTGACTGAACAAGGCCCTTGCACTTTTTTTTTAAAGAAAAGGGCCTGATTGAATGGCACATGCATATGGAAATTAGGAGGAAGAGCCAATTCATGCAAAGATGATAATTTGATAGATTGTAATAAACTTAGGTGTTGTAGACATGAAATAAATAAATGGTAGATATCATGTAACCCAACTTTCTAGTCTGTAGAAGGTTGGTAACAGGGCTTAGGGCTGAGAGCTATGTAAGACATGTTCCAACTAGTAAACGGCATCCCTTCAGGATAAGAAGTCCCATGCAGGGCACATTGCCAGGCAAAACATGGGTTTTATTATATTTTCTCTCTCCCTCCTCTTTCTATGTTCATGTAATTCACAACTATTCAGCTCCAGAGTGCAGTGGGATTGAAATGATTCTGTTTCATGGAAGTTTGATGGATCCCACTCAGAGAGCTATCACTGAGGAAATATTTTGAATGTAGATTTTATTTTTCTAAGGCTTTGGGATTTTTTTCAGGATATTTTATATTCCATCAGCTTTTGGTAAGTTATATTTTAACAGAAATTTATCCTTTAAATTTTCAAATGTATTGTTGTAAATATATTCATAGTTTTGCTTACTGTCCTTTGAATGTCTACTGAATTTGTACTTATATCCTTTTTTATTCTACTATTATTTTATTTGTCCTATATCGTTCTCCTTTCTTAACATGTTTATTGATATATATTTTACCCACAGCAAAATTCATTCTTTTAAAGTGTATAGTTATATAATTTTTGACAAATGTTTATAACCACCGTGAACAAGATATAAAAGATTCTCAAAAGTTTCCTTGTTCCTGTGTGTGGTCAATGCCCTCTTTTCACCCCAGCCCCAGAAGACTGCTAATCACATTCCGGTTCCTATATTTTTGCCTTTTCCGGTATGTTAAGATAAATATCATCAGAATGAATGTGGCCTTTTGTGCCTGTCTTTTTTCACTTGCAATAATTCATCAAGATTCACGCAATACCATCCTATATAGCAGTAGTTTATATCTTTTCATTGCCAAGTAGTGCTTCATTGTGTTGATGTACCACAGTCTGCTTATTCATTCACCAGTTGATAGATATTTGGGTTATCTTCAGATTTGGGCAATTATGAACTAAACTGATATATGCATTAGGGTATAAGTCTTTTTGTGGACACATACTTTTAATTTTTCTTGGGTAAATCCTTATAGGTGGAGTTGCTAGAATATAAGATAAGTATATATTTGACATTATAAAAAACTACCAAACTCTTAAGTGGCTGCACAATGTTGCATTTCAGCCAGAAGCACTCGAGAGTTTCATCTGTTCCACATCATTATCAGAATTTGGTATTGCCAGTTCTTTTATTTTTTTTAATTGCATTTTCCTGATGCACTGATATCAGGTTCCACTTTATTTTATTTTATTTTTTGATTGGCTGACTAAATTGTTCTTCATATAGACTGGCTTTTATTTTTTTATTTTTTAGACTTCATGTGCCATTTTATTGGTTTCTGGTCTTATTTGTCTGAGATGATGATGATGATGATGATGATGATGATGACTGACTCTGAAATAGGCTCCAGGCTCTGAGCTGGCAGTCAGCACAGAGCCCGACGCGGGGCTCGAACCCACGAACTGCGAGATCATGACCTAAGCGAAAGTCGGACGCTTAACCGACTAAGCCACCCAGGCACCCCGAGAGAGAGAGAATCTTAACCAGGCTCCACGTTCAGCACTGAGGCCACTGTGGGGCCTGACACAGGGCTTGTCACAGGGCTCGATCCCACGACCCTGGGATCATGACCTGAGCTGAAATCAACAGTTGGACACTCAACTGACTGAGCCACCTAGGCACCCAAGCAGTTCTTTCAATTTTAGGCATTTTAACAGATGTGTAGTGACAGCTCATTATGATTTTACTTGCAATTTCCTAATGGCTAGAGATGTTGATCATCTTTCATTTGCATAGTTGCCATATGGATTCTCCTTTTATTTATTTTGCTTTCCTTATTGCAGGACTAGAATCTCCAGTACAATGTTGAATAGTGGTGCTGAGGGTAAACATCTGATTGCTTCTGATCTCAGAGTGGAAGCATTTAATCTTTCATCATTAAGAATGATGTTAATTATTGGAAATTTGTTGCTGTTTTTTCAGATTGAGGGAGTGTTCCTCTATTTCTAGATTTCTTAGTTTTTATTATTAATGAATAATAATAACTAATGAATAATAATGTTTTTATTATTAATGAATATTGAGTTTGATTTTGAACTAGTTTCAGACTTGCAGAAAATTTGCAAATACAGAACAGAAAGTTTCCCCTCATCCTAACATCTTGCAAAACCATAGTATGTCACAAAATTTAAAAAGTAATAAAACAGTAAATAACAAAATCGTGAAATCTACGTTGGTGCAACTAATGTTAATTTACTTCATTTTTAGTTAAATTACAATGTAAAAGAATTTCATCAGTTTTCCCAATAATTACTTTTTCAAAAATTTCAGATCATATCCAGTATTTCACTTTGTATTTGCTTGTAATTTATCTTTATAGTCTTTATCATTCTGCAAGAGTTCCAGCCTTTCCTTGTCTTTCATGTCATGACATCTTTATGGAGTATTGCTCAATTAAATGTACTAACTTGCATTTCTGGGATTAACTCAATTTGGAAATAATATACTAATTTTTTAATGTTTCTATTTAAGCTCCAGTTAGTTAATATACAGTGTAGTATTAGATTCAGGTGTACAATACAGTGATTCAACACTTCCGTACAACACCCCATTGTCATCACAACAAGGGCATTCCTAAATCCCCATCATCTATTTAACCCATCCCCCACCCACCTCCCTTTTGGTAACCCTCGTTTGTTCTTTAGAGTGAAGAGTCTGTTTCTTGCTAAAACCAATACTGTACTATATGTTAACTAACTTGAATTTAAATAAATGACAAAAGGAGTTTTTTGGCCTAACTCTCTCTTTTTTTCCTTTTGCTCATTTGTTTTGTTTCTTAAATTCCACATATGAGCAAAATCATATGGTATTTGGTCTTTCTCTGACTGACTGACTTCGCTTAGCATAATTCTCTAGTTCTATCTGCGTCATTGCAAATGGCAACATTCCATTCTTTTTTTTTTATCACTGAATAATATTCCAGGGTGTGTGTTTGTGTGTGTGTGTGTAGATGTCCTCTGTATCCATTCATCAGTTGTGGACATTTGGGCTGTTTCTATAATTTGGATATTGTAGATAATGCTGCTATAAACAGAGGTGCATGTATCCCTTTGAATTAGTATTTTTGTATTCTGTGGGTAAATACCTAGTAGTGTGATTGCTGGATGGTAGGGTAGTTCAATTTTTACATTTTTGAGGAACCTCCATACTGTTTGCCAGAGTGGCTGCACCAGTTTGCCTTTCCACGAAAAGCACATGAGTGTTCCTTTTTCTCCACATCCTCACCAATACCTGTTGTTTCTTATGTTGTTGATTTTAGCCATTCTGACAGGTGTGAGGTGATATCTCATTGTAGTTTTGATTTGGAGTTCCCTGATGATGAGTTATGCTGAGCATCTTTTCATGTGTCTGTTGGCCATCTGGATGTCTTGTTCGGAAAAATGTCAGTGTCTCCTGTCTACTTCTTAGTCAGATTATTCATTTTTGGGGCAATCAGTTTTAGAGGTGTTTTTTTAAAAATATATTTTGGATACTAACCCTTTATCAGATAGTTCATTTGCAAATATCTTCTCCTATTCCGTAGGTTGCTTTTTAGTTTTGTTAATTCCTTTGTTGTGCAGAAGCTTTTTATTTTGATGTAGTCCCAGTGGTTTATTTTTGCTTTTGTTTCCCTTGACTCAGGAGACATATCTAGACAGAAGTCGCCATGACTCATGTCAAAGAAATTACTGCCTGTGTTCTCTTCTAGAGTTTAGAATGGTTTCAGTGTCACATTTAGGTCTTTAATCCATTTTTAGTTTATTTTTGTGTTATGGTTTAAGAAAGTGGTCCAATTTCATTCTTTTGCATGTTGCTATCCAGTTTCCCCAACACCATTTATTGAAGAGACTGTCTTTTTCCCATAGAAAATTTTTTCCTGCTTTGTCAAAGATTAATTGACTATATACTTGTGTGTTCCTTTCTGGGTTTTCTATTCTGTTGTATTGATTTATGTGTCTGTTTCTGTGCCAGTACCATATTTTAATCCCCACAGCTTTGTAATATAACTTGAAGTCTGGAATTGTGAACCCTCCAGTTTTGCTTTTCTTTTTAAAGATTGTTTGACTATTCAGGGTCTTTTGTTTATTCTAGTTCTCTGAAAAATGCTATTGATATTTTGATAGGGATTATATTAAATGTGTACATTGCTTTGGGTAGTATATACATTTTAACCATATTTGCTCTTCCAGTCCATATTGATGAAATGTCTTTTGATTTCTTTGTGTCATCTTCAATTTCATCAGTGTTTTATAGTTTTCAGAATATGAGTCTTTCACCTCTTTGGTTAGGTTTATTCCTAGGTATCTTATTATTTTTGGTGCAGTTGCAAATGGGATTGATCCTTGATTTCTCTTTCTGCTGCTTCATTACAGTGTATAGAAATGCAACAGGTTTCATGGATGTTGATTTTGTATCTTGCCACTTTACTGAATTTGTGTATCAGTTCTAGCAATTTTTTGGTGGAGTCTCTAGGTTTTCTATATATAGTATCATGTCATCTGCAAATAGTGAAAGTTTTACTTCTTCCTTGCCAATTTGGATATCTTTTTTTTTTCCTTTTCTTTTTGTTGTCTGATTGTTCTGGCTAGTACTTCTAGTACTGTGTTCAATGGTAATGGTAAGAGTGGACATTCCTGTCATTTTCCTGAGGAAATCTCTCAGGTTTTCACCATTGAGTCTGATGCTGGCTGTGGGTTTCTCATATATGGTCTTTATTATGTTGAGGTATGTTCCTTCTAAATTTACTTTGTTGAGGATTTTTATCATGAATGGATGTTGTATTTTGTCAAATGCTTTTTCTGCATCTATTGAAATGACCATATGGTTCTTATCCTTTCTTTTATTAATGTGATGTATCACATTGGTTGATTTGCAAATATTGAAGAATACTTGCAAGCCAAGAATAAATCCCACATGATCATGGTGAATAATTTTTTAAAATATATTGTTGGATTCAATTTGCCAGTACTTTGTTGAGGATTTTTGTATCTATGTTCATCAGAGATCTTGGCCTGTAGTTCTTTTCATAATATGTTTTATCTGTTTTTGGTTTCAGAGTAATGCTGGCCTCATACAATAAATTGGAAGTTATCCTTCCTTTTCTAATTTTTGCAATAGTTTGAGAAGAATAGGTGCTAACACTTCTTGAAACGTTTGGTAGAATTCACCTGTGAAACTGTCTGGTCCTGGACTTTTATTTGTTGGGAGATTTTGATTACACATTCAATTTCTTCGCTGGTTACTGATCTGTTCAAGCTTTCTATCTCTTTCTGTTTCAGTTCTGGTAATTTATATGTTTCTAGCAATTTATCCAGTTCTTCCATGTTGTCCAATTTGTTGAAATATACTTTTTTATAGTATCTTTTATAATTTTGTGTATTTCTGTGGTATTGGTGGTTATTTCTCCTTTCTCATTTGTGGTTTTATTGGGTCTTTCTTTCTTTTTTTTTTGACAAGTCGGCTACAGGTCTATCAATTTTATTAAAATTTTTCAAAGAACTAACTAGCTCTGGGTGTTATTGATCTTCTCTGTTATTTTTCTAGTTTCTATATAATTTATTTCTCCTCTAATCTTTATTATTCTCTTCCTCCTGCTGGCATTAGGCTTCATTTGTGCTCTTTCTCTAACTCCTTTAGGTATAAGATTAAGTTGTGTATTTGAGATTTTTTCTTGAGGTAGGCTTGTATTGTTAAATACTTCCCTTTAGAACGGCTTTTGCTGCATCCTGAAAGTTTTGCACTGTTGTGTTTAAATTTGGATTTGTTTCCATGTATTTTAGAAATTTCCCTTTATTTCCTGGTTGACCCATTCATTGTTCAGTAGCATGTTATTTAACCTCCATGTAGTTGTGGTCCATGCAGTTTTTCTTGTGATTGTCTTCTAGATTTATAGTGTTGTGGTAAAAAATTAAATAAGAAGGTGCATGATATGACTTCAGTCTTCTTGAATTTGTTGAGTCCTGTTTTGTGGCCTTAGATGTGATCTATTCTGAAGAATGTTCCATGTGCACTTGAAAAGAATGTGTTCTGCTGTTTTAGGATGCAGTAGTCTGAATATATCTGTTAAGTCCATCTAGACCAGTGTGTCATTCAAAGACATTGTTTTCTTGTTAATTTTCTGCTTAGATGATCTGTCCATTGCTGTAAGTGCAGTCTAAAGTTCCCTACTATTATTGTATTATTACTGACTAGTTCCTTTATGTTTGGTATTAATTGTTTTATGTATTTGAGTGCTTTCATGTTGGGTGCACAAATATTTATAGTTGTTATATCTTCTTGTTGGATTGTCCCCTTTATTATTACATAGTGCTCTTCTTTGCCTCTTATTATAGATTTTGTTTTAAAGTCTAGTTTGTCCAATATAAGTGTTGCAACTATGGCTTTCTTTTGAAATCCATTTTCATGATAAATGTTTCAACATTCCTTCACTTTAGTATCTTTAGTCTAAAATGATGCTCTTGTAGGCACCATAGAGATGGGTCTTGTTTTTTATACATTCTGTCACCCTATATTTTTGACCAGTGTTTTATTTTGACCAGTGTTTTAGTCCATTTACATTCTAAGAAATTATTGATAGATATGTAGTTAGTACCATTTTATTAATTGTTTTATGGTTCTTTTTGGAGATCTTCTTTGATTCTTTCTTGTGTTTCTCTTTTTCATGTTTTGCTAATTTTATTTAGTGATGTATTTGATTTCTTTATTCTTTGCACGTTTATTAATGGTTTTTGATATATGGTTGTCATTAGCTTTGTATATAACATCTTCTGCAAATATTTGTCCATATTAAGTGGGTGGTTGTTTAAGTTTGAACTCATTCTTTTCTCCTCTCCCCCCCATGTGTTGTGTATGTGTTATTATATTTTATATCCTTTTTCTGTGAATTCCCTGACTGATTTTTTAAAGAAATATTCATTTTAATTCCTTACATATTTCCTACTTTTATAATGTTACTTTTGGTTCTTCCTTCCACTCAAAGTGTCCCTGTTAATATTTCTTGCAGGTTGGATCAGTGGTCATGAACTCTGTTAGTTCTTGTTTGTCTGGGAAACTCTATCTCTCCTTCTATTCTGAATGACAGCTTTGAATATAGAGTATCCTTGGTTGCAGATTTTTCCCATTTAGCACTTTGAATATATAATGCTACTACCTTCTGGCTTGTTAGGTTTCTGTTGAGAAATCTCCTGCTAGACTTTTGGATTTTCCCTTGAAAGTTAATGACTTCTTTTGTCTTGTGCCTTTTAAGATTTTTTTATCACTGTATTTTGCAAATGTAATTACAATATGTCTTGGTGTTGGCCTGCTGTTGTTGATTTTTATGGGAGTTCTCTGTGCTTACTAGATATGGATGTTTGTTTTCTTCCCCAGTTGGAGAAGTTTTCAGTTATTATTTCTTCAAATAAATTTTCTGCCCCCCCTTCTCCCTTTTTCTTCTGAGACTCCTGTAGTATAAATGTTATTGCATATGATGAAGTCAGTGAGTTCCCTAAGTCTATTCTCCTGTGCATATTTCTTCTTTTTCTGTTTTGTTCAGCTTCATTTCTTTCAATTACATTGTCTTCTAGGTCATTAATTCATTCTTCTACTTCATCCAGTCTACTGTTCATTGCATCAAGGGTGTTTCTAATCTCATTTATTGCACTCTTAATCTCTGATTATTTTTAAACTCTTATCTCTGTGGGTAAGGCTGCCACTTACGTTTTTTTGTTCTTAAGTCCAGTGAATATCCTTATGATCATTACTTTAAAGTCTCCATCAGGCATGTTACTTGTATCTGTTTCACTTAGATCTCTGTCTGTGGTCTTGTCTTGTTGTTTCATTTGAGATACATTTTTCTATCTTCTCATTTTGTCTAAATATCTGTCTGTTTCTCTGTGTTAGAAAAGGCAGTTACGTCTTCTGTTCCTGCAAGTAATGGACTTATGAAGGGATCATATAGTGCCCAGGACTGGTGCTTCAGGGAGTGTCTCCAATGTTTGCTGCATGCATTCTGCTGTTGTGTTCTGGCTACTCTATCCTTCAGGCCCATTGTCTGCAGAAGCTCTCTTTGTCTGCTTTGGGCAGTGTTTGGTCCCTGGCCTGAATGTGGAGGGTTTAACAAGGTGTGCTGTGGTCTGCTTGTGAAATGAGACTCATCACCACCTCCACCAGAACTGCGGTCCTGCAAAACTCTCTGGTAGGGAGACCTGGTGTGGGCAGGGGGTTATACTGATCTTCTAGGGAAGGGGCCAGCTGTTCTGGGACTAAAGCTGGTGTGACTAAGAAGGGCAGTTCCACCAGAGTATAGGGGGATGGTGGTTGGTGTAAGCAAGTTAGGCAGCCAGTATCGGTGCTGCTCTGCTTCTTGAACATGGCTATGTCTTTATACTGAGGGGTAGGGAAGGGAAATGGCACAAGCCAACTCCTTTGTTCTTAGAGAGGTGTCTCCATGAATGCTGCCTCTAAGGGGCATGTTCATAGAAAAGTAATCTCCTCACTGTGTACCCCAGGTGCTCTTTAGATCACTGTTTTCATGTTTTCTGCCCTCAGGTTGTTTGTCTGCTTTCTCTCCAGGAGGAGTGCAGTGCCCTCAGCACTTTATCTCAGCCAAGCCTTCTAACCTTTAAAACTACAAGCTTTAAGCCCCATTGGTTGTAAAAACTCATGAAATTCATCCCCTCTTGTTTTCTAAGGCAATGTCTATGAGGAAGCAATCTCCTTGTGCATTCCCCCACACATGAACAAGGAGTAAGGAGAGTAAGTACTCCTTACTCTCACCCTTCTCTGAATCCACAGTTCTCTCCAATCCACAGTAGCTGTGATCTATTTCTCTCCTAAACCATGTCTCTGCACTTCCTACCTTCTTCAATGCGGCCTCTTCTTTCCCTTTAGTAATGGAGTTGGTTCTGCCAGTCTTCAAGTTGATTCCTGTGGTATTTAGGATGATTTGATAGTTATATAGTTGTATTCATGGGATGAGGCAAGCCTAGGGACCTCCTACTCTGCTGCCATCTTTGAGATCATTCTGTTTATATTTTTATGTAGCTAGATACATTTTGCTAATATTTTAAATGTATTTTTGTATCCATGATCACGAGTGATTTTGATCTATAGATTTATTTATTATTTTATTTATTATTTTAAAAAATGTTTATTTTTAAGAGAGAGAGAAAAAGAGATAGAGAAAAAACAAACAAGCAAGGGATGGGCAGAGAGAGAGAGAGAGAGAGAGACATACACTCTGAAGCAGGCTCCAGCTCTGAGTGTCAATGCAGAGCCTGACACGGGACTCAAACTCACCAACTGTGAGCTCATGACCTGAGCCAAAGTTGGATGCTTAACCAACTGAGCCACCTACGTGCCCCTATTTATTTCTGCTTTTTCATTTGTGATGTTTTTGTCTGGTTTTGATATCAGTGTAATGCTTAATTGGATAAAGTTACTTCTGCTTCAGTTTTCTAGACAAGTTTGACAGAATTCTGTAATATTTCTTCCTTAAAAGTTTGGTACAGTTCACCAGTGAAGCCATTTGGCCTATTGATTTCTTTGTGGGGAGATTTTAAATTGTTTTTATTCTTTTGATGTATTTAAGATCAGTAGTGATATCACCACTTTCATTTCTTATATCGATAATTCGTGTCTTCTCTCTTGATCATTCTGGATAAAAGTTAATAAATTTTGTCGATATTTTCCAAAAAATAAGCTTCTGTTTTCCTTGATTTTCTCCATTATTTTATTTTCTATTGATTTATTATCTTTTTATTATTTTCCTTAGGTTTATGTCCTTAACTTGCTTGAAATACTTTTGTCTGCTGACAATAAATACTTTTATCCTTTGCATGATGAGTACGTCTTTATTTCTCTTTCATTTTTACATTTCTCTTCTTTTTTCACTTATTTTCCCTGGAATGGAATTCTAGCTTGGCAGTTTTTCTTTCAGTTCTTCTATTAACCTTATATTTTTTCCTCTTTATGTAATGCATGTGTTTTTCTACAACTGCTTTAATGATTTCCTTTTTATTGTTGCTTTTTGGCATCTTAATAGTGTAGAATTTTGATAGTTTAGTACTTTGGTTTCATTCTTTCATTCTTTTTTAAATACTTGGAGTTTCTTGACCCACTCAACTATGGAGGTTCATTCTTATCATGTTTAGAAATTTGGGGTTAATATTTTAAAAATATTGGTTATGTTTTTCCCTATACTCTATCTTTTCCTTTTTTCCTTTTGGGACTCTGATTTCGTTTGTTATTTCTCATAGCTTATTGAAACATTATTCAATTTTTTTCAGTCTTGTTTTTTTCTCTCTCTCTTTCATTTTGGAAATGGTTGTTTTGCTATGTTTACAAGTCCTTTAACCTTTCTCTGCAGAGTCTAGTCTGCTATTGATTGAATCTAGTCTATTTTTCATTTTAGATATTGTTAAGTTTTATCACTTTGTAGTTTGAATTGGGTGTTTTTATATCCTTGGTTTCTTTCCTCATTGCTTAGGTTTTCCTCTGTCTTCTTGTGAACACAGAAATACTCAATGTGAATGTATTTGTAATGACTTTTGTAAAGTGCTTGTGTCCCAATTATATCATTTGTGTCATTTCTGTATGTGTTTCCATTGACTGATTTTTGTCCTTGTTATGGTTTGTTTGGGGTTCCTCTCTTTGTGCTGTGGCCTAGAAACTCTCCTGACTCTGCATGCCTGGAATTATTTTTATGAATTACAAACATTGTGAGTTTTATGTTTTGGGGTGTTGGGTCGTTTCGCTTTCTTTTAAATATTTCTGTACTTTGTCCTAAGAGGCAGTTAGGTTTCTGGCAATTTGTTTGGTCTTTTGAGGATTTCTTTTAAGGGTTGTTAAGTTACATCCAGAAGGCTGAAGTGTGGGATCAGTTTGTACCACTACTGAGATTATACTTTTCTGAAGACCCTTTTTGATGTCTGGGGTGTTAGACATCTTTCCATTTGGCTGGTGAGACCATGAACTGTTCCGGGCCTTCTGGAGATCATTCTGTTTACCTCTTTCTGGTGTTTCTTTCCTTGGCCTTGATAGATTCCTCACATTCACACAAGAATTAGCAAATCAGCAAAAGATATAAGGACACCCATCTTCAGGTAACACAAGTTCTCTCTGTAGCTCCCTCCTCTTTGGTACTCTGTCTCAAACTATGAACAGTCTTTTTTTTTTTTTATGTTTTATTTTTATTTTTGAGAGAGAGATAGACAGCATGAACGGGGGAGGTCAGAGGGAGAGGGGGATACAGAATCCGAAACAGGCTCCAGGCTCTGAGCTAGCTATCAGCACAGAGCCTGATGCGGGGCTCGAACCCACGAACTGTGAGATCATGACCTGAACCGAAGTTGGATGCTTCAGAGCCACCCAGACACCCCTGAACTGTCTTTTCAACTTAGGATGATCACAGACTCTGTTTGGGTTTCCTCTTCTCATCCTGTGGCCTGGACATTCTTTCCAGGCAGTGAGCAGGGGACCTTCTGGCTCACCTCATTTGTTTCCCTTCTCTTGGGCATCCCTGTCCACACTGTCTGTTGACCAATGTATGAAAACTATTGCTCCATATACTTTGTCCAGTTTTCTAGTTGTTTAAGGTAGGAGAATAAATACTACCCCTGTTATTCCATTATAGCTGGATACTAAATTCACAATGACTTTTGATATTGATTTATTTAACTTAAAAATCATGCCTATTTATTATATTAATTATAACAATTTATCTATAAATTCTTTTGAATTTTTTATAAAGAACATTATATAATCTGCAAATAAGTCAAGAGAACCGTTACTTCTTTCCAATCCTCATATTTTTCACCTGCTCTTCTTGCACTGACTACGACAACCAGTATTATGCTAAATAAAGATGAATGTAAGTAGCATTATTATTTTGTTTCTGAATTTACAGGGAATAGTTTCAAAATAATCACAGTAAGTATGATGTTTATGTGCATTTTATAAGATAAGTAAGTTCTCTATTTTTTTAAATCATGAATTTATGTTAACTTTAAAATATTTTTCTATATCTGTTAATATGATCATATAATTTTTCTTCTCTTAATTATTAATGAGGTTAATAACAGCAATTGTTTTCTGATATGAAATCAAACATTCTTGTATAAAACTTCTTGTATAAACTGACTTTGTCATGATGAGTTTGGTTTTGTAGATTGATAGGTGTAGTTTGCTATTATTTTATTTGAGAATCTTCTATCCGTTTTCCTGAGTCAGACTGAAGTGTAATTTCCCTTTCTTTTACTTTCCTAGTCTACATTTGATATGATGGCCATCCTAACCTCATATAATGAGTTAAATCATGATCCCTTGTTTGTCTTTTCTATATAAAGTCTTATGCAAATTTGCAAGTATACGGTTTTTAAAAAATATTTGACAGCATTTCCAATAGAGCCATAAGATACATTGCTGAAATCAAATTCTTTCATGGGTGGCCCAGTCAGTTAACCATCTGACTCTTGATTTCAGCTCAAATCATGATTTCATGATTCATGAATTTGAGCTCCACACTGGGCTCTGCACACAGCATGGAGCTTGCTCAAGATTCTCTTTCTCCCGCTCTCTCTGCCCTCCTCATCTCTCTCAAAATAAATAAATAACCTTTAAAAAACAGATTTTATTTTTAAGTAATCTCTACCCCAAATGTGGGACTTGAACTCACAACCCTGAGATCAGGAATCACATGTTCTACCAATTGAGCCAGCCAGGTGCCCTTCCCCAAATTTATTTTTAGGTTAAATCCCAAATAAAATTTCAGCAAATTTTTCCTGGAAAATTTTAAGATACTTTTAGAATCAGATTGAAAATTCAAATGGTCAAGAATAGTAAAAAAAAAAAAAATTGAAAACAGAATATTTGGAGGATTTACATCATAGCAACACAAGATTTACTATAAAGTTACAGTAATGAAGGCAATGTAATATTTCTCTAACAATAGATAAATAGACCAATGGGTCAGAAAAAAAGAGTCTAGAAACCAATTGACACATATAAATAAAAAATTGATTTATGGCAAAATAGAACAGAGAGGAAAGAATGGACTCTGAATAAAATTGAACATCCACATTGAAATGCAATAAATTTGGGCTCCATCTTAAACAATACACAGGCATGAATTCCAGATATACTGTTGATTTCAATGTGAAAAGTGAACCATTTAAGTTCCCAAAGACTATGTTGAAGAATAACTTCATGATTTGGGGTAGACAAAGATTTCTCACTCAAGATACAAAAAGCAGTAACTATATGAAAAACAATTAATAAATGGAACTACACTAAAATTAAGAGCATCTCTTCATCAGAACTACCATTTGAGAGTAAAAAAACACAATGTGGGAGAAAACATTTGTGATCCATATTAAAAATATCCACAGAACTAAAATCAATAAGAAAAAGAGCGATAACTCAAACACAGGCAAGAAACTGAACACACACCTCAGAAGATGGAATTTTCAATGGCCAATAAATATTTAAAAATACGCACCGCCTCACTGGTCATCAGAGAAATGTAAAATATAATCACAATGAGATACTACTCTATGCCCACCAGAGGGGCTAAAACGAAGACTGACAATCCAAGGATAAAGTTTAAACCAAAAGAAGTCTTCACACGTATGTAGTTGGTGGAAATATAATTGGTACAACTGTTTTGATAATATTAGCTGAAGGCGGACCTGTACATAATCTGTGATGCAACTATTCCATTTCTAGGTAACAGAAATGGGTATATATGACAAAAGTGTGTGTGTGTGTGTGTGTGTGTGAGAGAGAGAGAGAGAGAGAGAGAGATGTTCATAGTATTGTTTTCAATAACCACAAACTAGGAACACCCTAAATGTCTATCAAAAGAATGGATATGTAATTTGAGATGCTTAAACTGGCTTGTAAATTTGTACCATATTTGCAGAATATGAGAGCAGACATCTAGATACAAGAATAGTCAAAGAATTTGATAGTGCCCAATTAAAAGCCTTCCAACAGCGAGACAAAATGGGGAGAAGTCTCACCAAATAGTTGCATCAGTTGTGAAGAGAATATCTGTCCATAGCTCATGTTCAACTTCAGAATCGAGTTACAGGAGATGTTGCTTTGAAGGGCCCCTCAGTGATCTCTGAATAATTGGGCGCTTTGGGTCAAACGGTCTCAATCCTGGGTACATGGACAGAAAGTCATCGGCAATTTGTAACTCTCTCAAAGGGAAACTTCAGCAAAGACAGGAGAATGTCTCCAGAGGAAACCGCGGCTTTGGATTCTCTTCTCACGTTTCTGGGTCAGGAAAAACTAAACTCTTACTTGTAAATTATTTTGAAAAATAAGTGAGGGTCTCAGGTGAGGAAGTCACCATTCAGAGAACAAGTAATAGGAGCCTAATCACCACAGCGTAATTGGCCCATAGAGATGGTCTCTCTGAGGGAAGAGAAAGTGGCTTCTTCCAAATCCCACATCTTGCCCATGTCTGCTCTTCCTGAGGGCAATGATGGCCTTCCATCCTGAAGGTAAGGCAGTCATGCTCAGAGGTGCTCCACTGGGTTCCTAGGACCAGCAGTCAGGAAACTAGGGTTTCCTTTCACACACAACTCCTTCCTTGGCTCATGTGGCAACTGGATTGAATCTGGCTACTGGAGAGATAAGTGTCTCATTTGGGCAATCGGTTTAGGGAAAACACATATATTATTTTAATTTTATTAAAATGTATTAATATTATTAAGTTTAAGATTTTAATTCCAATAGAGTTAACACATCATGTTATGTTATCTGTAGATAATAGATCTATCTATATCTATGTTATCTATAGATAGCATAACGAAAACATATTTTGAGTAGTCAAACTGAGGAGACAGTTCTTCCAGATACCTCTGGAAAATGCAGCACCTAGCACAGGGCTTTGGCTGCATCCGAAGGACTCAATGGGCTCAGCCACCACAGGTCATGTCCTGTGTACACACTGCACCCCTCCGCACCTACCCACTCCTGGAAATCTGCACCAGCAGACAGGTTTGTGCCAACTTGNAGGCGCCCCTGCCAACTGGCATTCTTAAATGATGATGGTCAGAATGTGATTTCAGCTGGACAGCTGGCTTCAAACTTCCTGTTGCCCCAACAGAAACCATGCTAAGCGTGTTTCTATTTGTAATCCATACCTTCCTTTAAGGAAAGCCCTGACCTTTAAAACTCGGGCATCACTACATTTAAAAATCAAGCCCTTAAGTAATTATTAGTTTTTGAGAAGTGAAAGACTCAAAACTCTAAGAGATTTTTATCAGATTTTAAAACAGATTCCCCTTATTTGTGTACCTGAGAATACATTAATCGTCAGCTACCTCCAGCACTGTTGTTTGTTTTTGTTATTGTTTCTTGGAGCCATCTGCTGGTCACGTGCCTTTACATGGCTTGTTGCATATAGTATAACATCTTTAGGGACTACCGCATCCACCTTCCCAGGACTAGCTCATGAAATACTATCTGTTGATGGTCAGGTTCCGTTGATGGTCCCAGATACAGATTTTTCTTGTAAGGTCACTTGTCTGTCTCCTTTGTACCCAAGTACTTTGGCCTTGATACTTTTGTATCCCAATTTTTCCTTTTTCATTAGGGCTAAAGAGGTATGTTTCCTCCTTCTTTGATAGAAATGTTACAAAGTGACTTGCTAACCTTTTGAAGCTCTGGAGTAAATTCTAAAGAATCAAAGAACACTTATCTCTTAGAGTGAGCATGGTTTACCAAGTTTGATTTATTCATAAATAAAGTTTGCATTCATATGCAAATGCCCACAGACCCCTCTCTGCTGGCTAATCCCAGCATCTCAGGCACCCTATTTATCTGGGGTTAGCTGCATTTACTGTCATGAGTACCCTTCACACAAAGTGGGATTTTCATCACAAATGGCATTATCCAATCACAGACAGCAGTAAGCAGATAATCTCTCCTTGGGACAGCTGTGCATGAGTTTGACTTTCTCTACCCAAAGGGCAGAGTAATTAGAGGGACAAAGGATGTGGGAGATTGAGCTGGTCCATGAGTTTTTTTTGGAAATCACTTGTGATTTGAATAAGGTGCAAACAAGATTAATAAGAGTTCTAAAGAGAATTTCTGAATACTGGAGCCCTTGAACTTTCTGAAGTACTGATAACATCAGCAGGATTAGAGAGTTTGGAGATGTTATTGAGCAGGCTAGAGTATCACCTTCTGGTCATGTAAGTTATGGTAGATGGAGCATTAGCCCACGGAGGCAATAAGACAGTTTCCTAAGAAGGAGAAATGGTCAAATATCTCAGATGAGGATAAAAGTAAGAGGAGATTAAAAGAAAAGATAACCAACAGCCTTTTCACTGAATTCATTCTGGTTAATTATGTTCCATCAGAGATAGACTCCAAACCATAGCTATCACTGCCCAGGACACATATGGACTCAGTGGAATGTGCAGCCAGTGTTCCATGATTTCTTAGCTAATAGGCAAATAGGTGTGGCAAGTATTTGAGTGCCTATCATTTCTAAGGGAAGCTTTTTAATGCGTCTTTGACTTTGATTTGTTTCTTCCCAGTCATACCTGTGCTGTGCTTCTCTTCCAAAGGAGGAGGAAAAGAACACTGCCGATTCTTTCCTCTTACCCTCTTACAGAAACAAGACAAGCAGATGAAGATTTTTCAAAACAGAGGCTGATCACCCAAGGCTTTAACTCTTTATTTCACTGACTCTGAAATGTAACGTTTACTACCTTCTAACTTGCAACCTAAAATTTCTGATTTTAAAAGGATGAAAACTGAGTATTTCATTTGCATAGATACTCTAGAAGTAAAATGGTAAATTGGAAACAACAGTTAATGCCTGTTAGACTCCATTCAGTATGGCTTTTGAGGTAATAAAGAGGGGAATACTGGTATCCTATGAAGAATTAAACAAACTCCATGTTTAGGAACTGGTCCTAAGAAAGAGAAGGATGTTTTCATTAATCTTTTTAACTCAAATGTCTAAGTATTTTAGTAAAACCTTTCCTATTTAAGGGAGGAGAGGAGATTTCTCCTTCCTTGAATTGACCACATCAATGGGTTCTATTGTGGTCCCAAACCCTGAAGGAGAAATATAATCTGGGAAAGCACACACCTCAGTGTGAGATGGCTTTTTGGTCTCAATGACCTCATCAGCCCCTCCGCCACCTTAAGTATCTGGTATCTATTGATTTACAACTTGGATTTGGTCCTCAGAGGCTCATGGGCAGGGAAAACCAGACATGGATGAGTGAGTTCATTCTGCTGGGGCTGTCCAGCCGCTGGGACACTCAGGTCTCCCTCTTTGTCCTTTTCCTGGTCATGTATCTGGTGACCGTGCTGGGGAACTCCCTCATCATCCTCCTCATCAGACTGGACAGCAGGCTACACACGCCTATGTACTTTTTCCTCAGTGTCCTGTCCTTTGTGGACATCTGTTATACCAACAGCACCGTCCCACAGATCCTGGTTCACTTCCTGTCAGCCCGGAAGTCCATCCCATTCCACAGCTGTGTGCTCCAGCTGTTAATCTCCCTGGCCATGGGCAGCTCCGAGTTCTTCCTGCTGGGAGCCATGGCCTATGACCGCTATGTGGCAGTGTGCCACCCGCTGCACTACACGGTCATCATGCATGGGGGGCTCTGCCTGGGGCTGGCTGCTGGCTGCTTGGGGGCTGGCTTCATGAATTCATTGATGCAGACAATTATCATCTTCCAGCTACCTTGGTGCCATAATGTTATCAATCACTTTGCCTGTGAGATGTTGGCTGTGCTGAGGCTGACCTGTGTGGACATCTCCTTCAACAAGGTCATGGTGGCCATCTCCGGATTTCTGGTGATCATGCTTCCCTGCTTCCTGGTTCTGTTCTCCTATGTTCGTATAGTTGCTGCCATTCTGCACATCCGCTCTGCCCAGGGACGCTGCAAAGCTTTTGAGACCTGCGCCTCCCACCTCACCGTAGTTTCCATGTGCTTTGGAACAGCCATCTTCACATACTTGAGACCCACTGCTGGCTCCTCGGCAGAGCAAGAGAAGATGGTTGCCCTGTTCTATGCTGTGGTGACCCCAATGCTGAATCCCTTAATCTACAGCCTGAGGAACAAGGAGGTAATGAACGCCCTGAGAAGACTGTTGGGAAAACTTAGTGCAAAAAGGTGAAGAGTCAAAGAACTCTTCCTTCCTTCCAATAGCCTGAAGGAGGACATTTCAAACAATGGTTGACATGCCCTTTTCTCCAGATTTGCTCATAAGGTAGATCAAGGTGAGCACAGTCTTGAAGACTGACTTTTCACATTAGTCCACATTTTGACTATGTATTAATGCCCTATTATACGTACAGTTAAAAAAAAAAGCTTCCGGTTATTAAGTTGGGGTCTGCTGGGTTAGCAGTCTTTCCACAGTTCACACTTTTCCTACACTTTTCTTACTTCTCCTGTACATGCCTCGAGGAAATGCAGTGTGGACAATGAAAAGTCTCAGAATGAGAACAGCCACGGCTCACATCCTGACCCACCCCTCACCAGCACTGTGGCTTTGACAAATATGTTTAATATCTCTGACCTCCAGTTTCCTCAATCATAAAAAGAAGGAATAACATTCAATATGTGTGATTATTTTGGAGATTATAAACACTCTATGTAAAATACTCAGTAGGGGAGTGGTATAGATATTTAACTATTTAAAAAAAATTTTTAGTGTTTATTTTTGAGAGAGAGAGAGAACAGGAAGAGGCAGAGAGAGAGAGGGAAATACAGAATCTGAAGCAGGCTCCAGGCTCTGAGCTGTCAGCACAGAGCCTGGCATGGGGCTCCAACTCGTGAACCGCGAGACCTTGACTTGAGCCAAAGTTGGATGCTTAACCGACTGAGCTACTCAGGTGCTCCTCAACTATGTTTTTTAATGTTTATCTATTTTGAGAAAGAGCTCACACACAAGCAGGGGAGGGGCAGAGAGAGAAGAGAGAGAATCCTAACAGGCTCCACACGGTCAAGTGTCAGCACAGAGCCTGGTGTGGGGCTTGATTTCATGAACTGCTAGATCATGACCCGAGGTGGAATCAAGAGTTGGACCTTAACTGACTGAGCCACCCAGGAGTGCTGTCATTCAACTATTTTTTAAAATAGTTTTTAGGACAAAATTTTAGGGCTAAGCATTATGCAAACTTCTCTCCATATGTAATTATACAAAATGAACTTTTTCTATTGTATGGTTCTAGTAAGTCCTGGTCTGCTCCAGGTGATCATCTTACCCAGAACCATGGCATCTATCTATAGATCTCTCTGTCCCAATCTCTGATCTCTCAATCTCTCAGCCATTCATCTCTTATATATATTTTTAGCTCCAAGGCAGGCAAAACCTTTCTCAGGAGCTTCAAACACATGTATCCAATGGCTTGCTTAACACTTTCAATTACATCACATGAGTTGCATTCTTAACATAGATAAAGTAGAATGTGCTTGGTATGTCTTTGAAGTCTCTTTAATCTATAAGTTCTGCCCAACTCTTTGTTTCTCCTGCAATTTATTTGAGTGGCCCAGGCCATTTGACCTTCAGAAGGCATCTTTTCTTAGAAAATAAATCGGGTCATAGCTTTATCCTCCTTAGAATAAAGTCCCGCTTCGTACACATGGGGCCTGATGTGGTCCAGCTGCAGCAGCAGAGATAATTAGTTTATAATATTCCTCAGTAGCTGGATCATTATCACCTGCACACGGACCCTTTTATTAATTGTTAAAAATTATTTCTTGGCAGCCACTATGGAATAACAGTATGGAAGTTCCTAAAAAAATTAAAAATAGAACTACCATATGATCCAATAATTCTACTACTGGGTATTTACCCAAAGAATATGAAAACACTAATTTGAAAAGATATAAGCACCCCCATGTTTATTGCAACATCATTTACAATAGTCAAATTATGGAAGCAGTCCACTGTCCACTGTCCACTGATAGAAGAATGGATAAAGAAGACGTGGCGTATAGATATATACAATGGAATATTACTCAGTCATAAAAAGTAATGAGATCTTGTCATTTGCAGCAACACTGATAGATCCAGAGGGCGTAATGCTAAGTGAAATAAGTCAGAGAAAGACAAATAACATACGATTTCACTCATATGTGAAATTTAAGAAATAAAGAAAGAAAAGAGAGACAAACCAAAAAAACCAGACTCAACTATAGAGAAGAAACAGATAGTTACCAAGGGGGAGGTGGGTGGAGGATGGGTGAAACAGGTGAATGGGATTAAGAAAACACTCAGCATGATGAGCACTAAGGATGATGTATGGAACTGGTGAATCGCTCTATTGTACACCTGAAACTAATATGACACTGTATGTTAATGATACTGAATTTAAAATTTAAAAATTAATGATCTTTTGTCTTATTTTTTATTTCTTCCTTGCTGTGTGGACAACTCTTCTAATATGTTTAATGTTTGAGAGTATATTTATGTTGTTTTTTAAAATGCTATGTATTTTTGACTACTTATGTTGTGTCTTCGTGTTTTTCACTCACCACTATATTTTGAAGATCCATACATATTGCTAGTCGATGACTTCTAATGGTTCATAGTGATCCATAGTAAACCATATTCTAGCTGTTTCTCTGTTATGGCACCCAACTGCCCACCATCACATACAGCCCTCTGATAAACATCATGATAACGCACACTTAATGAGCTGCGTGAGAATTTATTTGGGAATATTCGCAGGAACCAACATGCGAGGTTATAGGTAATGCTCACCAGAATGGCTTTGTAAGTCTCTACTCCTACTTCAGTGCCTGAGGGTTCTTCTCTATCTACAGCCTGCATGTTTTGAATTTTTCTAGCTTGAAAGATACAAAATTATTTTCTTTTTCATTACTCTGATAAGTAATCCATATGACTATGTCTCCATACATGGACTCTTGATTTCCATGTATCTTCACCCCATTCTGTTCTATCCATGGCTTCCCGACCTCATGAAGTTCATGCTAACTCCATCATTACAGTGGTTAGACCATCTACCACTCTCTTTTCTCTCATATCTGATTCAAATCTGCAAGAATATCTTGTTGTCTCTACATTCAAAATATATACAGAATATAATCACTTATCATCTCTACTCCTGTACCCTGATGTGAGCCATTATCATCTCCCACTTGCGTTACTACAATAGCCTGCAGTGTACTTCTCTGTGACAACCCCTATCTCCCAGCACTCGGAGTGATCCCTTTGAAACAAAAGTCAAACGATGCCATTCATCTTTTCAGCCTACAATTACTCAGAATAAGCCGTAAAGTGTTTACAATGAAAACAGGCCTGTTCTCAACTATACTCTGCCTGGAATGCTCTTTACTCACGGCCGCTTCCTCACCCCTTCTAATTCTTCATTCGACTATCATCACTGACCCATTCAATATACAAACTTTCTTTGCGCCCCCACTCCTGTTCCCTCCTGAGAGCAGCATTCTTTGTTTTGTTCATTTACGGATACCAAATGTCTAGAATAGTGTCTGTCTCCTAGTGGGCACATAATAAATATTTTCTGAGTGAATAATATTATCCACCTTTTGGGTTTCCATTGCTGTACGCTGAGCATTCATTTCCTTTGGGTCTTTTGCCATTTCCTTGTTGGTGCGTATATTATAAATATTAGTCCTTTCTGTTATAACCATCGCAAATACATAGCTCCAAGCTGTCGTCTCTCTGTTAACTTTACTCATGGAGTCTTTTGTTGAACAGAAAGCCTTTTTTGATATAATCTGATTCATCCAATTTTTGTTCTATGATTTATGCTTAGGAAGGTTTCCCCGCAAGCATTCCTGCATCAGGGTCATAAAATATTCTATTTTCCTATTTAATGAAGTTGTCTACTTTTACCATTCACAGTTATTTCCTTAGTTTATGTGAAGTTTTCTTTTCCATATGTTGTCAAATATGGATCTGGTGGGTTTTCTTTCATGTTGTGGTCCATTTATCAAATAGTCTGTTCTTACTCATCTGTCTTCAGTAACTTTAATGTATTATGTTCAGATCTGTTTTTGAACTCTGTTCTTTTTCTTTTGTTCATTTGTTTGCACCCTCAGCATACAATTCTATCATTCTATTACTAGAAGTCTTCTTGGTTTGTAGTAAGTCATCATTTGTCATGTGCAGTTTATCAAATAAGATGGGCAAACACATCTTCTTCAAAGTTATTAAATATGTAATCAAAATAGCTAGTCTATGTATATTTATTTATAGTCCATCTATAAATAGTCATCTATTTACAGAATAACGTATTTCATATAAATTTTTGTGTAATTTTATTAAGTTCCCCAAAAGGTCCATCTAAAATTTTGATTAGGTTTGCACTGAATATGTAGATTAATTTTAGAGCACTGACATCTTTCTAATATTAAGCTTTGGAGTTATTCTGATAATCATAAATCTCCTACTTAAAGTTTCAATATTTTCTCCACATTCACTTAGCAGATATCTGTTACATGCATGTTATAGAGCAGATGCTCTTCCAAGTATGGTGGGTACAACAGTGAAACTCAGAAGTGTCTGTCTTCATGGAGATTACATTCTACTTAAGGGAAGTACATAATAAATATAAGAAACAATATGTAGTATATTATAGGTATTAACTGCTCTAGAGGAAAATAAAATAGGAAGAGTGGATGATGAATATTGAAAGGACTGAAAGTTTTGGCAAAGCGCTCGTAGAAATCGTGCATACGCCGATGAGAACTTCCAAATACTTTGTAACTTAAGTTGCTATTATAAATGGCATTTTCTTTCCTTTCTCTCTTTTTTTTTAATTTTATTTATTTCTAGGAGAGAGAGAGACAGCGTGAGCAGGGGAGGGTCAGAGAAAGAGGGAGTCACAGACTGAAACAGGCTCCAGGCTCTGAGCTGGCAGCACAGAGCCCGACGCGGGGCTCGAACCCACGAACCGCGAGATCATGACCTAAGCGAAAGTCGGACGCTTAACCGACTAAGCCACCCAGGCGCCCCGCTTTCCTTTCTCTTATTGGTTATTGCTGGCGTACAGAAATGCTACTGATTTCTGTGAGGTGGCCTGGTATGTAGTTCTTTCTTATTAAGGTTCATTGTTGAAAAATGTTTTTTCTAGGTATATAATATCATTTGTAAATAGCGATTATTTTCCTTATAATCTTTGTCACCTGAATCTATTTCTTAACTGATATCATAGTCCAGGGCCTTTAATGTCAGGTTAGCCTGAAGCTATGATGGCAAGTATCCTTCCAGTTCCTGATCCAAAGCCAAGTACATATGGATTCTCCATTAGGTATACTGTTTACTGTGGATTGAAGACATTTAATTTTTATTAAGTTTTGGAGAAAGAAGTGTAATAAAGTGAGGGAGCACCTGCTTAGCAGATTATAAAAGTAAGTACTATTAAAGCTGTGGTATTGGCATAGAAAGAAGGCATGAATCAAACCACAATCCCCAAAGAAACCTTTGCATATAGGAATTTAATCTATCATCAGTGTATAATGTCAAATTAACATGGGGAAACATGTACCACGAAATAAATTTGGGACCAATGTTTGACTGAGAGGACAAAGAAATAGCATCTTTCCTGTTACACGCCGTGAAAAGTGAACTCCAACTATCCAAAGGCAAAGAAGTTGCGAGCATTGTCCAACTGAGTTTATATTTGCTCTCTCCTCAAAATGTACTAAATAACGGTAAAAGGCTAGGAAACAAGATAATAGATCCGCAAAGTAAAGAGAACAATAGATAAGAAAAAAAAGTCTTTTAAAAGAAATGTCAGAGACATCTGGGAAGGTGGAGAGCAACTTTTTTCTCCTCTTGTCTTTTTAAGGTCCAGAGCTCACAGGCTCTCCTACACTTGACGTTCTAACTCGACCACAAGCACAGCACGCTGCAGGCAGGCCGGTGTGCTTAGAAGTGGGTCTCGGACCCTGGCTGGGGGAGGACTATTGTCAAAGCTCCCAGAGTAAGTCGGGGAGAAGGGATCACAAGCCTGTTCCTGGAGCAAGGCCGGGTAGCCGAGCGGAGGGGGAGAGCCTGGTCACTCTCTCAGACACAAGGCCCAGGAGTGGAGCTCTCCCTCCCTCTTGGAGAAGGGAATACTCAGGGCTTCCACAGGTTTCACTACACAGAGCTTAACATCCTCACTGGAGTTTTTCCGTACAAGAAGGCTGGACTTCTATTAAGGGTTCTGAGTGCTGCGAATCTCTAAGTACAAACCAGGGCGTCAAAGATGATCTTCCTTAAAGGAAAAGGTGTACGTTTTCAGAAGGTTACAGGATGTGGTGGTAGAATTTCAGACCCAGGGAGCAGCCCCGCCATCGTGTCTCCCTAGGATCTGACATCTGGAAGCCTCCCTGCCCATGCTCAGAACAGACAACGAACTACAAGGCATATCATTGGCCCCCTGAGTTGCCTGGTTGGGAGCTATTGCTCAAAGGAATGTGGGGATGGGTGATCTGGAAAGAGGAACTTGAGATGTAATCAGCTCTTCACGCTCACCAAGTGGAGTAAAAATGTCCACCATGCAAGGCTGGTGTCAGTGAAGACCCAGACACACCCCACCCCCTTGAGAAATTAAAGTTTGGAGAGCTCCTTTCTATGCACGTGGGACAAGGAAGCAAAACTTTGATTTGCAAAGTTGAAATGTGGGTTAGGGCGTTTGGTGCAGAAGTGACCAGAGGGGGAGGGAAAAAACAAGAAATCTAATAAACAAAGAATAATTGGCCCCTTGAGACTCTGTCACTAAACTTAGAGAAAGTTAACCTGTTACAATTGTACTTGCTTCAAATTCCACAACTTGCCCAGCCCTGCCATTTTTCCAAGGCACGGGGTGACCTCCTCCATTCTCCAGAGGTGAGTCAGCCCTTGTCAGTGACTTTTGAACACTCATTGAGCAACAGAAGTTCTGGAAGCAAGTTCCTGTAATCCGTAGCCTCCTCCTGCGTTCTTCAAGCCCCTGTTATCCTTTCCTGGAGATTTGTTCCAAGAAAATACGTCCTGGCTCTTCAGATTCGGAAGTCAGAAGTTTCAAGTGATTTAAGGGTCCCCCACCTGTGGTGGCCTGAGCCTGCTATCAGTTGGCATTGGCGTTCATCTCTGCTTTTCACCCCCTGACTCCTGGAAACAGAGCCCAGATGCTAGGTGACACCGATAGTCCTTTTCTTCACTGATGTCAGCAGAGAGAGGACCCCCTCAGAGATGAGCTCTTTCCTCTCCGTACAGAATTTCCATTTGGGTAACAAGCCTTAGGGTAACATCCTTGCCTGAAATGCTTCCCGTGTTCGTCCGTCTGAGGCTGGCCAGAAACCTAACAGAGCTTTGCTAGGACCCACTGTCTATACCTGCACGCTGAACAAACTGCTCAGCTGTGGCTTGTTGTTAAAAGTCACTTTCAAGTTTACATGTTCAAGAGTGTTTCCATTTGGTTATTAAAGAAAGCATTTTCGGTATTTTCATTATTGCTAGATAACTATGTGTCTATCCCCACGCCTCACCCCCGGAAAGGCATGGTTTATGCCATTATCTTGATTTTACAGATAGGAAAACTGCTGTGCTAGGATTTTAGGGGAACGTGTGCTTTTCCATAAAGCTTCATTCGAGTGGAAGGGGGCTTTCGAAATGCAAATCAAATGTTTAAGCTGCATGAAAATGCTTCAAAGAGGCAGAACCGTTGTTAGTAAATGATAAAGACAGCTGTTATATACACCTTGCAGTAAAGAGTTGTGTGGGCCGCTCACCATGCCTGGCGGTAGCTTGAAGCTCATTCACTCAGCACTCTGGGTCAGGGAAGAGAAAACAGTGTCACAGTGGAGCAGGGCTGGATAGATGGGAGCTGGGCAGAGGAGAGGGGAAGGGGGTGTGTGTGCAGGAGGTGCAGAAGGCTGCCTGACTCAGGAGTCCTAACTTCCGTTCAGATCGGTGCAGGCCCCCTCTTCCTGTCTGTTCTCTGTGCACTTTACTGCCCCTTCTGTCCTTTGTCCACATCCCTTTCCTTTCACAACTGTTTTAAGCCCAGAGGTAGGGGATCTGGGTTTCTGAAGGTCTGCAGTGTGCTGTGGTAATGCAGAGATGACTCTGGAAGTGTCTACGCTTCTCTACAGAGCAGATGATGGTAGAGTGGCTGAAGAATAGAAATTAAAGCCTGTGTGATTTCGCATTCAGTAACGCCAGATATATGTACTCAGCTAAGCGGTTTTGAGTCTGCTATTTTTTTTTTTTTTTTGGGTGGGGAATTTGGGGTTTTCTAGTAATGTAAATGAGGAAAAATTTGTCCTGAAGCTGTGTGTGTGTGTGTGTGTGTGTGTGTGTGTGTGTGTGGTGGGAGGGTTGTCCTGAAAGATCTCACTGTTCGTATTTTCTGGGAATTCATCAATTTCCCAGGTAAATCTCTTTTGAGTGGAATTTCTACCATGATTGAACCAGATTCTAGAAAATTTCTCTGCAAAGAAGGACGAAAATAATAAATAATAAGGGATTAAAACTAACATGTTAGGATTGAATACCAAGATAAATAAAATATCAGAAGCCCTGGTACATAAAATATTGGATAGCTTTAGCAACGTGTACATTGATTAAATGTCAAGAAAATGGCATCTATAGATCTTTTCTCCCATTTTCATTGTTTACAGTTCTTCCTCATTTGGTTACATTTCAATTTCCTTGACTTCTTCATTGTACTTTTTTTTTTGCCTTCTTTTGGTTTCCTTTTTCCTTTCTGACCATTAATTCTCTCTCTGACTTTTTACTTTTTTCCATAGAGAGCTTATCGATGACTTTGCTCATTTATTTATTCATATTTATATCTCAATATATTCTCCTCTTCTGTTTAACTTTTTGTAACTTTCTCTTTTAAATACTTATCTATTTACTACATGTTTATTTAAGTTTGGGCTAGTTTTGATTTTTAAAAATTTTATAGTTTTTATTTATTTTTGAGACAGCGAAAGACAGAGCATGAGAGGGAGAGGAGCAGAGAGAGAGGGAAACACAGAATCTGAAACAGGCTCCAGGCTCTGAGCTGCCAGCACAGAACCTGATGTGGGGTTCCAACCCACGAACCCCAAGACCTGAGCCGAAGTCAGAAACTTAACCGACAGAGCCACCCAGGCACCCCTTGATTTTTTTTTTAAAGAAAGGCATTTAATGAAGACTTTAAAATTGGAATATAATTCATATCACATGAAATTAACCACTTTACAGTGCCCAGTTCCGTATCAATACATCCCAGAGCTGTGTTTATGTTGTGAGTGTACAACTCAGTAGGTTATGAAAGAAGTTGGTAAACAGCTAGGGCATGAGTGAGTGTGCTTGTGTGTGGGACCCGCAGGGGGCGCTCTGGAAAGCATTCCTCTCACTGGAAAGAGCTGGATCTCTTCTCCACCCATGTAATGATTTGGGTTTAACTACGCTGCCGGCCATTCAACATTTTACCTCTGCCTTTGGAGTGATTATCAAGTGGCCTGGAAATGTAGCCTGCCTTTTATGTTAGTGAGACAGTAACTATTTACTCAAACAGAGAGGGGATATGTTGGCACTACTCATAAATACTCACTACTAAAGGTAATAGGGTCCAGGTTCCCCATGAGAGGCAGATCAGAAGGGACAAATCTCCCCAGTGAGGCCAGACTCACCCCCGTAGCCCAGGATCCTTTGCTGGGACTCATCTTTCACTTTTAAGGGATAGTCTTGGCTGAACAAAACTGTACGTAGGTTTAATCTTCATTTGTAAGCTGACTTTAAACAATGAGCATATACTTTTATCCATTTCTGATATTAGATCATTTTTATTTCCATTAGTGTCCATAATTGTAACCCTTCCTTTTTTTCTTAAGGGAGAAAGAAATGGCTCCCTGCCATGGACTCCATCTTGCACTCATCACCACACCAGACATGAAGTAGAAGCATGATCATCTTTCTGAGCTGGGGAAGGAGGCCAGCTAATCCTGTACTACAGGAGAGTTTCTAAATGAGGGAGATCTGCTTTGTTTCTCCTCATCCTGTGGTGGATGTGACCTGGGGGACAGACTGCAACATGGCGGGTAAGTGAGGCACCTCCTCAGCTCTGCCATGACTCTGAGGTGATAAGCTCAAAGGCAGAAGGAACTGAGTCCTCTTGATATGTCTGCTGAGTTTTACGTTAGGGGAAGCCACAGTCTTTCAACAGGGACTATTGCTGTGCTGCACACGGTGTCATGTCGGGCACAAGAGAACAAGGGATGTGTCCCAGGTTTTCAAGTAACCCCGCTAACCTGCTGACCCCTCCTCTGGCTAGATCCTCGCCTCCTTTGCCACCCATCAATAATGGGCCGCAGTTCAGAGTATTGTTGTGATGATTATTATATTACGTTGTATTATGTTATATATTATATTGTATTATATTATGTTATGTTACATTGTTGTGTTATATTACTTATTAGATATATGGAGTATTTAGTATAATTTGGTATAGAGTAAGAAATAAATGAATAAAACGTTAGTTTAGATCAACTTGATACAGACACAAGTGCAGTTATTTTTAATTCTTCTCTCAACAGCCTTCCCACCCATGACGTTTCGCACTCTAGATGAGCAGGAGTGTTTCAGGAGCTTGCTTCCTTCCCATCATCTGCCACCAAAAGAATAGATAAGGTTGAGAAGATCTTGGAAAACTTTAGTGATTCACAGGGCAATTGCCTTGGGTAAGTTATCTGAAATAATTTTACAACAAGATTTACTTTGACTTTTACACATCGCTTTTTATTTATTTTTCATTTTTAAAAAATGTTTATTTTTGATAGAGGGGGTAGTGGGGGAGGGGCAGAGAGAGAGGGAAACAGGATCTAAAGTGGGCTCTGCACTGAGAGCAGCTGAAGGCAGAGAGACCTACTTGGGGCCCAAACCCACCGACGTGAAATCGTGACGTGAGCCGAAGTTGGAGGCTCAATCGGCTGAGCCACCCAGATGCCCCAACGCATCACTTTTTAAATATATCAAATGTATTTGACTTTAAAAAAGCAAAATCACTTATACAAATTGTGTATCACTCTGAAATGCACTTGCCTGACTGAGTTACTGAGCAAGCATAACATGGCTTTAATGGCAAATGTTCTTGTTTTGGGTGTGTTTTTGGAGACAGGTGGGAAAACACTACTTGTGAAGTCCATTTTTTTTTAAAAAGGACATTTAAGTCCTGGCTATAGGAGTGTAGACAGTGTAAGTGGATCTGGCACTACCTCGCCGCTTCACGTTCACGTTGCCACGTGCATGTGCGCACCACTGACGTACCTGGAAGAGTGATTACCTCCGAGCCCGGGGCGGACAGGACTGAGGAAAGGTGATCTAGAGTGAGTCTTAACGTACAATGCGGTTCAGATCACTGGCGTTGCTTTAAAGGACAGGCTACAATAGAATGCGTCTTGAAACAAGTCATCACACTTTGGTATGTTTCAGGTTTTATTAAGTGTGTTATTTGGTTTATTTCGTGAAATCCTAACACAAAGTAGTAAGCACGAAATAACTTAATTTCTTTAACTTTTACGTTTTCAGCAATTCTTGAAATGTATAAATATATACGGGGGGTATAATTCTCTTCTAAAACTGCAGATTTGCAGATGTCAGAGAGAGCTGTGTAACGTGTGGTTTCCATAGCTATTGGTGAATCTCTAAAAAGCAATGGTGTGCTAACGATACATTTACATAAGGATAGGAGAGTACTGTAAACATACCAGCCCGTATTTTGATTAGAGCTTTCATGACTAGGAAATTTTCTAGCCAGTATAATGACAATATTTTTTATCTCCGTGTAAAATATGGCAAAATGAAAAGAAGCTAATGTACAAACAGGTGTGGTACAACAGAAATTACAAGCAAAGGGACACTAAAAAATTAAGACAATGCTATTGGTTTTTAACCATGAGGCTGAACGACCTGTTAATTTTGAACATTCTGGAAAAATATCATTCTTGATTATGACCTACTTATTTGCCATGAAGATTTTTAATACTTTATTTTATTACATAGTAAGGAGCTTTATTTCCATTGTGAATTTCTTTGCCAGTCTTGTAGCTAAGTATCTTGTTCCTGTTAATTCTGGTGTGAGTGACTGGAAGCTTCCAGGGCAAAGCCTTGAATGGATTTCTCACATTGTTTGATCATTTCCACTGATTTCTGTGTATCTGTGTTTTGAAAGCTCGGTTTTTAATAAATTCCTTGGTATTTCTGGTCTTATTCAAAACAATGCTAAATCCTGTGTATTTTATGACTAACAGTCTGAATGTTGCTATCTTCATGGCAGTGGACCTTGACCTTAAGTCTCCCAACCACCTATGTTATAAGTGGTATGATCTCTAATAACTATCCTAAGTTTTTAGGCTAAAAATGGAAGTTTTTGATAAATGCAATGAGAGTCTGTTCTCTATCTATAGTTATAGTATGAATACCACAGGAACCATTGGGGTAATAATAATCTTTCATGTAGAGCTTTCATGTACTGTCACAGGGAGGTCTCTAAGACTTCAGGCTTCCATCTGTATACTTCAGTTATGGATCACTACTTTCTTTCTGTAAGTGAGCAAAAGAAAAGAGACATAAAAGAAATTTTGTTCTTGGGTCAAAAATTAATGTCTATGTCCTCATGTTCTGTAATTAACACCTGATTTTCTATCCTTCTGTCTTCACGGGTAAGGACTGATCAATGGTGTACTGAGAAGTGAATAAGCTGTTCCTTCCTTGAGAAAATGTCATTATTAAGTAACAACCTCATATCGTTAAACGAGTTATTAAATTCCCCTTAAGGCACATGAGAGATGAATTTTAGTAACTATATGTACTTTCTTTTCATGAAACACCTGATTATTTATTTATTTTGAAATGAGAGAAAGAGAGAGGGAGAGAGAGAGTCCAAGCAAACTTGGACAAAATGTGGTCAGTGCAGAATCCCACATGGGGCTTGAACCCATGAACCGTGAGATTGTGACCTGAGCCGAAATCAAGAGTTGGATGCTTAACCAACTTAGCCATCCAGGTGCCCCAATAACACCTGACCTTTTTAAATTTTTTAAAATTTTTTTTTTTTTTTAATTTTTGAGAGAGAGAGAGAGAACAAGCAGGGAAGGGGCAGAGGGAGGGAGGGAGACACAGATTCTGAAGCAGGCTCCAGGCTCTGAACTCAAGCCCCACACTGGGCTCTGGGCTGACAGCTAACTCAGAGCCTGGAGCCTGTTTCAGATTCTGTCTCCCTCTTTCTCTGACCCTCCCCTGCTCACACTCTCTCTCTCTCTCTCTCTCAGAAATAAAAAAAAAAAAGCATTCAAAATAAAAGGGAAAGGTACAGCAAATAAATTGAAAATCATTTATTAATAAGATATAAGAATATCATTTAAAACATTCAGGGTTTCATGGATGCATTCCCCTGAGGAGGGGTAAGTAGCGTGTACCTGAGATATCTAGAGGGGAAACCCAATAAACAAAAGGAAGTTAAATGGGACTGAACATCAGTCAATTCAGAAAAATGTCTTTCATGTGAACCAAAAAGTTTCTCACCAGAAAGACATGAATTTTCAATAATAGCTACTAAATGGAATAGGATTTTAGGTCTAAAGACTTCATTAATTTCCTTCCACCATTTAAGAGCAGATGTTTGGGAGAAGAAATTCTTTTCCAGTAAATTGAATTCCAAGAATGTAACTTCTTTTCTCTTTGATTTCCAGCTGCATAGCTGGGTCCCATTGTGCTCCTCATGTGGATGGGTTCAAGCAGTGTGGATGACAAATTGGCTAAGATGTTCTAGAAGAACTGAGTTCAGATGGGTAGGCTCTCCATAAAAGCCACTTTCCAATCCTGAGTTTTCATGATTTGTTTTTTCAACATCTTCAGAGTTTGGTCCTCAGAAACTCATGGGCCAGGAAAATAAAACCCAGACATGGGTGAGTGAGTTCATTCTGCTGGGGCTGTCCAGTGACTGGGAGACACAAGTCTTCCTCTTTATCCTGTTCCTGACCATGTACTTGGTGACTCTTGTGGGAAATGTTCTCATTCTTCTTCTGATCAGACTGGACAGCAGGCTTCATAACCCCATGTACTTCTTCCTTAGTGTTTTATCCTTTGTGGACCTTTGTTATTCAAACAGTTTTGCCCCACAAATGCTGACCCACCTGCTCTCAGCCCAGAAGTCCATCCCATTCTACAGCTGTGTGCTCCAGCTGTTTATCTCCCTGGCACTGGGCAGCTCTGAGTTCTTCCTGTTGGGAGCCATGGCCTATGACCGCTATGTGGCGGTGTGCCACCCGCTGCATTACACGGTCATCATGCATGGACGGCTGTGTCTGGGGCTGGCTGCTGGCTGCTTGGGGGCTGGTTTCACCAATTCTTTGATGGAAACAATCATTACTTTCCGGCTTCCCCTGTGTCACAATGTTATTAATCACTTTGCCTGTGAGACCCTAGCAGTGCTACGGCTAGCCTGTGTGGACATCTCCTTCAACAAGGTCATGGTGGCCATCTCCGGATTTCTGGTGATCATGCTTCCCTGTTTCCTGGTTCTGTTCTCCTATGTTCGTATAGTTGCTGCCATTCTAAATATTCGTTCTGCTCAGGGACGTAGCAAAGCCTTTGGGACGTGTACCTCCCACCTCACTGTGGTTTGTATGTGCTTTGGGGCTACCATCTTTACCTACCTGGGGCCACGGTCAGCCTCCTCAGAGGAAGTGGAGAAGCGGGTTGCTCTATTCTATGCTCTGGTGGCACCTATGTTGAACCCCTTGATCTACAGCTTGAGGAATAAGGAAGTTATGGCTGCTCTCCGAAAGGCTCTAGAGAAATTCAGAGATAAAGAGTAAAGACCATAAGAATTTCTTGTTATCTATCATCAGAACCAAAAAGGAGATCAGTTGAAGGTAGACAGGACTCCCACACTTAAACTAAAGAAGACTAAAATGCCCTTGGGTTTGGATAAAGCATCTTTCTACCTGATTAATGAATTTCCTGAATAGGCCAAAGACAGATAATTCACATTATCAGTGAATCTCAGTGATCCACGAGAGGATCTCTTCTTAATCATCTTCTCTCAGGTATCCAGTGGTATTTAAACTTCATCTGCCCACTATTTATTTTATTAGGATATCAGTGTATAAAGAAGTGATCTGCAGCTTCATCCAGCAGACTGGCATGGAATAGATAAAGAGATGAATTCTACTTATTAGGTCTGTTTCACCTGTAGAACAGAATGGAGAATGTCTGTTCTTTCTGTATGAAAAGACCCCATTTATTTGCAGAACAGCCTTATTTCCCCCAGGATAATTACAAATGGCTTCTTTAACTCTTTCTCAGATGATGTCAGCTTTAGAACTTTCAACACTATCTGTGTCTTAATCTAGAGAATGATACGATATTCTGAAATCAATAATATATGATACAATATTTGTTCACACTAGTATGTTGGCTCTCATTTGCTTTTCAAGAATCAGATCTGCTTGTAATATACAAAATATCTGTGGCTTCCCTGCAGACTTTTTTTTTTATTGTAGCAAAATATATATAAAACATAAAATTTACCAATTTAGCTGTTTTAAGGGTACAATTCAGTGACATTACTTTCTCAAACATCACTATTTTTTCCAAAATTATTTATAACTGTAGTTTTTTATTTAACTAATTTCCCAAGACCTGTTTCCTACAAACTGTTTATAAAATTTCTTAATTTTTAAAAACTAAAATGAAGATATGTACTCTCAGCTCTGATAATTGTTATTATTGATTTTCACATGTCACACCAACCCACCAAGAATATTTTGAATCTTGATTCTCAAATATATTCCATGAGTTGACTTTCTGTTTCATAGACATTATAAACAGAACAGTTATAAAAAGAATTACCAAGTGGTACATGTCAACTGTATATCACCATGGACCCATTTCCACATTGAAAACCTTTATTGAACACATTTTGTATATGCTTTAAAATCTGCTTTAAAATAGATTATTCAAGCATATTTTAATCATTTTATCTAGAAGGATATAATAAGACTTTGTCAAATACCTTTTCAACTGTTATATTCTGGCCCTTGCCTGCTGTTGCATATAAGTGTGCTAAATTTACATAAAACAATTCCTTTCTTTAATTTTTTAATGCTTACTTTTTTGGGAGAGAGAGAGAGAGACAGAGAGAGAGAGACCAAGCTGGGGAGGGGCAGAAGAGGGAGACACAGAATCCGAAGCAGGCGCCAGACTCTCAGCTGTCAGCACAAAGCCCAATGTGGGGCTCCAACTCACAGACTGTGAGATCATGACCTGAGCTGAAGTCAGATGCTTAACTGACTGAACCACCCAGGCACCCCAATAATAAGTCTTTTTTAAAAAATGTTTATGTTTGAGAGCAAGAGAGAGCAAGGGAGGGGCAGAGAGAGAGGGGGACAGAGGATCTGAAGTGGGCTCTGCGCTGACCCCAGACAGCCCAATGTGGGGCTTGAACTTGCAAACTGTGAGATCGTGACCTGAGCTGAAGTTGAACTCTCAACTGACTGAGCCACCCAGGCACCCTTAAAATAATTCTTGATGCTCTGTGCTCTATATGATTATTATCTAATAATCTAAGCCAATAATCTAAACTAACACCTAATAATCTACTTCTCTGAGCTCCATCTGATTATTATCTAAAAGTGGGGTCTATTCTTGTACTTCCTATACCTGTATCTTGAGCATTCCCAGACATGCTAATGTGTAACCTGAAGGTAGATTGCACTGAATCCCAGGTCCCCTGGAGCCCCTGCAAGGATTGGCATCAGGTGAAGTAAAAAACAACCTCCCATATCACAACCAATGCCTATGCCTCTAGACTCATCGTTCAGTAACACAATATCTTCAGTTTCTCAAGAGCATGTTCTTCAAAGCACAGCTGTGAGATCCCCAGTGAATCTAGTTTCATCTTTAATGCTAGAGTTCTATCCATTTATTGAGGGTGGAATAAAGGAAGGGAAAATACTGACAAGCGGTCCACCATCGCCTGGAATGATTGAACGTGACATTAGCACGGAACAAGTCGACTATAGTGAAATTGTTTTCCGAGGGAAAATCAAAGGCTAAGTCTGGGTGTCTGTTTCTGTGCACTGAACATTCCATGGCAGCAAAATGCCTCTGACATTCTTTGATGCTCACAGACTGGTCTGTCCAGCCTTCCGTGAAGACGTCTAGTAATCAACTGGTGCTGTGTTAGTTTGCTAGGGCTGCTGTATCAAAGTGTCACAGACTGAGTGGCTTAAACAACAGAAATTTATTTTCCTGCAGTTTTAGGGGCTGGAGGTCCAAGATCAAGGCATTGACAGCCTTGTTTCTTTCGCAGCCTCTCTGACTTGCAGATGCCTGTCTCCTTACTCTGGCCTCACAAGCCTTTCCTCTGCATGTGCATGTCTGTGCCCTCATCTTTTCTTTTTTTTTAAAAAAATATTTATTTATTGTAGGAGAGAGAGAGAGACAGAGAGTGAGTGAGAGGCACAGAGAGAGGGAGACACAGAATGGGAAGCAGCCTCCAGGCTCCCAGCTGTCAGCACAGACGCTGACATGGGGCTCAACCCACAAACTGTGAGACCATGACCTGAGCTGAAGTCAGATGCCTCACCAAATGAGCCACCCAGGTGCCCCCTAATCTCTTCTTATAAGGACACCTGTCGTGTTGTGTTAGGGCCTGTACATATGACCTCATTGTGCCTTAATTACAGTTTTAAAGGCCTTGTCTCCAAATACAGTTACATTCTGAGGTACTACGGGTGAGGATTGGAACATTCGAATTTTGGTGGGACGCAGTTAAGGCCATCACAAATGCTAACCCCACACTCTGATCTATTAGCCTATCAGCTCTGGTCTAACCAAAACTACCTATATACTGCATTGTAAACAAAACAAAACAAAAACAACAACAGCACCTTTTTATATCAACCTACCAAACTATCAATATAGAAAGCAAAGATAGGATGACATTATTTGTTCTTAATGTGCTTCAGTTTGTTCCCAGTGAGTGCTAATGACGGGCTACTAAATGCTCACAAACAATGCTTGAATGCTAATCCTAGAATTTTGCCATGCTAATAGGCCTGTTGTTTTCAAATCCATGCTCCTGATAATTTGGAAATTTTTAAATAGAACTATTCTACATCTGTTCATCCTTAACTTCCTGGTACAGATTCTATCCTCACAGGTTATGATAAGGAACTATGAAATATACTAGTTTCTAGAGCCTTGGCATAAAATTCAGGACCTGGATGAATGGAATTAATTAAAAATAGCTAGTTTGTTCTTTTGTGCATCATAGGAAGGAATCATTTTCTTGTGCTGCTTCCCCCCCTTTATTATTCAAAGGTCATTTCATTTGATGAAAAGATTAGCTTAACATTTTGTCTCACCCCCCCCTTTTCCCCTTAAATAGTTTATCATCAAGTTGGTTTCCATATAACACCCAGTGCTCATCCCAACAGGTGCCTTCCCCCATGCCCATCACCTCCTTCCCCTCTCCCTCACCCTCATCAGCCCTCAGTTTGTTCTCAGCATTCAAGAGTCTCTCATGGTTTGCCTCTCTCCCTCTCCCCCACTATTTTTCCCCTTCTTCTCCCCCATGGTCCTCTGTTAAGTTTATCCTAATCCTCCTATATGTGCAAACATATGGTATCTGTCCTTCTCTGCCTGACTTATTTCGCTCAGCATAACACCCTCAAGTTCCATCCATGTTGCTACACGTGGTCAGATTCCATTCTTTCTCATTGCCATGTAGTATTCCATTGTATAGATAAACCACATCTTGATCCATTCGTCCATTGATGGACACTTAGGCTCTTCCCATGTTTTGGCTATTGTTGAGAGTGCTGCTATGAACATTGGGGTCCATGTGTCCCTATGCATCAGCACTCCTGTGTCCCTTGGGTAGATTCCTAGCAGTGCTACTGCTGGGTCATAGGGGAGTTGTATTGTTAATTTTTTGAGGAACCTCCACACTATTTTCCAGAGGGGCTGCACCAGTTTACATTCCCACCAACAGTGTAGGAGGGTGCCCGTTTCTCCACATCCTCTCCAGCATCTAGAGTCTCCTGATTTGTTCATCGTAGCCACTCTGACCAGCGTGAGGTGGTATCTCAGTGCGGTTTTGATTTGTCTCATCCCTTTTATCTGTGCATTAATATCAGGTCATTTTCTATAAAGGTTAGACTTGTTTCATCCCTAGGTCTTTTACTTAAAATATCACTAACTACTCAAGTTCTTTGCTTTGTTTTTAGCATTTTAAGTCATGCCTTGCTTAGCTTTCCCATCATTAACTGTAATCAGTGAAAACCTCACTTAAATAAAGGAGAAACTGGTTCTCTAGATTAAAGGGTCTCAGCATATACCTACCTATAAATTAAAGTGAAAAAAAAAACCCTATGGACGTGTTGGTGAAATAACTGAATTTCAAGTATAATGAAAGTTTATAAAGATCTAGAACATAAAACAAAAGGGCCACTTAGAAAACGTTAAGCTAGTGTATTTTCTATTACTGTGTAACAAATTAGCACAAATTTAGCAGCTGAAAACCACACACATTTGTCATCTCACAGTTTCTATTGGTCGGAAGTCCAGGCACAGCATAAATGCATTGTCTGTTCAGGATCTCACTCAGCTCAGGTCAAGGTGTCGCTGATCTCATCTGAGACTCAGAGTCCTTTTCCAAGCTCACTTGTTGGAAGAATTCATTTTCTTGCAGCTGTCTGACTGAGGGACTTGTTATCTTGATTATCATTAGCTGGCGACCATTTATAATAAGCTCTGAGAGGCCACCTTCACAGCCTTGCTACACATGTCTGTCTTGTCGCAGCATGGCAGTTTGTAAAAGAGCTACAGAAGAATCTCTACTGTTTTGAATCTCTGACTCCCAGGAACGCCGGGACACCTTAAAAAGGTGCACCTGATTAGGTCAGGCTCACCCAGAATAATCTTTCTTTTGAGCAGATAAAATTCAACTGAGTAAGGATGTCTTCAGAATCCCCTTTTCTATGTAGTGAAACATCATCACATGAGTGAAATCGCATCATACTCATAGTCAAGGGGAGAGGACTCTATAGGACATGGACACCCAGAGGTGGGAGTCCTGGGGGCCAGATTAGAAGTCTGGTTGGCTGGAATTCATCTTTGCAATATTAGATGACAGAAGATGATAGAATAATATCTATTTATAGAATCCTGAGAGTAAGCGTTAGTAAAGAAAAATTCTGTACTAGATTGAGGCATTAGTCACTTTTTAAAAGAGGCTTTATTGTTTAGAACAGTTTTAGGTTCACAGTAACTTTGAGCAGAAGACACAGAGATTCTGCCTATCTTCCCTGTACCCTCACATACATAACCTGTCTCCAGAATGGCGCATTTGTCATGCACTTGTTATGAATCTGTATTGACACATCCTTATCCCAAATCCATAGTTTCCATGAGGGTCCTCTCTTGGTGTTGTACATTACATGGGCTTGGGCAAATTTATGATGACTTGTATCCACTATTATAGTATTATACAGAGTAGTTTCATTGAATCAGAAATCTCCATACTCCATCTTTTCATCCCTCTCCCCCTCCCCCATCCCTGAAAACCAGTGTTGTTGTTGTTGTTGTTGTTTTTTACTGTCTCCATAGTTTTGTCTTTTCTAAAATGTCATACACAGTAAAGCCCTGGATTGTGAGTAGCCTATTCTGTGAGTTTTCTGCAGGAACGAGCAAACATTTCTAATAAATTTTAACTTGATAAACAGAGCATTGTCTTGCAAGATGAGTAGTGTGACTCCGAATGTCACAGGATCACAACTGAGCCAATGGGTCTTGAAATTCACTTTGATATAGAAGCTCTTTGGATTTCAAGCATATTTTTGGAACAAAATACACTTGCAAACCACAGTTTTACTGTATTTGGAATCGTACAGTATGTAGCCTTTCCAATTGACTTCTTTCACTTAGTAATAATATATTTATGTTTTTTTCTGTATATTTTCACTTCTTTTTGGAAGTGAATAATATTCCAAACATTCTGAATAATAATTTGGAACTAAATAATTGCATTTACCAATTTATTTGTCCATTCACCTGCTAAAGAATATCTTGGTTGTTTTCATATTTTGGCAATTATGAATAAAGCTGCTATAAACATTTGTGTGCAGGTTTTTGTGAGGACATAAGTTTTTGGCTCCTTTGGGTAAATACCAAGAAGTATGGCTGGTGGATTTTATGGTAAAAATATTTACTTTTGGGGCACCTGGGTGGCTCAATCAGTTAAGCATCCGACTTCAGCTCAGATCATGATCTCACAGTTTGTGGATTCGAGCCCTGTGTCCTTCTCTGTGCTGACAGCTAAGAGCCTGGAGTCTGCTTTGGATTCTGTGTCTTTCTCTCTCTGCCCCTTTCCCATTTGCACTCTATCTCTCTCTGTCTCTCAAAAATAAATAAACACTAAAAATTAAAAATTAAAAAAAAAGAATATTTACCTTTGTAAGAAGTTTCCCAACTGTCTTCCAAAGTGGCTGTACCACGTTGCATTCACACCAGCAGTGAATGAGGATTTCTGTTTCTCCATATCCTCACCAGCATTTGGTGTTGTCTGTATTCTGGATTTGGGCCATGATATCTCACTGTTGTTTCAATTTGCATTTCCCTGATGACATCTCTTGCAAAGTATCTTTTCAAAAGCTTATTTTCCATCTGTGTATTTTCTTTGGAGAGATGTCTGTGAGGGTCTTTGGCCCATTTTTAAATTGAGTTCTTGGTTTTCTAACTGTTGAGTTTTAAGCGCTCCTTATACATTTTGGGTAACAGTTCTTCATCAGATGTGTCTTTTGCAGCAATTTTCTCTCAGCTTGTGGCTTGTTCTCTAATTCTCTTGACATTGTTAATTTTTAAATAGTGACAGAAATACATATTTATGTATGCAAGGACTCAAAATGATTACCTATTCCTCCTGCATTAAGACTATAACATGGGGCACCTGGGTGGCTCAGCTGGTTAAGAGTCTGACTCTTGATTTGGTTCAGCTTATGATCTCCTGGTTTGTGAGACCCAGCCCTGCATCGGGCTCTGTGCTGGTAGCAAGGAGCGTGTTTGGGATTCTCTCTCTCTCCCTCTCTCTGCCCCTCCCCGACTCACATGTGCACACTCTTGCGCGCGCGCTCTCTCTCTCTCAAAAATAAATAAGTAAACATTAAAAAAATAGTATAACAATTACAACAAAGAAACATGAAAGCAACTTCAGGCAACAAAAAATGGCTTAAAAATAAAACCAGGGCATGAAGGTGAAATTGTGACAGAAGAGACAACACGCCAGAACCTTCTAAGTGTAAAATTAAGTTTCCAAAGCTGTAATTTCTATGTGTTGAGAGTGAGGAAGTAAAGACCAGGGTGGGAAGTACAGAATGAAGGTGCTGTCCCCAAGGAGAGTAAGGACTGGGTAGAGCCCAGAGTCTAGAAAGGGGCTTTAATTAACTCTGATTACCTGCTTTCCCTGAAGAGACAGTCCCAAGCACATCCTTCTTGCCTTGTCTCCCTTTTTATCTGAGGCTCTGCAGGAAGTCCATGCTTCACAGGACATCCATTACCTGGGCGTTCATCCCAACCTGGCCTACACGTCTCACCAGAAGACTGACCTCTGCTGATGCCACAATCTTCCCCAGCTGTCCCCTGAAACTTGTGCTCCAGTATCAGCAAAATACTCTGTATTCTGAGTGTCTTTGGTGAATGTGTTTTTCTTTTTCTTGCTCAAACTTCAACCTGACTGTTCCCTGAGAACTCTGATTCCCCTTGGCTCCCTCAAACACACTCATTTTCTCCCATTTTTTTCTCTAAGATTGGGCAGAAGGGTGAAGAGTGTCTCTCCTCATCCTCTGCCACTTCCAGACTAGTGTTCTTTACTTTTGTCTAAATGACCCAAACCCCTCTGAAGCATGTGCTGTCGGGCTATAACACCATCACTCCATCTTTTTTTTTTTTCTTCCCTTACCACCCCATCTCCTCATTTTACACTGGTTTACCATTAATTCCATCACGCATGTGACCATTTCAACATCTGTGCGGGTCATTATTCAGCGTCGTGGCCTCTCAGTTGACTTCCTATCTCCTCCTAGTGTTTTGGTTCCCTAACTGATGTCCAGCCACCCTCTTCTGTGCTTAAACCCTAGTCCTTTCCATTGCCAAAAATTACACTCCCGCTAACACTTTCATGTGAGCGCCCCACTGTCTGACACTCACCCCTATTTCTTTTTTCTGGTTCACACCATCTAGTATAACTCCAGTAAATTTTTGACCCCACTCTGATCCCTATTATATTAACTCTATCACATTTTTCTCATCCATTACCAACCCCTCCACCACTTCATCTTAATTCCCCTCTTTCTTGGTGTAGATTCCAAGCCCACTTGTAGGATCATTCCTTACACATACCTTGAGTTCATCACAAGGACCTTGACTTGGTGGTTGACTCTCCTCTCTTACATCCAGAAGTGGATTTACCATAAAGCTAAAGAAGCTTAAGCTTCAGAGTCCCTTATTTGTGTGGGCTGTGTGTACGGGACTATGTGGTTTGTTGTTGTTGTTGTGTGTTTTTTTGGTAAAATATGCTTAATGAAATTTTTCAAAATTAAGAATTTTAACTGCAATTGGTTGAGCTGATGTCACTTTCCATTCTTAGTTTCCATCTGTCATACTACCCTACTGGTAGGCGCTCAAATGGGTGTGAGAATTTTGGGTATCCAGCTAAGGGAAAATTGAGTGGAGATACTATCCTTATTTCTTAAGTCTTCTGTAACAACGTACCAAAACCTTGGTGGCTTCAAACTAGAGAAATTTATTCTCTTACCATTTTGGAGTCTAGAAATTCAAAATTAAGATGTCGATAGAACCATGTTCCCTCTGCAGATTCTAGAAAATAACCCTCCCTTCTTCCAGGTTCTGGTAGCCCCAATTGTTGCCTGACTATGACAGTATAACTCATCCCTGCTTACCTCTGTTATCAAAAAGGCGTCTCCTCCATGTGGCTCTTTATGTTTTCTCCTTTTCTTACAAAAATGCCAGTCATCGGATTTGGGGCTCACTCTAAACTCAGGATGATATCATCTGAAGATTAAAATTTTTTTTAATGTTTATTTATTTTTGAAAGGGAGAGAGAAAGAGAGCAAGCAGGGTAGGGCAGAGAAAGAGGGAGAAAAGAGGGAGACAGAATCTGAAAGAGGCTTCAGGCTCTGAGCTATAAGAACAGAGCCCAGTGAAGGGTTTGAACCCATAAACCGTATATCATGACCCGACCTGAATTTGGATGTTTAACTGACTGAGCCACGCAGGTGCCCCTCATCTCAAGATTTTTAACAATTACATCTGCAAAGATCCTATTTCCAAATAAGGACACATTCCAAGGTTCCAGACGTGTAGTTGTTGGTGGAGGAGAAGCACAGGCACTAATCAAACCAATATAGGATATTTAGTTTGAATTCAGTGGGATACATTTTAATGTCATTCATAGTGACTCCAATTAATAGTTTAGTTAATGCTATTCAAACTGGTTGGCTTTTACTTATTTATTTTTAATGTTTTATTTATTTCTGAGAGAGAGAGAGACAGCGTGATCAGGGGAGGGTCAGAGAGAGAGGGAGACACAGAATCCGAAACAGGCTCCTGGCTCTGAGCTAGCTGTCAGCACAGAGCCCGACATGGGGCTCGAACCCACAAACTGCGAGATTATGATCTGAGCCAAAGTCAGACACTTAACTGACTGAGCCACCCAGGCGCCCCATAAACTGGTTGGCTTTTAGTAGTGGCTTTCAAGAATAACCCCTACTCTCCACCATGCTGACTTGCCCAGGGTCATTTGTGGAGGCAGGAGTTAGTCTGTGGAAACTTTTCCAAAAATTATTGCTCACTTCTGTAATCAGCAAGACAGTACGGTATTGGCACAAAAACAGACACATAGACCAATGGAATAGAATAGAAAACCCAGAATTGGACCCACCAATGTATCACCAACGAACCTTTGACAAAGTAGGAAAGAGTATCCAGTGGAAAAAAGTTTCTTTATAGCAAATGGTACTGGGAGAACTGGACAGCAACATACAGGAGAATAAAATGAGACCACTACATAACACCATACACAAAAATAAAATCGAAATGGATGACAGACCTAAATGTGAGGTAGGAAACCATCAAAACCCTAGAGGAGAAATCAGGAAACAACCTATTTGACCTCAGCTGCATCAATTTCTTGCTTGACATGTCTCCAAAGGCAAGGAAATTAAAAGCAAAAATGAACTATTGTGACCTCATCAAGATAAAAGGCTTCTGCACTGCAAAGGAAACAAAGAACAAAATTAAAAGGCAACTGACAAAATGGGAAAAGATATTTGCAAATGACATATCTGATAAAGGGTTAGTATCCAAAATCTATAAAGAACTTATCAAACTCAACACTCAAAAAACAAATAATCAAGTTAAGTAATGGGCAGAAGGCATGAATAGACACTTTTCCAAAGAAGACATTCAGATGCCAATAGATACATGAAAAGATGCTCAGCATCACTCATCATCAGGGAAATACAAATCAAAGCCACACTGAGACACCACTGGTCAGAGTGGCTAAAATTAACAACTCAGGAAACGACAGATGTTGCTGAGGATGTGGAGAAATGGGAACCCTCTTGCACAGTTGGTGGGAATGTAAACTGGTGCAGCCCCTCTGGAAAACAGTGTGGAGTTTCCTCAAAAAATGAAGAAAAAACCCCTACAGCACTACCCTATGACCCAGCAATAGCACTACTAGGAATTTATCCAAAGGACACCGGAGTGCTGATGCATAGGAGCACTTGTACCCCAATGTTTATAGCAGCGCTCTCAACCATAGCCAAATCATGGAAAGAGCCTAAATGTCTCTCAACTAATGGATGGATAAAGAAGATGTGGTTTATATATACAATGGAATACTACATGGCAGTGAGAAAGCATGAAATCCTGCCATTTGCAGCAATGTGGATGGAACTGGAGGGTATCATGCTAAGTGAAATGAGTCAGAGAAAGATATCATATGTTTTCATTCATAAGTAGAACTTGAGAAACTTAACAGAAGACCATGGGGGAAGGGAAAGGAGAAAAATAGTTATAAACAGAGAGGGAGGCAAACCATAAGAGACTCTTAAATCCAGGGATGCCTGGGTGGCTCAGTCAGTTAAGCGTCCGACTTTGGCTCAGGTCATGGTCTCACAGTTCGTGAGTTCAAGCCCCGTGTCAGGCTCTGTGCTGATGGCTAGCTCAGAGCTTGGAGCCTGCTTCACATTCTGTATCTCCCTTTCTCTCTGATCCTCCCCTGCTCATGCTAAGAAAAAAAAGAGAGAGACTCTTAAATACAGAGAACAAACTGAGGATTGAAGGGGGGCACAAGGGAGAGGGGAAAATGGGTGATGGGTTTTGAAGAGGGCACTTGTTGGGCTGAGCACTGGGTGTTGTCTGTAAGCAGTGGATCATGGGAATCTACCTGCCAAACCAAGAGCACACTGTATACACTGTATGTTAGCCAACTTGACAATAAATTATATTTAAAAAAATAAAATCACATTTATAAACAACAATGGTTGGGTTCCAATAAAATGTTTCTGTTCACCCAGGTCTAGTAAGACATTGCTCCCATTCAGAAGATCATTACTTTGTAAGACATTTAAAGCAGGAACATGACTATGGTACAATATGAATAATAAATTATAAAGTAAAAAAAATTGCTCACTTGAAAGAAGTTTAACTAATAATCCAATAAGTGTAAAATAAAATAACTAAGGTAATTAATATGGAAAGGTAGAGAGGCAGAAAAGGGAAACAAAGAAAAAACGAGACAAAAATAGCAAATAGAAAACTGATAGATTTAAATGCATATTACTTATAATAACATTAAATTAGAATGGTCTAAACACAGTAATTAAAAGACAGAGGATGTCATGTAGGATAAAATAGAAAGATCCAAGTATGTATCTTTTAAAATCAATCATTTTAACATAAAGACATAAATGGATTTAAAGTAAAAAGGTAAAATGTATAGACCATGCAGTACTAAAATCAGAAAGCAGGAGTAACAATATTAATATCAAATGAACTAATTAGCAGAATAAGAAAAGTAGGACATTATATAATAAGAGTATTGATTAATCAAGAGCACATTAATATTCTAATAATCTAGTAACATGAGCTATAGATACATAAGAAATAAAAAGACAAATCCACCACTATACTGGAGATGTTAACATCATTCTCCTAGTATTTGATAGATGAAGTAAACAAAAACGTATTCCTACAGACCCATCAGACACTGAAAAAATACTGAGCCAATATTTTTAATTGATTTATATCAATCATGTCAAAAAGAATTGTTTCTTAGATGAAACAGATAAATTTCTGGAAAATAAAAACTATCAAAGATTTTGTAAGAAGAAATAGGTAACCTGGGGCACCTGGGTGGCTCAGTCCATTAAGCATTCAACTTCAGCTGAGGTCATGATCTCACATGTGTGGGTTGAGCCCCACATCAGGCTCTGTGCTGACAGCTCAGAGCCTGGAGCCTATTTCAGAAACTGCCCCTCCCCTGCTCACACTCTGTCTGTCTCGCTTTCAAAAATAAATAAACATTAAAAATTTTTTTAATTAAAAAAAAGAAGAAATAGGTAACCTAAAACCCATCTATGAAAGGCATTGAATATACAGTTAAAAATCTTCCCACCCAGAAAACTTCAGGTCCACTAATTCATTTTATGAAACATATAAGGAACACAGTGTTAGTTCTACACAAACTCTTCCAGAACATAGAAAAGAAGGAAAGACCACGTATTTTTATGAAGCCAGGATTCCCCTCACACTAAGACCAAACCAAGACATTAAAAGAAAAGAAGGCTATAGACTGATAAGCTTCATGAATAGGCACACACAAATTCTAATAAAGTATTATCAAACTTCATTAATTTACAGAAATAAAATAGATCATGACCTTGGGGAGTTTATGCAAGGAACATACATTGGTTTAACATCCAAAAATAAACCATTGCCTTTCATTATATTTACAGACTAAAGGAGAAAACCAGTTAATCTCCTTAATAGATGCAAAAAAATCTAGTTAATATGATTCAAAATTAATCATAATAAAGGTCATTAAAAACTAGGTATAGATGGGAATTTCTTCATCTAATAAAAGGTATATAGAGGGACTCCTGGGTGGCTCAGTTGGTTGAACATCCAACTCTTGATGTCAGCTCAGGTCATGGTCTCATGGTTTTGTGAGTTCGAGCACACATCTGGCTCTGCAAACTGAGTGTGTGAAGCTTGCTTGGGATTCTCCCTCTCTTCCTCTCTCTCACCTCCCCCCTCCCCCACCATGCTCATGCTCTCTCTGTCATTCTCAAAATAAATAAATAAATGTAAAGGTATATACAAATAACTTGCAGCTAACATCATGTTTAATGGTGAAAGATTAGATGATTTCCCCTCAAATGTTGAGAACAAGACCTGGATGCCCATGCTCATTAATTTCCTTCCACTGGATAAACTAGTCAAAGTGGCAAGGCCAGCAAAAGAAATAAAAAGGTACAAATTAGAAAGAAAGAAAGAACTGGAATCATCTTTACTTTCAGGCAGCATTATCATCGATATGGAAAATCCCAAAGAATCTACAAAAAGGCCCTAGAATTAATAAGGGAGTTTGGCAAGGTTGAAAGTTGCAAAGCAATACATAAAGTATGTATACATCAATATTCTTGAATATAAATATTAACTTTAAAGTAATGGTGCTTCAGGAAACATCACTGAAAATGGGGGAGCAGGGGATCCCAAGACTCCATTTCTCTATAAACATAGCTAAAAACCTTTCAAAAATTTTCAGAATTACCTTTTGCATTACTCTGGGATCTAGTTTTAAAAAAAATGGCAATGACAGGAAAGATTAATGAAGAACGAAGCTGTTGGCATGGTGGTAACATGGGGTATTCAAGTTGCCCACCCATCATCTCCACCTCTCTGACTGGTGGTGGCCATGAAGACAACAGCCTCCACCACTGATGCAGGTTGGTAGCCACAACCAGCATTGTGTACCTTACTTTCAGAGAATTTGGGTTGAGTGTTTCGCCCTATCTGGCAGCTACCTGAAGGACTGACATAAAGCCTTACCTTTTGCTTCTCTGACTCGGAGTGTTCTCAGGGCTGGGATGGCTTCTCAGGTGGCATTTGCTAAACGTATTTAAAGGCAAAAGAATTGGCCACAGCGGCCTGAGGCTAGGATAACCGTGAGGATGAGCAATAGACAGGCCAACAGGCTGGGAAGAAAGAGGCTGGAAAGAGACACACGTGGGAGAACACGGGTTTTAAAACCTCAAGTCTATACCCGGGAATTGAGAAGGCTACACGCATGGCCAGGGCTGAACTTATGCTTAGAGAAAGCTTGGGAAGACGCTAAGATTTCACCCCTGGGTGACCTTGAGGCTCTGTACACTAGGGGATGAAGGTCAAGGCAGAGTTGTATATGGCCTGAAGTGCCCCAAACACTTCAAGTGTCCATCAAGAAGTGAACAGATAACATGCCATGGAAATATCCATATATGGGGATATTACTCAATAAAACCAAAACTGAACAGCTCATGGGGCGCCTGGGTGGCTTAGTCGGTTGAGCGTCCGACTTTCGCTTAGGTCATGATCTCGCGGTTCGTGGGTTCGAGCCCCGCGTCGGGCTCTGTGCTGACTGCCAGCTCGGAGCCTGGAGCCTGTTTCAGAGTCTGTGTCTCCCTCTCTCTCTGACCCTCCCCTGCTCACGCTGTCTCTCTCTCTCTCTCTCCTAGAAATAAATAAAAATATTAAAAAAAAAAACAAAACTGAACAGCTCCTTACTGTTAAAAAATCTGGATCTAACACAACAGATACAAGAAGACTGACAAAAAGAAAGCAGACAGACAAGGGACCTGGGGACCCGAAGAGCAGCAGAACAGTGAGTCCTTGGGCTCGCTTATTGCTTCCCCCGTGTCCTGGACTGGGATCTGCAGCATTCTCCAACCTGCACCTGCCAACAGGTACAAATGGGAAAAAACATCCTCCAAAAAAAGCCTGGAGAGCTGAATTCTGGGTAAGATAGTGCCAGCATGTTGTAGAACATGGTGTTTGTATCGGCTGAACGTTTCCAAACTCTTTGGGGGATTATTTGTAGGGAATTCGGATCCCCAACCATCTGTTTAAGAGATAGCGGCCCCAAAGGTTCGTAGAACCCTCTCACAGTAGATGCACATTCCCTGATTTTGAGGGGAAAGTATGGCTCCCGCCCTGTTCCGTCTCCCTAGCACACAGCCACCACAGCAGGTGAGCAGAACAGTTAGTGCAACCGTTGTTTGCACTGTCATTTCTATTGCTATTAGTGACCACCATGTCACAATATACTTAAAATCCATGTGGGAGAATTTATGCATTTTAGGGGATGTCAGAATTCTCCCAGAATTTTGAGATAATTGAGGCCAGTGATTTGAAAGGCGGTCCTTACTTTTATTTGCTACAATAATTTTGGTTTAACTTGAGTCTTTTTTTTAAATGTTTTATTTATTTCTGAGAGAGAAAGAGAGAGAGAGNATACTTGAGTCCTATAAGAGAAACTATATTAAAGAGTACTTAAGAGTCATTTAGTTAAGATTTCTTAATTTTAAGATAAAATTTATCTTTTCCTTAAAAAAAAGTGTATAATTACCATGACCTCATGTTGCAGACTGAATTGCTTATAACAGTCAGTATCTCCATTTACCATTATGTGAAGAAGCCACCGTGAATTTGACAGCTTTTCATAATGCGAGGGCTACTTAAGACTTCAGCAGGCTACAAATACATAGTAATAGAGTTTTGTTCCAGAAAGTGAGATACTGATGAAGTGGTTCCAAAAAGGCAGCTGACAAAGCAATGATGATCATCACATCACAATAAACGGAGTTAACACACAATTAGGGCATAAGCATTTAAAGCAAAAACCTATTTGAAATGTTACTAACATGTAGCAACGTAAGTCTACATTGACTACTACTATCTGTCTTGGAGCAATGATATGATCGTCTTGTTTCAAGTAAGCCAAAGATTGAATAATCATCGAAAATCTGCCAATGGGGGGATTTCAAAGTAGTAACTTTTTTTCTTCATGTTTCCACAAAGAAGAAATTCACATCTGGTCCTTTTCAAAGCGTGCGGTCGTTGGTGGATTTTTCCCTAATAGAATGACTATTCTATACCACAAATAAGACTGCCACAGCGGGCAGAGGGCAATTTCTCATGGCTCCCACGAGAGACCTGAACTGGCATCATCAAGGTGCTTTTCTCTTGGGTCTTGGCAGAGATGTAGAGAAAGTCTTGACACCATTTAAAGCCCTCAGAACCCAGAGCTCTTCAGAGCTTGGTGAATCTAAGACCACTGCAGCGTCCACCGGGCAGGCAATGGGTGCTGTGGTCCCGGGGCGCTGGGACAGCCAGCCTGGTGACACGTCAGGCACAGACGTGACCCTCCAGCCTGGGGCTCACCTATTCTTTAGTCCTGCCTATCAGTCTGGAAGCACTTGGGTAATCTGTGCCCATTTACTTCTAGGTTTAGAGAGCGGGTTCCTCACGTCTATTTGGTACCTGAATCTTTCTTTTCTACTTCTTCCTATTTTAGAATCAGTGAAGAGTATCTTTACACGTTCCCCCCCAGCAGAGGCTGCTGAGCCAAGGTAAGCGTCTTGTTCAGAACCTCTGTCTGACTCTGCAGGCAGCTCTCTCTCAGGCTCCCACAGCATCGCAGTGTCTGAATCCTAGACAGTTCATGCTGTTGAACCTCTCTCTTGTCCCCACCCCCATTCCTATCAATTGGCCAGGGTGATACCCTTGTCTTTCACACTTGTAAGTGCAGCCAGGCGCGTGGTGAGCCGAGAACACGCTCCTCCCGCTGATTTTGAGGGTGCTTTTCTTGGGGTAAGATCAGAATAGGCACCCCAGATTCTGACTTCAACCTACAGGTCATCTGGGACCCCATGCAGCAGGCTGCTGCCTCTTCCCCGTAAGTCGTTTGCGGTGGAGTCTACAAAACACCATACTCTTGACAGGGACAGAGCCTATGTCTTCATCCAATTTTAACGACTGAAATCTACATTTGTACAGTCTCCAGGCAAAATTAAGAGAAAGTGCATACACAGCAGGCACAAGAATGGGGAAAGGGACGAAGGTGTTTGATTCCAAATCAATGGTAGAAATCTGCTACGAGGGGTAATAAGTTTGAGTACCTTCTAATGGGGTAAAACCTATCATGAGTGAAAAGTCACAGATCTGATGGTAAAAGCATACGTTCGCAATAAATGTGGTCAATTCCTCTTACTAGCGTGCGATAATTAGTGCCCATATACTCTTTAGTTTTTGAGGTAATAGGAATTTTTCTTTTTAAAATAGGAATTCCTTCCTTCCTTCTTCCTTCCTCTCTCCCTTTGTTCTTTTTTTCTTTTCCTTTGCCTTGCTTTGCTTTTTCCTTTCCAGTTTCCCCTAAGAATGCAAAGTTACCCATGTAATTTGTGAACATGCATGTCTACATGTTTATCTTTGTTTCTTTCACAAATACTGTAACTGGGCTGATTGTTCTCTGATGTGTGTCTTCAAAGTGTCTGCTATCAGGCTGTCATCCAGCTAGTCTCTTGATCTCTGATTTACCAGCTCTGTCCAGCTCCCCACATCAAAAGCCAGGGTACAATATGAGAGTGTTATCAGCTGCTGAAAGCATTCAGCAACTATTCATTGTCTATACCACAGCACAGTTTCTAAATGCCTTAATATTTAATATGGAAGTCTCTATGATCTGGCTCTTCTCTGTGTCTGTCTCATCTGTCTGTCTGTCTCCCTTTCCTACTCATTCATTCTCTCATAATTTCCCCACTCACACAGCAAATAAGTCTTATTCAGTTGCTTCCCTGAAACTGCCAGGCTGTTTCACTCTCCTATGCCTTTGTTCATTCTGATTCTTCTGCCTAAAATTTCGTGTTTTCTCACTTCTTTATATTTCAAGACTCAGTCCAATGATTGCCTCTTCTCTGATACATTTACCAAGCATTTCTATATGTTTATTTCTGGTGTGTGTGTGTGTATGTGTGTGTGTGTGTGTGTGTGTGTGAGTGTGTGTGTGTGAGAGAGAGAGAGAGAGAGAGAGAGAGACTGAATATGTATCCATGTCATATTGTTATTTTTTTAAAGTTTAGGTTCATCTCTAGTAGGCTGTGCCTATAAAGAAATTTCAGTAGGATTAGAGAACATTTCCTAAAATAGACATTTGAAATACGAAAACATGGTGATGCGTTTTAAATCTGGTATTGTCGTCTGTGTGTGAGTCAGCCTGGGGGGCGAGGCTGTGTCTTCACAATCAGACAGGCCTCAGCCTGCCTGTGATTCTGATCTCATCCCTCTCTGACTTGGAAATGTGTCTTGATCTGTCTAAGCCAGTGTGTTCTGGGAAGTTAGAATAGCAATACCTCTCTAGTATTGTTTCGTGGATTAATTTGGATGTTGTATGAAAAGTACTCAGTACTGAGCAAACTTCTCAGCACCTAGTGAGTGCTCAATAAATTATTGTTAGAGAATATTCTGGGCTGATTGCTCAAGCTTCATATGAAAACGAATCAGAACACCACCCTACCAAATTCTTGCCCATCGCCATTTCTTCAACTCTGAGGAAAATGCCTGTAAACATCTCAAGTTTCCCCCATCTTAGTAGATGGTGTTACTTCCCTGGAACAAGCGGTATGTCTAACACTCCTCCTTGATTTCCCTCTTTCCCTTACCTTCCATACTCAACCCATCAATTACCATTAAAGATTTTTCGAAAACGCATCTGAAATCGGCCCACCTCTCTGGTGCCCCCGTATTCAGGGATACCACCACCTTCTCTGAACAGCCTGCAATCAGGCTCACCACCATTCTGGCTTCCAGAGCCTTGTGCCCAGACAGAGTAATCTTATGCACACACACACAGCACACAGTGGTGACCCCACTCAGGCAGCGCTGTCCTTCCTCAACAATGCAAAGGGCTGGCTCCCTGGAATCCTCCTCTGCCTGAGTCACCTCCTCAGAGCTCACAGAGAACATCCCCTAATCCTGTCTGTATCATTTTGTGTGTTTTTGTCTTCATACAAAATATCTCAAGTTTTATTATGCATTTCTTTTGGTTTGCCTATTTCATTTTTTATATATATTAAAAATTTTTAATGTTTATTCATTTTTATGAGAGAAAGAGAGAGAGAGAAAGAGAGTATAAGTAGGGGAGGGACAGAAAGAGAGAGGGATGCAGAATCTGAAGCAGGCTCCAGGCTCTGAGCTCTCAGCACAGAGTCCAATGCAAGGTTTGAACTCTTGAGCTGTGAGACCGAGCTGAACTGAAGTCAGAGGCTTAAATGGCTGAGCCATCCAGGTGCCCATGTTTGCTTATTTTAAAAACTCTCCTCCCAGAGATTCCAGATCCATCTACGAGGAATTACCACTCCCTGAGAGCAAAGCCTGTGTTTGCTCTCTACTCAGCCCCTCCCCACCTTCCTCCCTCTCCTTCCTAGTGCCCTAATAGGAAGTGAAGGTCCCTTCACATGTGCTCTCATTTACAGTGTGTGTAATATTTCATTCACATCCTCTCATTTGTTTTTTCATCCACAGTGATGCAAGCCTAATGAATACTAGCATTCACATCACAGAAGAGAAAATTGGGTTTCAGGGAGGATAAGATGTCAAGGTCATATAGCAAACCAGGGCAGACCTGGTACTTGACTGAGATCCAGTTTTTTAACACTGAAAACATAACTCTCCTGATCTCAGCGCTCACGTACCTCATGTGATCGTCATCATCAGATGGTGATGGCTGCATTCCCTCCATGGTGGAGGGTAAGGGTGAAATGGTATGTGAGGGGTAAGTGAGTTGTAAGAAAGAACTTTCAAAGTTCTGTGTAGACATGGGCCAGGAGCGCCACGCATATCCTTTGGACTTATAGTGGTAACATAGAACATGGGGACTGAATCCTGTTACATTGTTCAGGCGGTGTAGAATATTAGCGCCTGGGCTTTAGATGTAGACTTCAATGCGATTCCTGTCCTATTACCAGTGGGAAGTTAGTAAGTTGTTTAATGTCTTTTCAAGACTCAGTTTCTTTCTCACTAAAATGGGTATAATAACATGTAAAGAGGCTATGTGAGAAGGAATTACCTTAGTGAGTAATGTACCCAGTGTATGGCCTAGCCTATCCTGTATTATGAATAAATGATATGTTACTATTATTGCTGATCGGAGAAGGCAAAGGATGGAAGATTCTATCTGGACTATGGACTCTGACCAAATGATTTCCCTCCCCCCGCCCCCGCCCCCCCAGGAGAGCTAAGTCCTGTGACTCTAATATGGAAGTGGAGAACCAGACCCAGGTCACCAAGTTCATTCTGGTGGGATTCCCTGGGAGCTGGGGCATGCGGGTAGCAGTGTTCCTGATGTTCCTTATTGCCTATGCTCTGACAGTGGCTGAAAATACGGTCATCATCTTGTTGGTGCAACAGAACCGGTCACTGCACAAGCCTATGTACTTCTTCCTGGCCAACTTGTCTTTCTTGGAGACCTGGTACATCTCCGTGACTGTACCTAAGTTGCTCTTTAGTTTTCGGTCTGAGAGCAACAGTATCTCCTTCACTCACTGCATGATACAACTCTACTTCTTCATTGCCCTCATGTGCACAGAATGTGTGCTCCTTGCGGCCATGGCCTACGACCGTTACGTGGCCATCTGCCGTCCACTCCACTACCCCACGATCATGAGCCACAGACTCTGCTTCCACTTGGCTCTTGGTTCCTGGGCCATTGGCTTTGGCATCTCCTTGGCTAAGATCTACTTCATCTCCCGCCTCAGCTTCTGCGGCCCCAATGTCATCAACCACTTCTTCTGTGACATCTCTCCAGTCCTTAACCTCTCCTGCACAGACATGTCTGTAGCTGAGCTGGTGGACTTTATCTTGGCGCTGGTCATCTTTCTCATCCCCCTCTCTATCACCGTCCTGTCCTATGGATGCATCCTGGTTACGGTTCTCCGCATGCCCACTGGAAAGCAGAAAGCATTCTCGACTTGTGCCTCCCACCTCGTGGTGGTAACCGTCTTTTATTCAGCCACTATTTTCATGTATGCCAGGCCCCGAGCCATCCATGCCTTCAACATGAACAAAGTAATTTCCATCTTCTACGCCAATGTCACCCCTGCTCTCAACCCTTTCATTTATTGCCTAAGGAACAGAGAGGTCAAAGAGGCTCTGAAGAAACTGGCCGATTGCCAAGCTATCCGATTGGACTAGTCAATTACAACTTATTAGAAAGAAATTATTTGATTCAGTGCCTGCTCTTCCATCTTCCATCCTTTCTCGCTTAATGCCTGAACTGATACTACTCATGTCATTATGATATCACCACATCCCCATCAGCCCAGGCTCTTGGCTGTGTTGTGAGGTCTGCATCTGCATATGTGGTCTGTGGTCTAAGGGCATTATAGAACATTCTCTTTGGCTAAGACCTCAAATGGGGCTTCTGGGATTGTATCTACATTTCTAACTGAGTTAAGTGGGTGAGCAAGTTGGTAGCACTGGAGTTAGCTGGTTGGGGCTCTCGCAAGCATTAAGGGTTGTGGGCTAAGAGATTTGGGGTGGGTTCCTGACTGAGACAGAGGTAGCCCTGTCCTCAACAGTCCTAACCTGGGTGTTTTGCAGGGAGTCAGTCTTGGTGGCAGAAATTAGACACTGCTCCTTTGGTGCCCTCAACAGTTTTCGTAAGTAGCCGGTTCCCTTATTTCATACATTTCTGCTTCAAATAGCTAGAGTGCTTTCTGTTATCTGCACATGAACTGTACCTAATACAATTATCGTCTGTCTTCTGACATAACTTATACTGTTGCTATGTCCTGAATTTCACATTTCCCTTCTAGATTTACAATGTGTGTGTGTGTTTGTATCTTCTAGTGGATGAGCACGAAATAAGTGAGAAATAAATAAACATCATCCAATATACTCTTTGTTGAAGGAAATGTTGCCCTCGTTAGCCATCTATTCTTCCGACCTCCGTGTTCTCCTTCCTCTTCAATATGCTCTCAATCCCCCTGGCCGTCAACTCTCAGCACGCCATCTCAAATACAAGCAACTAGTCCAAGTTTAGGATTTGGCAGATTTCCATTCTATGCTACTGTGTTTCTCAGTTGTCTCGGCTTGTTTATCTGATCCTCTTCCTACTAACAGTAGGCGTGCTGATCAGACATGCCACACACCACAGGAAGGTATAGATGTGCCCACTCTTGGTTCACAGTTTCGTCAATGGCCAAGGGGCCGTACTTTGAGCTGTAGTCAATATAATGTGCTAATGTCAGCAGGAATTTAAACCTTCCATTAGAACAGTTAAACATAGAATGACTTGTACCATTTGCAACATTTTTCACCTAAAAACAAACACTGTTTCCAAAGATCCTTTCTCCTTTTTTTTTTGAAATAAGAGGCATTAGTTAGGATTATTTGCTACATTTTACAAACTTGCAGAACAGAAGCTTAGGAAGTTAATAATGTACAATCACAGACAATGGGGAGCAGAGGTCAAAAGCCCAGATCTCCTGACTCTGAACCCTGGGTCTGTTCTTAGCTAGGATCTCTCTAGAGAGAAAACATGCTTCTTCTACAGATGGAGTGTGGAAGCTAAGTGTGTAGGGGTATAATTAGCATCATCAATTGCTGTACCCAGAGAAACAGTAAAATAACAATGGACAAATGTGGAATGCATTCCTCAGGAGATCAAGAAACTAAGAGAAAATGCAAACCTTTCTTACTTTAGAGAATAAACATACAAGAGGAAATGACTCTCATAATGGAAATGATTTACTGTTTGCTCCTGGAACATATTTTGATTTCTTGATGCAATAGAGAAGTGGTAATAAATATATTTCCTTTTAAAACCAAACATAAAGAAACGTAACTATTTTCTGAGATAATTCAAATAAACCAATCATACTGGCACAGTCTTATCAGGCTATGAAATGCATGCATTGAAAAACCAGAAGTAGAGATGGGAGATAAGAACAACCAACTGGCTGCTGACAAATTATTTGTTTTTATCACGTGACCGGGGACAAACCCTCTAAACTCTCTGAAACCCTGATTCTTCATAGGTAAACAAATAGCAATGCCTGCTTTGCCTCCCTTCTGTGATAGTTATAAGGACAAATTGACACAATTCAAAAGACTTTGATTGTTCAAGATCTGGGCCAGTGTTAGGTCTAAGCAGGCCAAACTTGGGTACAGTTTTTGTGGGGAAACTAACTGGGAAGTCTGTGTAGACTTCTGAAACCATCCCGTACGGACTGAGCTGCACATACCCCTATCTGGGAGACTCCAGATGTAAGGGCTGTTTGTTTATGATCTCTCATAAGTGTCTGGGTGAGAGAAAGTATGAAAGTAAGATTTCTTCACAAATTCTATTAAATTGTGTTTCAAAGAGTAGATGGGAATCAGTAATATTGCCTTGACCTCTTTGTGAGGTCAATGCATGAGCTAAGGAAAGTAGAGGGTGCAGATCAGATCAATGTAGGGATCAGTCTCAACAGAGGGAAGATGATATACATACAGCAGTATAACAGACAAATGCACACAGAAGAACATCATTTGTAAAGTGAGCCACATAAAGCAAGGTAGACATTTCAGGCAAGCCTGCTTGGGGACAGGCAACGGCCATGTAGACTCTGGTAGTCAGTTTTAGCAGCTTACCTGGAGACCAAGCCTCAGGATTCAGTTATGACCAATCAAACCCATAATGGAGTCCATCAAATCAATAAAAAATGTATCTTTAAAACAGAATGTGAAAACTTGTAACCCGCATAGATAGGAACAGATGGCGGACAACACATTTGTACAGACAAACGGCATACGTAAGATACGTCATGTAGTGGGTTGGACGGTGACTCCCGGAAAGATTTGTCCCATCCTCAATCCAGAACTTGTGATTGTCAACTTACTCAGAAAAAGGGACTTCATAATAATTAAGTTAAGGATTTCCAACTGAGACCATCTTGGATTATCTGTAAGGGCCCTAAATCCAATGACAGTTTTGCTATAAGACAGAGAAGGGGCGAAGGCAGAGGAGAGACTGTGTGAGCATGGAGGTAGCTTGGACGTAAGCTCCTATAAACCAAGGGATGCTTGCAGCTGATAGAAACTGGCAGAAAAGGACAGAGTCTCTTCTCAGGCTTTCGAAGGAAGCACAGGTCTGCTGACACCTTGATCTTGGACTTGTGGCCTCCAGCATTATAAGAAAGTAAATTTGTTGTTTTAAGCTACCAGGTTTGCTCTGATTTCTTATGGCAGCCTTAGGAAACCAATATTCATACCAATTTGGGTGGTAATAAGCACCATGGTCGGGGGAAAGACGGAAGATATAGTAACAAGTGTTGGTGGGTATTTGAAATGTTCAATAGGATGGTTACAAAATCCCTCAGCAAGGAAGTGACATGGGAGCAAATATGCAAAGAAGTTAGGGAGCAAGACATGTGGCTGCTGGCAGAAAGCATTTCAAACAGAAGAAACTGTTACCAGCAGCAAGAAGCAGTTTGAACTTGGTTGCTTGAAACTACAAATGAGCTACCATTTTGGTTGCCTAGAACCCTCACATACCTCATTTCCCAAGATACACTTTCGTTTCTTTTTTTTTATAAATGTTTTTATTTATTTTTGAGAGAGAGAGAGAATGAGAGAGAGTAGGGGAGAGTCAGAGAGAGAGGGGGAAACAATCTGAAGCAGGCTCCAGGCTCTGAGCTGTCAGCACAGAGTCCGACGTGGGGCTTGAACCCACGAACCACGAGATTGTGACCTAAGCTGAGGTCAGAGGCTTAACCGACTGAGCCACTCAGGCCGCCCCCAAGATACAGTTTCTAAAATGTTCGAGCTTAACAACAACAACACATCCTCCCCCATGATTGCCCCACCACCACTGACTGGAGACAACCCAGTTCTCAGTGGATACCTTATCAAGTTGAAGGTCTAGGATGATAAGATACTAAGCAATCCTCTCTGTATGTGCACACAGCTCTTATTTATTTTTTTTTAAAACTATTTCAGAGCAGGGGCACCTGGGTGTTTCATTCAGTGAAACATCTGACTCTCGGTTTTGGCTCAGGTCATGATCTCACAGTTCTTGAGTTTGAGTCTGCATTGGGCTCTGTCCTGACAGCGGCCCTGCTTGGGATTTTCTCTCCCTCTCTCTCTGCCCTTCCCCTGCTCACTCTCTCTCTCTCTCTCAAAATAAATAAATAAACTAAAATTTTTTTTGATTAAAAACTATCTCAGATCAGAAAATGGCAAAATGGCAATTTCTTGATTTTCTGATATTATGCAGACACTTTTATAATAAGCCTGCTTAATCCTAATGTACCATTCTTGGAGAATGTCGCCATATGTTTGACGGCTAGCAACTTACAACAGACAAAGGTTTAGAACCCCATAGGGTTAGAGGTCAATTTACAGACACTGATGGGATGCTATAATTTTGCAGCCTCCTTAGGGAAGTTAAACCAAAGCTGATGTGTAAAAAGTTCACCAGGCTTATATCCAACTTAGTAATTATGTAGCTACTCTTTTACTGAGAGACTGTATGCATTTCTGTTCTCGAGTGCTGTTAGAACAACCTCATTTGTCTTCTGTCTGCTATTTCTCTCACTAGCAGGTTAATACTGGCACGGGTCTGTTATTTGTCAGAGACTAGATTTGGGGCAGTGGGCCGGGTGGGGCAAAGGGTGAATGAGCATCATGGTGATGGTGTGTGAGTGGAGAATAGTTTGGAATCAGCCATCTTGGAAGATCTGGGAATAGTTTGGAATCAGCCATCTTGGAAGACCGAGGCGGAAGTAGCGTTTTGCACAAAGCCGGAACATGGAGAGGGAGCCAGTCATGACAAGTAAAGCATCATGACTGAAAAGTGCGGGCTCTGGGGCCAAACAACCTGGCTTGAAGCTGGTTCCCGTTGTTTTTGTGTAAACTTGGGCAAAATGATTTTATCTATTTCATTGTCTCATTTAGAAGATTAAATCAATCAATACGGGGAAAGTCCTTAGATTAGTGCTTGGCACAGAGTAACTGCTCAATAAAGCACTTATTTTATTCTGACTTAGGACAGAAGTTTTATCAGCAGAAGGAATATTGACTGCAGAAGCTTGAAGCGAGTGACAGAGTAGCTGAAGAATGAGTAACCTTCTTTTTTAAAGAAGGCCCAATAAAGCTGGCACAAAGTCAGACTTGTGAACTAATCATCCCAATGTAGACATTGATGCCTTTGTGTGGAAATAATTAATGGGATGTTTCGTGCAATGCTGTTTATAACAGAAAAATTGGAAAAAGGAAATCCCAGAGTGTTAAAAAATAGAGTTAATTGGAGTAAAATGTGGTTTATGATGGAAAATGTTGTAGCTAAACAAAAAACGACAAGGAAAAGTGGCTCATGATATACTGTTGAGCAAAAAAAAAAGTTTATAAATGATTACAAAAACGATGTGCATGAGGGTCCTATAAAAATACATGCATGCGTGGCATATGTGTACTTGCATGAAAAGATAGAAAAAGGAGGCAGAATTAATAAGCTTTGGGGTGCAGAGGAGAAGGTAAGTAAGTTAAATATTAATCAAATGGGGGCACCTGGGTGGCTCAGTTGGTTGAGCATCTGATTTTTGATCTTGGTTCAGGTCATGATCTCAGGGTCGTGGGATCGAGCCCCTAACTGGCTCCAAGCTGAGTGTGGAGCCTGCTTAAGATTCTTTCTCCCCCTCTCTCTCTGCTTCTTCTCTGCTCATGTGCACTCTCTCTCTTTCTCTCTCTCAAAAAAAAAAATCACACATTAAATAAAAATTAATCAAGTGAAGGCTTAAGAGCCCAGCAGTATTTGAGAGAAAATGAGGAGGCTGTTACGTTTTGAACTTGCAGCTTCTCACGTGACACACTAATCTTACATCAAGATCAATGAGTAGTAAATGTATACAGAACGATTTTGCATTTTTACTTTTGTTCACTGCCAGATCCTCTGAGGTCCAGGAGCATCTATGGATTGGGTCAGTTATGACCCTGTAAGTCTGTGCATAGGGAAATGTTATATTGCAGCGTGAAATTTAGGTTATTTAAGACTTCTCGTGAATGACCGAGTGCACGCAAAGGTTGTCTCTGGTTTATCTGATATTAAAAATGTTGAAGCCTCAAACAGCGGTGCAAATCTTCTGGATCAGAGCAACTTGATCAACCTCGCCTTTTGCTAGGAAGGTTGTCATGGTAACGGTAGGGCTCAGAAGCCAGAGCTGACGAAAGCAGCTATTAAAACTCCACATAAAATGTATCTAATGTTTGGAACATTTCCCTTTTGACTCACGGTTAGTCCGAGACATTGAAAGATTACATGTCTGAGACATTGAAAGATTCCGTGTCTGCCGAGACCCTGTGGTCAGTAATAATCTAGTAAGAAAAACATCTGGGGGTACAGATACAGAATTTAAGAAGTGTTTGTCTAGGACTATATGGATTCCAAGATTTTGTCTTTTTCCTCCTCACCTGGTTCTCCTTCTCCTTCTCCACTTTCCTCATATCTTCTACTTTTTTTTTCTGTGTAAAAAAGCTGTATTGCTTGTTTCTAGGATAAAATAATCCTCCTAAATTACAATGCTGCTGTGTCTCTGTCATACTCCTCTTTAAAAAAAAAAAAAGGCTTATTTATTTTTTAAAGAGAGAGTGCACAAGCAGGGGAGGGCACAGAGAGAGGGAGACAGAATCCAAAGCAGGCTCCAGGTTCTCAGCTGTCAGCAGAGACCCCGCTGTGAGGCTCGAACTCACGAACCGCGAGATCATGACCTGAGCCAAAGTCAGATGCTTAGCCGACCGAGCCACCCAGGCGCCCTGTCATACTCCTTTTAAAAACACATAAGTGTTTCCCTCCACTGTCTGCAAGGACGTGGTCCTTGGCCTGGTCAGAGACTCTCTCTGATGTACTCCTTCCTGCCTCGGCACCTGCTTCCCCAGTATCTTTGCCTGGTATTCCCGCCTGGCACTTTATGTTCTCAAACTTCTCGTAGTTTCTACAATACAAATGCTATTTCAGGCACCCCACCTTTGCTCTGGCGAGGTCCTGGGCTTACAGCATCTTCTTTCTCCAGCTTTATATGATTAGCATTGTTGGGCTTTTCTCCCCTTTCTTCTAATTCGCTTGGGCATCATCTCCTTCCGGAAGTTTACTAGCGGCTCCCTCCCCTGCCTGAGTCACAATCATCTGCACTATATTCTCTTCTCTGAACTCAGAGGAACAGGAATCGTGTGTTTTTCACCTCCGTGTCCCCAGAGTCTACCACTGCACCTGGGATGTAGTTCGATGAACATTGTTCACCTCAGCTGAACTGAAGTAAGGGAGAGCTTGCGCTCCTGCGAAAAATGAACTAAGGAGTTTCGGGGAACCATGCATGGTATTTCTCCCCTACTATTTTAAAGGTCTTTAAAAGGTTCCTCAGGAATCCCAAAGATCCACACATTCTGTAGCTATTACTTAGCATCTCAACAAAGACCGAGCTAGGGGTTGTTGGCATTAGATGGGGCTCCAATCATCACACTTATTCACCAGATCTCGGAGCTTTTTAAGTCCTCAGACAACACGTAGCTACGAGAACAGAAATTGAGAACAGCTGCTGCTGCAGCACAGAAACACTGGGTTTACTGAGAGAGAAGCTGTAGTGTCTGCTTCTGAAACTCAAGAGGTTCAAATTAATCCTTTTCAAATTCCTTCCTAACCCACATGAGCAAAACTGACTCCGATTTTCTCCAATTGTTCTCCAGTTATTATCTTTGTTCTCATTTGTCTTGCCCTTCATTTCGCTCCATCCTTCGCTGCCTTCCCTGCCTGATAAGCACGATCGCTTTTGTCCCCATTCACCTTTAAGGTGTCATAACCCCCCACGCAGACGTGCGGGTATAGCCCTTCACCCCATCTCCATCTTCCTACTCTCATCAAATAGCCACCCCGCACGCAGATGTATTTTTTAAAATCACTTTATTGAAGAATAATTGATGTTTAAAGAGCTGTGTGTGATTAATGTATACAACTTAATGAGCTTGAGGATAAGTGTACACGTGAAAGTTTATCACAACTGTCAAGGTCATAGACATGGCCGTCACCTCCTAAAGCTTCCTCCCACCCTCTTTATTATTGCTATTATTATTAATTATTGTTATTTTTGCGGTAAGCGTGTTGAACATAAGATCAATCCTCTCAAAAACTAAGTATACAGTGTGGTGTTGTTAGCTATGGGCACTGTGCTGTGCAATAGATCTCCAGGATTTATTTTTGTTGCATAACTGAAATTTCACATCCTTTGACTATCACCTCCCCATTTTCCCCTTCTCCTGGCCCTTATCAATTGCCATCTACTCTCTGTTTCTATGATTTTGTCTATTTTAGATTTCATATACAGGTGAGATCATGCAGTCTTTCTGTGGGCAGGCATAACTTGAAAACACAGCGCTGATCATGAAACTCTGGGAAAGTCCTCAATTTTGTTATTATCTGCTGAATAAAGTCCAAAGACCTTACTCTGAATTTCGATATCCTCTACTCTCTGCTTCAACATGCTTTTTATTTTATGACACAACAAATTGAACCCACAACCCAAAATTAATCTAAAATATCCCAATTCCCTTGAAGACCAATGCCAATTTCTGTAGCTGGAAGTCGTACCTGCGCCCTCTGAAAGTTCTCATTTTTTACTTGAATGGTTTTTACATTGTTTATGTCTCATCTTCCTTTTAGAAGCTTCCACGCATGGCTTGTCTTTGTGTGGCCTCAAACAACGCTCACATAATGCTGTGTAAATATTTGCTTAGTAAGGTATTTGGGGTTGATTTCATAACCATTACTCCAAATGTGTCCTCAGGTCTATGCATCAAGCCACTTATTACTAAATATCTGTCCAGTTTTGAAATTGGGAAGGGTGCCTGGGTGGCTTGTTCAGCCAAGCGACCGACTCTTGCCTTCAGTTCAGGTCGTGATCTCACGGTTCTTGAGATTGAGCCCTGTGTTGGGCTCTGAGATGATAGTGCAGAGCCTGCTTGGCTGCTCTCTGTTCCTCTCTTTCTGCCCCTCTCCCCCATGTGTGCATGCATGCTCTCTCTCTTTCAAAATAAAATTAATAAACTTTTTTAAAAAGTGGAAAAAAGATGTGCGTTTACTATAATTTCACAAATTATAATTGCTGTACCTCATAGGCTACTTGCTCTGATTATTCATGTCTCTAACTCACTTTTAGAAATGGTCAGTTTTTTGGGGCACCTGGGTGGCTCAGTTGGTTCAGCGTCCAAGTTCAGCTCTGGTCATGATCTCATGGTTCGTGGGTTCGAGCCCTGCGTTGGGCTCTGTGGGGCAGCCAGCTTCAGAGCCTGGAGGTTGCTTCGGATTCTGTGTGTGTCTCTCTCTCTCAGAAATAAATAAAAACATAAAAAAAGATTAAAAAAATAAAAATGGTCCTTTTTTCAAGAAATGTTTATTTGATGTTGGTACCATCTAGTGGGAAATATGAGTAATGCTCCACAGCTAAATCGGCTTTGGGGAGCTAGTACTGAGACTGGCTTGCAGAAAATCGGGTCTAATACTCTTCGTTCTACAAATAATAAACAGATTTTCAAAATTTAAGCAGTTTCTCACAGTCTTCATGAAGCTGAGCATCTATTATGTGAAATGAACTTACCTGGGATGCTAAGAATTGTAAAACATGCTTCCTACCTCTCATAATTAACCACCAACACAGGACATAAGACATGAATATGTAAAAGGTGACAATAAGAATATTTAAATTATTCAATATGATTGAAAACTTCTTGGTAAAATATACAGACAAAAATCTCTATAAGAACTAGAAGAATAAGAAAAATGTGCTGAGAGCACAGTGAATTAAAAAATAAGGTTTCCAGAAGAGCTGAATCCTGAAAGCTGTGTAAACAAAGATTTGCACAGCCGAGGGCAGTGGGGGGTGGGGAGGTAGCAAAAGGAAGGAGTATTTAGTGCAGTGAAAAGTATAGAACAAAGACCTATTAACGGGACCCTGGACATAAGAATAAGATGAGTTGATAACAGAACATTAACTTCTTTAAGTGACTCGGAGGCTGGTGCAAGTAAATTAGAAGTGCTTTAGATCATTTTGGTGTGAGAAGGTAAACAATAAACCAATAACTTGAATCACTAAGTCGAGTCAATCATGTGAACATACTCAAAGGCAAAATCCTGGAGTATGGAATTTAACTTCTTTTAAGTAACAGTGCTTAGATTAAATATATTTATATAATATATATAATATGGAGTAAATTAATATATATATGGAATAAATTAAAAAGACAAATATCCCAATGTTATATGAAAGAGCAGTTGTAGCTTAGAATATGATTCACTACAGGATAATACATTGATTCAAAGGTGTTGCCTTTCAAATAACCTAAAGGGAGGCTAACAGGGTGCTTTAGCGAATTGTTGGAGGATCCACAAAGTAACCCTGATGATAGATGCTGATGTTAAAGACATAGGTGCAGTGTGGGAATAAAATTGAGCATGAATATATGACAATGTGGATGGACCCAGAGGGTATCATGCGAAGTGAAATACGCCAGACTGAGAAAGCTAACTAGCATATGACTTTGCTCACATGTAAAATGTAAAAACAAATGAATAAATAAGCAAAAAAAAAAAAAAAAGCAGAATCAGACCTATAAGCAGAACAAACTGATGGTTTGTCAGATGGCAAGGAGGTGGGGGATGAGCAAACTGGGTGAAGGGGAGTGGAAGGTACAGCTTCCCGTTATGGAATGACTGAGTCATCGGAATAATAGGCACAGGTAAGGAAGGGAATATAGCGGATGGCACTTAATAGTGTTGCACGGTGACAGATAGTGGTTACACTTGTAGCGAGTGTAGCACAATGTATAAACTTAGCTACTATGTTGTACATCTGAGACTAATGTAACAGTGTGTGTCAGCTTACATTTAAAAAAAAAGAGGCATGAAATTGAGTTGAAGAAATATTGGATCTTAAACATTCCATACTATTGAATATTATATGAGACTCAGATAAGTATAATTAAATGAATCAATTAAATAGAAGCATGAAAAGAAAGGAAAGGGTAACTAAGCTAGGTTTGCCTTCATTTTGCATTTTTGGGATTTTTTTTTTTTACTTTGTCTTGGTGATTTCCTGTATGTTCTAGATTCTGCACATTTCTACAACATATGTTCTACAATATATGTTCCTTTAACTATCAGAAAAACACATGATTTCAAAACCGAACAGAGCAAAAGGCTCTTCGTATTTCATTTTTTTAAAAAAAATTATGCATTTACCATGGCTTAAAATTGAGTATACAGTAAAAACATCTCCTTTACTTCCCCGTGTCTTGGGAATGGATTTGGCTTTCTGGGAGATAGAAAGGTACAAACTGAAAGACCTGAATCCAATTTTATTATTTCTCTCATACATTTAGTGGTTTCAGTACATTTATTATATAATCCATTTTTGCATCACTGATTTGAGATATCATTTTCATCATGAACACATTCCAATATCTATTTGTTTACATACAGTCCTTTGATTCTGATCCACTGATGTGTCTCTCTGGCCATGATCTGGTAACACATGGTTTAATTACTGTAACTTAGTGAAGTTTGAAAATACAAAACTGTCAGTCATTCTCATGCTTTTTCTCCTTTTATCATTTTATTTTATTTCATCATGATAAGTGTACTCTTTAATTCCCCCATCTTCCCGCAAATGCTTCCTTTGAAAACCATCTGTTTGTTCTCTATAGTTAAGGGTCTGTTTCTTGGTTTCCCTCTCTTTCGCTTTTTTTCCCTGTGCTTGTTTGTTTCGTTTCTTTAATTCTGCATATAAGTGAAATCACTTATATGGTATTTGTCTTTTTCTGACTTACTTATTTCACTTTGCATAATACACTCTAGTTCCCGTCATGTTGTCACAGATGGCAAGATTTCATTCTTTTTTATGGCTGAGTAATATTCCAGTGTGTGTGTGTGTGTGTGTGTGTGTGTGTGTGTGTATCACTTCTTTTTTTTAAACTTTGAAATGTTTATTTTTAAGAGAGAGAGAGAGTGCAAGCAGGGGAGGGGCAGAGAGAGAGGAAACACAGAATCTGAAGCAGGCTCCGGGCTCTGAGCTGTCCCAGCACAGAGCCCATCGCAGGGCTTAAACTCACAAACTGTGAGATCATGACCTGAACTGAATGAATGGTTAAGAACACTTTACCAACTGAGCCATCCTGGTGCCGCCATATCACTTCTTCTTTATCTGTTCTTCAGTCGATGAACATTTGGGCTGCTTCCCTATCTTGGCTCTGGTAAGTAACGTTGCAAAAACGTTGGGGTGCAGGCATCCCTCTGAATTAGTGTTTTTGTATTTTGAAAATAAGTATGCAGTAGTGTAATTCCTAGACCATGGGGCAGTTCTATTTTTGGCTTTCGGAGGAGCCTCCATATTATCTCCCACAATGGCTGCATTAATTTATATTCCCACCAAAAGGGCATGAGTGTTCCTTTGTCGCCACATCCTCGCCAATACCTGTTGTTTCTTGTGTTGTTGATTTGAGCCATTCTGACAGGTGTGAGGTGATACCTCCTTGTAGTTTCGATTTGCATTTCCCTGGTGATGAGTGATGGCAATGTCTTCTTTGGGAAAATGTCTGTTCATGTCTTCTCTCCATTTCTTAACTGGATTATTTGTTTTTCAAGTTTGGGTTTGATAAGTTCTTTGTATATTTTGCATACTAAGCCTTTATCAGACATAATCCTTTTGCAAATATCTTCTCCCATTCCACGGGTTGCCTTTTAGTTTTGCTGTTTATGTCCTTTGCTGTGTAGAAGCTTTTTATTTTGATGTAGTGCCAATACTTTATTTTTGCTTTTATTTCCCTTGGCTCAGGAGACATATCTAGAAAAATGTTGCAATGGCTAATGTCAGAGACATTACTGCCTGTGCTCCCTTCAAGGATTTTTATGGTTTCATGTCTCACATTTCGGTCTTCAATCTTTTTTTTTTTTTTTAAGAGAGAGAGAGAGAGGGCACAAATGAGGGAGGGTTGGGAAGGGGAGGGAACGAGAGAGAGAGAGAGAGAAGTGGGGCTCATGTTTTTTGTTTTTGTTTTTGTTTTTTTTATTACCTGAAGTGGGGCTTGAGCTCAACTGATATGGGGTTTGAACTCACAGACAGTGAGATCATGACCTGAGCTGAATTCAGATCCTTAATTGACTGAACCACCCAGGTGCCCTCAGGTCTTTAATCCATTTATACTTTATTTTTGTGTATGGTGAAAGAAAATGGTCCGGTTTCATTCTTTTGCATGTTGTTGTCCAGTTTATCTAGCACTATTTTTAAAAAATTGTCTTTTTCCCCATTATATATTCATTCCTCCTTTTGCGAAAATTAATTGACCGTATAATTGTGGGTTTATTTCTGGATTTTATATTCTATTCCATTGATCTATGTGTTTGTTTTTATACCAGTACCAGGCTGATTTAATTGCTACCACTTTGTACTATAACTTGAAATGTGGAATTGTGATACCTCCAGTTTTGGTTTTACTTTTCAAGTTTGCTTTGGTTTTTTGAGGTCCTTTGTGTTTCCAATCACATTTTAGAATTGTTTGTTCCAGTTCTGTGAAAAATGCTGTTGGTATTTCAATATGGATTGCATTAATTGTATATATTGCTTTGGGTGACATAGACATTTTAGCAATATTCGTACTGCCAATCCATGAGCATGGAATGGTTTTCCATATCTTTGTATCATCTTTAATTTCTTTCATCAGTGTTTTATAGTTTTCAGAATATAGGTCTTTCGCCTCTTTGGTTAAGTTTATTGCTAGATATTTTATTATTTTTGATGCAATTGTGAATAAGGCTGTTTTCTGATTTTCACTTTCTGCTGATTCATTACCAGTGCGTAGGAATGCATCATATTTCTGTACATGGATTTTTGTACCCTGTGACTTTCCTGAATTCATTTATCAGCTCTAATAGTTGTTTGGTGGAATCTTTAGGGCTTTTTGTAGATAGTAGCATGTCATCTGCAAATAGTGAAAGTTTTACTTCTTGCTTACCAATTTGGATGCTTTTTATTTCTTTATGTTGTCGAACTGCGGTGGCTTGGACTCCCAGTACTATGTTGCATAAAAGTGGTGAGAGTGGAAATCCTTGTCTTATTCCTGACCTTAGGGGGGAAGCTCTCAGTTTTTCACCTCTGAGTATGATGTGGGCCATGGATTTTTCATATGTGGCCTTTGTTATGTTGAGGTGTGTTCCCTCTAAACCTCCTTTGTTGAGAGTTTTTGTCATGAATGGATGTTGTACTTTGTTAAATGCTTTTTCTGCATCTATTGAAATGATCATATGATTTTTATCCTTTCTCTTATTGATGTGATGTATCATGTTGTTTTATGAATACTGAACTACTCTCGCATCCAGGGAATAAATCCCACCTGATCATGGCAAATGTACATGGTGAAATACATTTTGAATGTATTGTTGGATTCGATCTGCTAATATTTTATTGAGGATATCTGCATCCATGTTCATCAGAGGTATTGGACTGTAGTTCTCTTTTTTTGTGGCTTCTTTTTCTGGTTTTGGAATCAGGGTGATACTAGCCCTCATAACTCCTTTATAGAATTTTTCTGGTTATTCATGCTTTTTACTGTTCTATATGATTTTGGCATTACTCTGTCCAGTTAGAAAATATATCCTATTGCCACATGGGGAGTTCACTATATTTATTGACTTGCTTAGGGGAATTGGTGAATTTCTGATACTTGGTTCCCTTATTCAAGAATATCATAAGTTCTTCCATTTGATTGGGTTTGTTGCACTACAAAGGACTTTAAAATTTCTTTCACCAAGTGTTTACACATTATGTTAAATTTTTGAGATCCTATGAAATCTTTATTTTCCTATTTTGTTAGTATTTTCTATTTTTTAATTGTTTAGAAAATAATGCCTATATTAGTTCTACTTTTTGAAATTATTTTCTTTGAGGCTTGATGTTGGTCTTCCTCCCTCCCTCCCTCCCTCCCTCTCTCTCTCTCTCTCTCTCTCTCTTTCTTTCTTTCTTTCTTTCTTTCTTTCTTTCTTTCTCTCAGAATGTCTATTGGCATTTGAGAGTGCTAAATCCTAACCATTAGACCACCAGGGAGGATCTGTCTATTGGCATTTGAAAGAAGGTTTATTTTTTCAGGATTCAGAATCTGTGAAATATTAACGGGATATACTTTATTAATTATGCTATTTTTAGTCCTTTAAATCTCATAGTTTTCAATGATCTAGTGTGAACTGAGAAAGATGAATTAATGTCTCCCACTGCTTGTGTCTTTTTTTCCTTATTTCTCCTTGAATAGCCTCTAGATTTTGCTTTATGAAGATTGATCTTATTTCATTTCAAGTTACATAGTTATATCTTCTGTGTTAATCACATTATTAAATGTCATTAGTGCCCTTACATCATTTAATGCTTTTTTTGGTCTGAATGAAACCTTGTCTGATAATAATATTGCTTTACTTTTGTCTGTATTTGCCCTGTTTGCCATTGCCTATATTTCTCCCCCAAATATTTTGAGTCTCTTTGCTTTAACTATGTTTCTTGTGAACAGCATAGAATTGAGCTTTTTTAAAATTCAGTCTCTAAGATGTTTTTACATGTCAGTTTAAGTCTATTTACATTTATCATTATGACTCAAATAGTCTGTTCTGTCATCTGATTTTATGTTAAGGTTGGGATATTTATAAATGTATAGAAGTCTGTTGTATATCTTATAATTTTCTGTAATTTTATTTAAAATGATTTTTTTAGTGTTTATTTATTTTTGAGAGAGACAGAGTGAGAGGAAGCTGGGGGAGGGATAGAGAAATAGGGAGACACAGAATGTGAAGCAGGCTCCAGGCTCTGAGGTCAGCACAGAGCCTGACATGGGGCTTGAACTCACAAACTATGAGATCATGACCTGAGCCAAAGTCAGGGGCTCACCAACTGAGCCAGTCAGCCACCCCTTTGTACTTTTCTGTTAAAAATTAGGAGAATTTTGGTTTCATTCTGGAGGCTTTGATTCACATCTATAATTTTCTACAACATTCTTAATCTTTTATTCCTTTACATTGAATTTAAGATACTGCCACAGGTAAGCAATTACCTGGTACGGACAGTAATGAAATTTGTCTATGCACTCCTCATCCTGCTGGCTCAACACCTGATTTACATAGTCATGTTATTCTCCTTCTTGGTAATTACTCTCCTCAATGAAGTGTACTTAAATCTCTTTCACTTGATCTGTCAGATGTAAGTAAAACACTTGTTACCAGATCTTAAAGATGAGGAAGTCAACATTACATAATCTGCTATCCTTTTTTCCTCTCACCTTCTGTTACTTACAATGTTTCTACAGGGCATGTTCTAAGGTTCGAACTCTGCTCTACCTCCTTAGTCCTCAGATTTATGTTCATCATAGTCCTGCAATTAAAAATGGTTCAAAGCTCATTGCCTATCCTTTTGCTGTGGATTTTCTAGGACTGATATACTTTAAATTCCTTCTATTTCTACCCTATTTGTGCCTTTGCATTTGCACAGCTGTTTAGTTGGGTATAAAACTTGGATGATACTTTCTTTCCTGAAGAATTGCATACATGTTGCTTTACAAACTTAAGCATTGAATATTGCTATGGAAATGTATGAGGTGAGGAGCGCCTGGGTGGCTCAGTCAGTTAAGCATCTGACTTCAGCTCAGGTCATAAGCTCATGGTTCATGAGTCTGAACCCCACACCAGGCTCTCTGCTGCCAGCACGGGGCCTGCTTCAGATCCTCTGTTCCCCTCACTCTCTGCCCCTCCCCTGCTTGCTCTCAGTCCATCTCTAAACAAACAAACAAACAAACAAATAAATTTATAAGTCCAGAATGATTCTTTTTGCTTTGTAAATACCTTTTTTTTTGGAGGGGGGAGGGGTGGTTAGCTAATCACATGATCGTTTATCTTTTTAATATAGTAACATTACTAGATTATCCTTATTTGTAATCAGTTTCTCTCAGGGACACAGTTTGCCTTTTCAATCTCTTGATTCACGCCTTTTTAAAATTTCAAGAATATTTTTGAATGATATTTTAAAATATGTATTTTTATTTAGATTTTCTAGAAAACGAATGTATTAGGTCTCATATTGCCTGTTTTCCATAGCTTTCACTTTACTGCTAATTCATTTTAATTCTGAATTTCCATTTGATTATATTTGCTTTTTATTATTTATATGCTCCGTATTTCTTGGAGTGGTCCCAGCTATGCCTCTATTCTCTCTCTTCCCTTCTAATCTCAAAGTCATTTTTGGACTATTTTTATGAAGTTTTTCACTTCTATTTTAAGTTCTATATTTTCATACTTCATCTCCTTCCACTACATCCACATACTCTTCCTAAATTCTGGAATCCCTGCAAAGTCTTCTTGTTTTATAAAGAAAAAAGTTTCATTAATTTTTAAAGGAATATTTATTGAGAAAAGTTTGGTTACCACCGTCACCTGTTATGTGAGAAAATTTCTTTTGAGCGTTTTCTATCGGCTGTGAAATTTCTAGTTTCTTTTCCTTTTTCTTGCAGAATATTTTCAAAGATACAGCCAGTTCTCATGCTTTGTAGATTCTGTGTTTGTAAGTTTGTCCACTTGGTAAAATTTGTTTGTAACCTCACATCAACACAGGGGAGGCTTTCACTGTCACACATGAACACGTGCAGGGTGGGAAAACCTTCCAGTCATCTCACGTGTGTGTTTCCGGCTGTACAAGCTGATAGTCTGCCTTCTAGTTGCATCTCTCGTGTTGTAAACTAATGCCCTTTTCATGGTCTAGTTACTACCACATTTTTCACATTTCAGTGCTTTTTGTTGATAACTTTGCCGGTTCAAATTGTTCCCTACTGTAATGTAATGCTGAAATACTGTCTAGTCTTTCTAAGTACAAAGAGATCACGATGTGCTTTATGGAGAACATAACCGTAAATTTGGTTGATGGAGGTTAGGTAATCTTCTTTGGGCATGATTTATAGTGCTGTTGGCCATGGGTCCAATGTTAATGTACGGTACAGTACATCCAGAAAAAAGGAAGAGGAAATGTGCCAATCTGTGCAGGAGAACCCTCCAGAAAGTGTATAATGAACTACCGTACATAATGAAACTGTGGCAGGGATAGAAAAGTAACTAATTTGTGCATTAGTGAGATGACAACTGATTTTTGAAAAGTATAATGGACAGTACTGTTATGAAGCCAAAGGCCAAAGAAATTTATGATCATGTTACCCCAAATCAGGAAAATGTTAAACACTTTTGAAATCCTTCTCAGCTGGGCTGGGTGGGTCACATTTTATAAAGGTAATTTATAAACATTTCATGGGAAATGTTAAACTGGCAGGCAAGATGTCCTGTAGATGAGATGGCTGTGGAAGAATTTTAAAAATTATTTGCTATTATATAAGAAAAGGTTTATGGCAAAGAACAGGTTTTCAATGCTGATGAGATGGGCTTGTTTTGCAAGGATGTTGGTAAAAGCACCCCATATAATGCAAAGGCATTTTGCTTAATTAAGATCTTGTGACCATGAATTGAAAAAAATATTTATTGTTTGCAGATTCAGCCACCTGGGTGGCTCAGTCAGTTTAGCGTCTGACTTCAGCTCAGGTCATGATCTCACGGTTTGTGAGTTTCAGTCCCTTCTGGGGATCTGTGCTGACAGCTCAGAGCCTGGAGCCTGCTTCGGATGATGTGTCTCCCTCTCTCTCTGCCCCTCCCCCGCTCACGCTCTGTCTGCCTCTCTCAAAAATAAGTAAATATTTAAAAAAATTTAAATCTTGTAACCAAACGTTTGCAAGAACCTAACTCTGTATTTCCACTAGGAGCAATAATTCTTTGTTAACTCAGTGCTCAAAGTAACATTAGAGAATGTAACCACTTTAGAGAATGTAGCCACTTTAGAGAATGTAACCACTTTAGAGAATGTAACAAGAATCAACTACCCTCTTCTGCTTCCCTTTGACTATCTCTGAAGCAGATGAATTTTTCTTAGACAAGCAAAGGAAGAGCCAAACCCAGCAGGAATTTTCCTTACGATCCAGAGCAATAGAGTTGATTCCTGTGATTTTGTGGTAGTTATGCTTTATAAAGTTGCCATGAGCACTGAATTAACAAATACTGAACTCTTCCTCCTATGGGAAAAACAGAGTTAAGTATCTTTTTGACTTGCTTTCAAATGGTTAAAAAACATATTATAGTGGTTTTAGGTTCAGGGTAATATTGGGCAGAAGCTGCAGAAATGTCCCATATATTCCTTACCTCGACAAATTGCATAGCCTCTCCCATTATCAAATTTCTCACTGGTGTTATATTTGCTATAACTGATGAGCTTACATCGAAATATCATGATCAGCCAAAGTCCAGAGTTTGTATTACAGTTCACTCTTGGTGTAGTGCATGGTGTAGTAGCACTCTTACGGGTTTGGACAAATTTATGATGACTTGTACCCATCGTTATGGTGTCATACAGAATCTTTTCACTGCCTTGAAAATCCTCTTTGTTCGACCTCTTCATCCTTCCCTGGCAACCTCTGGCAACCACTGAATTTTTACTCCATAATTTTATCTTTTCCAGAATGCCATATAGTTGGAACCATAACATTTATGGCATTTTCAGATTGGCTCCTTTTATTTAATAATATACATTTAAGGTTTCTCCTTGGCTCGGTACCTTATTCTATTTTTTTAGCCCTGAATAATATCCCACTGTCTAGACATATCACAGCTTAATCCATGCGCGTACTGGTGGACGTCTTGGCTGCTTTCAGGTTTTGGCGATTGTGAATAAAGCTGCTATAAATATCCACATGCAGGTTTTTTGCATGACATAGGTCTTCAACTACTTCTGGTAAATACAAAGGAGCATGATTGCTTGATAGTATGATAAGAATATGTTTGTTTTGTAAGAAAACACAAAAATGTCTTCCCAAATGCGTGTACCATTTTGCATTCCCACCAGCAAAGAGCGAGAGTTCCTATGGCTTCACGTCCTGAGCTGTGTTTGGTGGTGTTAGTTAGTGTTCCAGGTTTTTGGCTGTTCTCACAGGCATATGGTGACAACTCACTGTGATTTTCATTGACATTTCCCTGATGACATATGCGGGGAGCCTCTTTTCTTCTGCTCACTTGCCATCTGTGTAGTTTCTTTGGTGAAGTGTCTATTGAAATCTCGCTCCCATTTTTTTTTTTTAATTTAGTTGTTTGTTTTCTGGTTGTTGAGTTGTTTCTTTTAATTTTTTTAAACATTTATTTATTTTTGAGAGACAAAGAGTGAGAGACAGTGTGATCTGGGAGGGAGAGAGAGAGAGAGAGAGAATCTGAAACAGGATCCAGGTTCTGAGCTGTCAGCACAGAGCCCAACGTGGGGCTTGAACCCACGAACCGTGAGATCATGAGCTGAGCTGAAGTCGGACGCTTAACTGACTGAGCCACTCAGGCATCCCTATAGTTGTTGAGTTTTAAGAGTTTTTCCTATGTTTTGGATAACACTTCTTTATCAGATGTGTTGTTTACAAGTTATTTTCTTCCAGTCTGTGGCTTTTCTTCTAACTTTCTTGGTATTATCTTTTGCAGAGAGAAATATTTTAATTTTAATTTTAATGAAGTCCAGCTTATCAACTGTTTCTTTCATGTATCATGTCTTTTGTGTTGTATCTACAAAGTAAAGGAAACTTGTATGATCATGGTAATGGATGGAGAAGAAAGTTTTAAAAATCACTTATAGTAAAACCTTGGCTTGAGAGTAACTTGTTCTGGGAGTGTTCTACAAGATGAGCCAACATTTCTAATAAATTTTATCTTGATAAACGAGCAATGTCTTGCAATACGAGTAGTATGTGATGCCAAATGTCACATGATCACAGCTGAACCAGTGGTTCTTCTCTCTCCTCTCTCTCCCTCCATGATTGTGGGTGATTCTCACCCATGCTCAGATGTTTGGTCTCAGGATGAAGTGTTTAGCAAAACTCAGTGATTTTTCAGAAAGTTAGAAGGTGCCCACACTGGCACTCATGTATTTTTTGTCACTTCCAAGCACCTAGGGACAGTCCTTAGCTTTTCCATACAAGAGTGAGCTTAAGAAGGCTTTGCTTCCTGCTAGGTCAGGCTGCTTGCAGATAGAGACCCTTTCCTCTGCTGCCTCATTGCCAGTTACATTACATACAGTCTATGACAAGAGTTTATTAACACTGTCCTGGAGTCAGCATTTGTTAGTGATAGTGAAAGTCGTCCTACACAACAACCCTCCTCTCCCTTGTCTCCCTCACACCAGCCACGAAGGTTTTCAAAGTAAGTGCTGTTTAATTTGTTTATTTTTTCTATTTTCTTCATTATTCTGTATTATATTACAGTATTATAATCATTTTTATATGAATATCTTTGGGTTGTGAAATAAGTCATCTGAGTTTACATTATTTCTTATGGGGAATTTGCTTTGATGCACGAGTGCTTTGGATGAGAAGCATGTTTCCAGAACTAATTATCCTCACAAACCAGGGCTTTACTGTATTTTAAAGTCTCATCAAACTAGGAATAGATAGGAACTTTTTCCAACCTGATTAGGGATAACTACATAATACCTACAGCTGCCATAATAGTGAAAGACTGAATGATTTTGCTGAAAAACAGGAGAAAGGCAAAAATGACTACTATCACCACTTTTATTCAGTATTGCACTGAAGATTTTAGGATGTGTGATGAGGCAGTAAAAAGAAATAAAATGTGTACAGATTGGAAATGAAGAAGAGAAATGTCATTATCGTTAGATAACATAAGTGTGCTTGTGTGTGTGTGTGTGTGTGTGTGTGTGTGTGTACACAGAAGGAGGGACTACAGAAAAGCTACTGCAACTAACACATTATTTCAGCAAGGTCACAGCCTACCAGGTCAATATGCAAAATCAATTATATTTATAATTTTTTTAATGTTTATTTTTGAGAGAGGGAAAGAGAGTATGAGCAGAGGAGGGGCAGAGGCAAAGAGGGAGAGAGAGAGACACAGAATCTGAAGCAGGTTCCAGGCTCTGAGCTGTCAACACAGAGCCTGATGCGGGGCTCGAACCCACAAACTATGAGATCGTGACCTCAGTCAAAGTTGAATGCTTAACCAACTGAGCCACCCAGCTGCCCCAATAAATTATATTTATAAATATTAAACAATGAAATTTGAACTTGAAAAGCTAAAACAATTTACAATAGCAGCACAATCATGAAAGATAAGAGGATAAATTTGACAAAAGATATAAAAGAACTCTACTCTGAAAACTAAAGATATTGTTGAGATAACTTAAAGAAAACCTTAAAAAATGGAGATATATCATGCTCATGTTAAAGAAGATTCACTATTATTAATATTCAATATTATTAAAATGCCAGTTGATATTTTACAAAATTGATATGTTGAGGCTCTAAGCCCCGAGGTGGAGACTTCGGGAGGTGGTCAGGTTATAAAGGCGGAGCCTTCATGATTGGGATTAATGGTTTTATAACCTCAATATTAAAACCTGCAGTCTCCCTTCGACTTCTGAGATTTGAGGATTAAACAAAATCCAAGATCTAAGGTGAGATTGGGTTTTAAGTGATGTGAAATTCACTAGTAACTTATTAATTTTAGTGGAAAGTTGGGTTGGGGGGTACATCTAAAGAAAGAGAGCAAGTGTAGACAAGTTCTTGCAAAATTCTGGCAGTACAGGGAAGGGCTGAGCAGTAGTTGGTGAAACAGGTTTGCTTGTCTGTGCTCTTTGGGAAAGATGACATCAAGAGCCAATAGAGAGGAAACACGGAAAACTGAAGTTATGCATTTGCTGAGAAATGGAAAGGGGTGGGATCAAGAGCACCTGCCTAGATTTTATTTTTTTAATGTTTATTTTAAAAAATTTTTACATTTATTTATGTTTTGAGACACAGAAAAAGAGAGAGCACAAGTGGGGGGGGGGCGGGCAGAGAGAGAGAACAAGACACAGAATCTGAAGTAGGCTCCAGGCTCCTAGCTGTTAGCACAGAGCCCGATGCAGGGCTCAAACCCACAAACCATGAGATCATGACCTGAGCCGAAGTCAGAAGCTCAACCGACTGAGCCACCCAGGCACCCCAAATGTTTATTTTTGAAAGAGAGAGAGAGAGAGAGAGAGAGAGAGAGAGAGGGAGACACAGAATCTGAGGTGGGCTCCAGGCTCTGAGCTGTCAGCACAGAGCCTGACATCACAGAGCTCCAACCCACGAGAGATCATGACCTGAGCCGAAGCTGGATGCTTAACCCACTGAGCCACCCAGGTGCCCCTGTGTTTGATAATTTAAAAGAAGAAAAGAAAGAAAATACATACGAACAGATTTTGTGTGTGTGTGTGAACCGCTTTTGGCTATCAAGAATAAGTCAAATAAGTAATGAGAGAAGAAAAGTGGGTCAAAGTTAGACTGTCAAGTCATATTCAACATGTTACGTTTTTCTTGGTTTTCTTATTTTTGTGTTACATTTGTTTGCCGATTTAGTTGATATGTTATTTGATTCATTTTTTCCTTTTTTATTGTGAAATTTTTGTAACTAGAATTTTGGGAAGAATAACATAATGAACATCCATATCTCCTCTTATATTTACTAACTGCTAATTGTTAGTATCTTGAAATATTTCCTGTCTACCTACCTACCTATATTGCTTTCTATTAGTTGCTAGCTTGCTAGATAAAGATATACAGGTGTACTTAGACATATACCAGTGGTGATTTTGTGCCTGTTCCTCAGCAGACATATGACAATGTCTGGACATATTTTTTATTATTATCATTAAGGAAGGGAAATGCTATGGGTGACTTGTAGGTAGAAAACAGAGGTGTTGCTAATCATCCTACAATGTATAGGACAGTTTGCCACAATGAAGAATTATTTTCCAGACTAAAATGTCAAAAGTGTTGGGGACCTGGGGAGGCTCAGTCAGTTAAATGTTTGACTCTTGTTTTTGGCTCAGCTCAGGTCATGATCTCACGGTTCATGAGATCAAGCCTCATGCAGGCTTCTCGCTGACAGTGCTGAGACTGCTTTGGATTCTCTCTCCCCTCTCTCTCTGCCCCTCCCCTGTTTGCTTGCTCTCTCAAAGTAAATGAATAAAATTTAAAAAAGAAAAATAAATAAAAGGTCAATAGTGCTGAGGTTAAAGAGGAGAAATTATAATTTTTGTTAATATAATCTGTATTCTAATTTATATGATACATACAAAAATAGATGATTTGCAAATTTATATTTTTGCTGAATCCTTTAAAAGTATATTTTAGACAGTATGAATGAACTTTAGTAGAATATATGTACACAAACACCCATTTACTCCTGAATAATTTAGCATCTGTCTCCTAAAACCAAATAGTAAACATAATACCATTATCACACTAAAAAAATTTAACATTAATACCATGATTGTGTAATACACACACACACACACACACACACGCTAATGGCTCTTTGTTTTTTCTTGTTTTTATTTTCAATTTGAGATCCAATCAAAGATCATGCATTGCAGTTAGTTTCTTATCACTTTAGCTTCATTTAATCTCAAAATGTTCCCTCTCCTTTGGTCATTCATGTCACTGATACTTCTAAAGAGTTCAGGTAGTCGTTTGGTAGAATGTCCTGAAATTTGAATTCATCATATCTAGACCCAGGTAAAACTCTGTGGGGTGGAAATCTACATAGATGACTCTTTGTTCTTCCCAGTGCATTGTAAGAGGAGGCACATGACATCAGTCTGTCCCATTACTGACGATGTTAAGTTTGTTTGGGGTTTTGGTTAGGTGATTTCCATAAGATTTCTCCATTGTAAAGGAACATTTTTCTCCATCGAATTTAATTAGTGAATTAATGAATCTTGGAGAGACTATATAAGGATTTTGCCTCCTAATAATATTTTCAGCCAATTATTTTAGCATTCATTGACTGCTTGAATCAGTTACTAAGTTGGCTACAAAATAGTGATTTTCTAATTCTGTCATTACTTTTTAGTTGACAATCTTTTCTAAAGAAGAGCTTTCCCTTCCTCTTCTTATCACTGTTAAGTCCTGTACTTTTCATGACTATTTGAGATGTTATTTATTCCTGTAAGTGAATATTTATAAATAAAATACGTGTGAAATTTCCCTGAGATTTCTGATCCGACGGACTGTAAGACCGTGGCCAGTTCTGATGAACATACATATCGAATGGTTTGTGGTTATCTTCCCTTTGCACCCTCCATCTGCGTGCTTCACTTTTCTCTGTACCCACTAAGACCGATCTTTGTGTATTACACTGTGGTCCTTCACTGCCCTCTGACTTCTTATTTGGTATGGCTCATTGGAAACTAAGATAAGAGACTGGAAAAGGAAGGAGAGTGAGGTCTAGTATTTATTCATTTCCTGTAGGGTCGGCTTGGACTGGTCCAACTGACTTAAGATTCCAACTTCTATTAGCCACGCTTTCTACATATTTCTCTCTCTCTAGGCTCAATCTCCTCTATTCCTTTAGGCCTAGAGTTTGTAAAGAAGTTTTATTACCAGTCCAGGGTCTTGCATTATCCTGGCATCTTGTACTTGCCGTTTAGGTTTCCCCACACCCTGCACACAGCATTGAAAGTAGTTCCTTCATTAAATTTTCTTTAAATTACCAAATTTAAGTGAGCCATCTGTTTCTGGCTGAAACCCTAGGTGGTGCATGTATATATGTTTCCTTTCTTCCTTCTCTCCTTCACAGGAATCAGACCTGAATCAAATGCTTTCCAAACCTTCACTAGACCCCTCCTCATTTTCTCTCATTGTATTTCCCCAATATATACCATGCACAACTAATCATGTCATGGTGTGGGGGGGGGAGGTGGGAGATGGGCATGGAGGAGGGCACTTGTGGGGATGAGCACTGGGTGTTATATGGAAACCAACCTGAAAATAAACTATTTGTAAAAAAATTTTTTTTAATTAAAAATTAAAAAAAAAAACTACAAAAAAAATCATGTCATGGTATCGGCCCTTGGAGGACCCAGACAAACATTATAACTTATTAACCCCATGCATTCCGCCGTGGCTTGGGCCTCAGTTAAGTCTTACAGAAGAAGTGAGAGGGTTGAATAACTTAGCATCAATTTGGTATTTATTGAGAAAAGTCTGTTGTATTTGTGTATCAACAAAGACGTCTAAATGGACTGTGGCAAGGAGATGATGGAATTAGATCTGGAATCTACAGCAACTGGGACAGACATGCTGGAAGCAGGAAATCTTAAAATAGGAATAATATTACTTTGAGGAAATTCTAGCTTGTATCCTTCATTGTCATGTCTTCAGTTAATATTGCCCTGTTTTGTCTTCCTTGCTATTGCCAAGGAAAAAAATCCAGGGTGGTTGTTTGGGTGGCTAAACTAGGGGCTATGAGTAGGTCTAGGGAGACTATGCTTGAGTTCATGCTAGACTCTCTCAGCAGAAAAATGAAAAAGCCCTTGGAATCAGCTTTAGATTTTGGGTCTGTGACTTATATGACCTTGGATGAGTTACTTAACTTCACTGAACTTGCATCTTCTTTTATATATAGGAAGGCAATAAGTAGTCACTTATTAAAATTATTTTGACGATTGGCAATAATTCATATAAAGTCTTCGCACTGTGCCTGGAATATATTGGCAGTTATTTGATTTATTATTCTCTTATTTAAATGTGTGAATAGGAGAAAGAGCTCAATCCACTGATAAGATGCTTGGAACTCCATTCTCTAAGGAGTCTGTCTTCACACTCCACTTAAACCCGAACTCTGAGATCCCACGGTGAAGCTACCAGGATATTTTCCCAAAAGGCCATGTGACACATGGTCTCTGGAGCAGTTGCCTGCAGGGAGCATTGCTCTGTGATTAATAGAAACAAGGTTTAATGAACTCCACAAGGAGATTTTTCCTGACACTTACTTTTTAGATCCTGAAATAGTTTCTATTCCTTTGAGATCAATTAAAAAGGTTTTTTTTTTCTTCATCTTTGCCAAAATACTTGAGGCAACTTTCCAGCTGTGTCTTTTTAATGAGTTCTCTAAATGGCTCCATGAGGTTCTTCAGTGAACTAACTGAAGTTGTGGGAGCTTTCTGAGAGCAAGGGCAAGAAAACTTCAGAGAAACCCTGAAGGTGATTTCCCTGGGCAGGCTCAGAGGTGCACATACCTTTCAACTTAAAATCTTTCTAGATTTTTTCACAGTCACTCAGGTAGGGAGGAAGGAAGCAAGGGAGAGTATGCCAGAAGGCTTTAATAAGTCCCTAATAGGTGAGGCTCTTCCATTTGGGTTCATACTTGAGTATAGCCTTTGGGCTTCTCAGCTACATCCCATTGGCTAGCAACTGAAGGAGCCAGAACACTGACCAGTATTCAGTGAGGAACATAAATACACCCTCACCAACCTCATTCCCAGACTCAGGCTACCTCAGGTCTTTAATTAACCTGATGCATGTGTCAGGCATTTCCCTCATCCCCAGGAAATTAGCACATGAGTAATGTGTGTATATTCTTATACATGCACAAACCAAATTGTACATTGAATTGAACTAATCCATTCATGATGAAAAACATTTAACGCAAACCCTTATAGAAGTAAGTTTGGGTCCATGAAGCCAAGTAATGGAATAGACTGTTATTTATTGCTGAAGTGACCAATTTTGGGTTCTTTGACCTTGAAATCACGTTGGTTTTTATACTTCCCATCGATCAAACATCCCATTGGAGAAGGGTTGGGATTAAGGTAAATGTGAAAAGAACCCAGAATGGATTCAATTCATTATAGACAGTCCAGGCAGGAGAGACATTGACGGGGTACCTCTGATGGAATTTAATAAAGAATCTTCACATCATGATTTAAAGGTAGACAATACCCCATTTATGAAATAACTCCTGACAAAACATAAGCCAGCAATCTACTAATAGTCAAAAGATTTTCCTGAATATGCTAGGGGAGTTTTCTTGTGTAAAAATTTAGATACGTTCAATTTATTTTAGAGGGAATTCTTAGAGTGAAGAATCAGGTGACAGAAATAGACAATTTTACGTGATAAGGGGTCCCTTAGAAGGATTTATCATACACATTTATCTCTTTTCCCTTCCCAGATACCACGGAAATGGCAATAGAGCACAACGCATAAAGCATAGGAGCATATAGAAGAGCACAGGAGACATAAGTGAATAAGAGGAACTGCAACTTTTTTTAAACATAGAAAGCACATGGAGGAGTGATCACTAATTTCTCAAACCAGAAGCTACCAACCAATAAGCATGCAGAAGAGGAAACCAATAAGAGGTAAGACACATTACCTCCAAGAGCCCCTGAGAAGCTGCAGACTTACATGGACTAGCAACAGTGGACCCTGGGCCACACAAGAGGGGGGAAACAGGGGAGCAAGATGAAAGTCTGTTATTACAGTGGTTGGATCTTCTGATTCTGCACCATCCCACACAGCTAGGCAACAACTCAACCTGGGCAGAAGCCTCGAAACTCATTCTTTGGAGAAACTGAGGATAAGAAGTCCTAGATTCTGGGACCCCAGATGAAGCAGAAGCCCAGGAGACTTGGGGCTAAAGATGGAGGAATTAAATGAAAGCGTAAGCACTGAATGGTGAGAGCATGTGCCCAATTACTCTCCTGGCACCCATTCAGGTGCATTCTACCCCTCTTGTTTGTAAGTAGACACAAGAGTGAAGCCGTCATTGGATAAACCAAACAGTCCAGGAGACATTCATATTTGAGGGAATCTCAACTCAACACAATGGATAGCTGGACCGTCCCATCACCTTATATAAAACTACACATCTGAGTTTCCAATGAAAAACAAATACAGAAAAAAAAGAAGAGCAGTGAAAACAAAGATAATGATGAAGAGAAGAGAATAAAACTATAAAATGAAATAATTAGACATTCCCATCTTTCCCATCTTCTTTTCCTAGAAAAAGAATGCAGGGATTCTGTGCATGTGCTGCATGATTACCCCAAGAATGTGTGGGGTAATCATACAGGGATCTGTTCATGTGCTGGAGGCTCTCCAGGGTGCAGAGTATGGCGATCGCATCACTGGGAGATTGGATTCATTGAACAAAGAAGTAGTTGATTGAGCAAATAAGCAAACACTTTGAGAACTTTCTCACAACTGGGAAAAGTATTCACAACCATGGAATGGTGATAGGCTAGAAGCCCCAGAGGAGTAAGATTGGAATCGGAGCAAGCAGTATGAAATCATTTTGTTTTTTAGACTTTATTGAGGAATAGTTTACACACAGTAAATGTTATCTAGTTTAAGAGTCAAGTCTATTGAATTGTGACAAATCAACACAGTCAAGATATAGATCATTTCCATCCCTCAGAAAATTCTCCTGGCGTCCCTTTAGAGTGGATTTATGCCCCCTCACGCTTGACCCTAACCTACCACTGATATGCCACTATAGATTTCTGTCACTATAGATTAGTTTTGCCTGTACCACAACTTCATTTGGATGCAATCATACAGAATATATTCTTTTCTGTCTGGCTTCTTTCACTTAACATATTTTGTGGCTCATCTATGTTAATGCATGTATCAGAAGTTCATTTATTTTTTTTGTTGTTGAGTGGTACTCTACTATATGGATATGCCATGATTCTTTAATCCATTCAACTGTTGGTTGGCATTTGAGTTGTTTTTATTACTTTTTTTTGGAAGTATCTCTGAATGGTTGTATACATGTCTTTGAACATATGCTTTCATCCTCTTTGGAAAATACCTAAAAGTATTTACTTACTTTATCACATAGAAGTATATGTTTTAGTTTATGTGGCACTGAAAAATTGGTCTTCCATTTTACATTCCCACCAGCAATATATGAGAATTCTATTTGATCAACATCATCTCCACAGCTGGGTTTTAAATTTTTAACCAAGGGCTCCTGGGTGCCTCAGTCAGTTAAGCACCCAACTCTTGATATTGGCTCAGGTCATGATCTCATGGTTTGTAGGATTATGCCCCATGTCGGGCTCTGTGCTGACAATGTAGAGCCTGATTGGGATTCTCTCTCTCCCTCTCTCTCTCTCAAAATAAATGAATAAACTTTAAAAAGTAAATTTTTAACCATTTTAGTGGGTGTATTGTGATATCTTCTTGTTTTAATATGCGTTTCTCTGATGGCTAACAATGTTGAACATTTAAAAAAGTGTTATTGATCCTTTGTATATCTTCATTAGTGGAGTATCTGTTTAAACCACTTGTTCATTTATTATTTGGGTTATTTGTCTCCGTGTTAAATTTAAGAGGTTTTTATATATTCTTGACAGAAGTCTTTTGCCAGAAGTATGCATTGTGAATATTGTATTCAATTCTGTAATTTGTCCTTTGTTTTTTTAATGGAGACTTTCAAAGAACCAAAGTTTTTAATTTTGATGAAGTGCAAGTTATCATGTTTTAGTGATGTCATATTTAAAAAATGTATACATAAATACAGAAATAGTTATAGAGGTATATTTATATGTAAGTGTGTGTAAATATGGAAACATGTAAATGTATTTCTTTCCCACCCGTTTGCTGGCCTCCTTACAAACACTGATACTCTGCTAGCAGCGAGCACATTGAGAGCCCAGATATTGGTTTAATAACTCTTCACCACTAAAGGGAACAGGGCTTCCTGAAAAAAATGGCTAATTCCAGGGTAAGATAAAGAAAAAAAAGGTATAAGAAGAGCCTGTAACATCTTTTACAACAGAAAATAAGAAAATACTAAAAAAAAAAAAAATAGCGGGGATGTAAAAATAGGATACAGAAACCGTCTTGAAGGGACTTTCACTGGCCAAATAAAAATTAAAGATGAAGCAACAGATTATAATTAGTAAAATAGATTCATGACTCCATAATGATATAAATAAATAAATAAATGACCAGTAAAATAAATAGAGATGTGCAAGCTCTTCTTTAGCAGAATGACAATTCCTAAATGTAGAAGAAACAATGGAAATAGGAAGTTGTCATTTGGTGACCATTATAATGGTGATTGAGTTAGGCAGGAGGCATCAGTTGAGGCTAAATCTCATGGATAAAGTCTGATGAGGATCAAAATTTTGGGATAGCGTCAGAATATCTCCTCCAAAACTCTAATAAATTCCAAAGGGAAAATTATGACTTTATGGTGGAAAAATTTGGCAGAAACCAATAAGGATCAGATGACCAAGGTTAAAATAATGCCAGTGGTGAGGTAGATCAATGCCAGGTGCCCTCTGATGTACAGAGAAGAGCACAACATAGTTACTGATAATGAGATATATGCAGACTTAAAAGACATAAATTTAAACTAGTGAATCACTGCAGTCAGAGAATTATACACATGTGCACAGAGAGACCCACAAGGAAGGAGATGTTAAGAAATTCTTACATACTTAAAATGGAAAAACTAATTGGATCGATCTTTTCAAAGAGTACATTAATAATATAATAACTAATAGTTGTCTCTTGTTCTATTTAGATCTGATAAGAACTCTGAAATATTGATGTTATACCCAATCTGTCGATGAAGAAATAATTTAGACATTAAACATCTTGCTTACAGTAACACAGGTAATAAGTGGCAGAGCAAAGCTCATAGATCTGTCTGATGATTTGTTTGTACTGACTTGAGTCATGAAGATATTTCTGATCTTCATTCGGTAAGTACATTTCTCAAATTAAAGAAATAATCCCAAATAAGTTTATGTTCAAAATATTCCTGTATTCATAGTATGTGCATATATTATAACATGTATAATATTAGTATGATATTTAAAGTAGTATAATATTTTTAGTATATGGAAAAAATCTAAGTATCCAAAAACTGATTAAGTAAATTATGGTATCTTCATACAATGGAACACCACACAACTATTAAAATTAACTCAGGCAGCATGACCATCTTGCCTATGGAATGTATATTCATGTCCCTCCTGGGCTTACCAAATCAGCATACCAGACAAGGAATAGGGCAGGAGCTAAGTAGTTTTTGCGATTTATAATGAGACAGACATGGGTTCAAGGTTATTTAACTCCTTGGAGTCTCAGTTTTTCTCATTCACATGAAGTTATTCAGTTTTGGGTGTATTTGGAGCGATTGCTGCTCGAGAGTATGTATGCCAGGTTCCTGGCACAGTTCAAGACACTTACCAAGAAGTGAACCAATGTGTTAATTATCATTACTGGTTGAACTCTTATAAGATGAAGGATTATATTTCTCAAGATAAATGTGAACCCAATTCAAGGTTTTTAGATATGGCTAGCAACTAGATGTGTGTCCAGATAGAGAATATAATTAAGCAGACTATAGAAATTTAAACTAGACCATTTTAATTTATTTCAAAGTAATTTATCAAAGGGGCTCTGACTGGCAAGGAATTCACTGCAATGGGCAATTCTCACTCATCTGTAGGTGTTCAAATAATGCGTGTTGATCAGTACAGCAAATCTCAAACCTCTGACCTCTGCTAAGTGATGCATATGAGACATCTCAGGGTCTTAGGCTTTGGAAATATTTAAGATTTGGTGTGTGGGACAATTCCACATCAATGATCATTAAATCATGTGAATTTCACCTAGATCTCAACCTAAGAAACTTAAGAGAAACTTTGCCTTGAATTTCAGATCCCAAGTAGTCCTGAATTTTCTTTTGACTAATCCCCATTCTAGTTATAGAAACATGAAACCCTCTTATTCTCTTGATCAATGATAAATCAGTAGTCTTTGATTAATATACTGGTATTACAGATGTTTTATATATCATACAAGTTGTCACTGAGAAGAGGGGAAATATATTGCTACCTTCCACTACTACAGGGTGTCCAGGATTGGCATGAAACAACTTAAAAAACACAAAAAACTTGAACTAAAAACTTGAGCGTTATGACCACTATTCCATACTATCCAGTGGGTGATAGTGTGAGCCCTCCTCACATGGATGTTAGCTCATGCTCAGCTATATTTAGTGAGGAACATTGATATAATTACAAGGATTCCAGTGTTAAACTTTTGGAAAACACTATTCTTTACCTAATATGTTATTAGAGATCCATCTATAAGCTATTTGACAAGAGGAAAGGACAAATTACAATTATAATTAGAATTCTCTTAATATGAAGAATTAGACCTTCTGGAAAGGGAGAAAGAGCTAAGGCAATAGGGTTTGTAGCTAGGGTAGCCTGGGCATTATTCACATTTATACCTCCTCGGGGTAGACAGGTAGGGGAAGGATGGGGCATAGGAGCTTTAAGATTTGAGGTGCTAAGAAGCTTTTTATTTAGGCGTGCCTGGGTGGCTCAGTCGGTTAAGTGTCCGACTTCGGCTCAGGTGAAGAGCTCATGGTTTGTGGGTTCAAGCCCTGCACCGGGCTCTGTGCTGACAGCCAGTTTAGAGCCTGGAGGCTGTTTCAGATTCTGCATCTCCCTCTCTCTCTGACCCTCCCCTGCTCACACACACACTCTCTCTCTCTCAGAAATAAATAAAATAAAAAAGAAGCTTTTTCTTCAAAAAATTTTAACATTTATTTATTTTTGAGAGAGAGAGAAAGAGAGAGAGAGACAGACACAGAGCGTGAGTTGGGGATGGTCAGAAAGGGAGACCCAGAATCCAAAGCAGGCTCCAGGCTCCAAGCTGTCAGCACAGAGCCCGAGCAAGGCTCGACCTCACAAACCGTGAGATCATGACCTGAGCCGAAGTCAGACACTCAAGTGGCTGAGCCACCCAGCGCCCCAAGAAGCTTTTTCATTGTTCTTTTGTTTGTTTTGACTTTTGCTCTTTGTTAGGTTGTTATCTCAAATCCTGATTGACATTCTTCATTTAATTATGATTCACACTATGACTGAAAATAATTTATATTCAGAAAAGAGAAGAGAGAGTGTTGAGGACAAGGGCCCAAGAAAGTACTAAGAAGAGAGGGGGAAAGGAGGGAGACACAAAGTCAAGGGAAGAGAGAGAGAGACGGAGTAAGAAGGTAGGGAAAAGAGAAGGAAGGAGGTAGGAGAAAATAATGGGGGAATAAGGAAATGAAAAGATCAGAAGATCAGAAAACACCGAAGAGACAGCAGTGAGGCAAAGGGAGTTCTGTAACTGAATATCTTACCAGCCACGCTCAGTGTAATGAAATGGTGATCCCTGGGCAAACATATGAGGAAAATCTGCTTTTCTAAGGCTATAACAATGTAGTATTTTTCAATAAAAATGTATATTTCATAAAAAGCATATATCCTTAACTTTTTTCAATTAGCCACTATGAAATAAGCCTAATCATCATATAGGTGTTGATTTATTTATGTAGCTAATTAATTGAATACCTACTAGAAGAAGCCACTGGGATTTAAGTATAATGAATGAAGACATAGTTCCTGCACTTAAGGACCTCTCTTCTGGTGGAGAAGACAAAGACAACAGTGAAAAGGCGTATGAATTTAAGTTTGTGACATGTACCGCTGTGGTGTATGATAGTGTGGTTGGGGGAGGAGCAGCCAAATGATGATTCAACTGAGGACATACTGCTGGCGTAGTGGCCAGTGGATGCAAAACCCCTGAGGCTGGCAAGAGTTGGTATGACCTAGAACTTGTCTAGGTCCAGTGCATCTTTACCACCCTGATCAAAGAGGAAGATTTCCGAAGATGTGCTTAAAGAAGCAGGAAGGGCCAGATCATTTAGCACTTTCATAGCTTTCAAAGGGAATTTGGATTTTATGTGGTTCAAAGAAAGGACATTGAAGATTTTTAAGCAGGAGGGCACAGAATAGAAGTGGAAAGCCAAGTTAAGACACTTTACATTGGTCTAGTGGATTTTGTCAGTCTTCCACTAGAATAAAGGCTCATAGAGATTAAGAAAGGCACAGAGCAAGTACTTTCATTTGACTGATTAATAATGGAAACAGCACTAAATGTAGGTATTTAAGTCTCATTATAACTATGAGGATCAAACCTTTCTCCCTCCCTTCTTACCTAGGAACCACCCGCCACCACCCCACCACAGGCTGTGGGCTACTATAATGGCATTGACATTGGAAAGAAGTGAACAGAATCCAGATACCTTCTGGAGAGAAAGAAGAATCCAGAATGACTCCATTTCTTACTTGAATAACTTGCAGGGGTGGTGGTGGTGGTGGTGGTGGTAGTGTGGGTAGTGAGGTAACTTACTGTGGTAGATGAAGCAAGGAGAAAATAAACGGAAAGTATATTACAAAATATACATTTTAGATACACTAGGTTTGAGATGCCTGGATTCTTACCTGAAATCTGCCTTTATTTTTGAAGAAGTCATACCTCCCCAACTTCTGTATTCTCATCTTTAAAATGACACCTTTGGACCCAGTGTTCTTTAAGGTTCTTTGCGTGCATAAAAAGTTTTTTAAAAATAGCACCATACATTTACTTTGAGTTTTAGAGTTTGCAAAATGCTTTTTGCTTCCTTATAAAGAGTGAAGTTCTCTTCTCATGCTGGTGGTTCAAGGACTGTGCTTTGAGAAACATTTCTCTGTCACCTAAACACACTATAAAATGCATAACAGTTGAAAGTTTAAGAAAGAATTGAATGGTTTCCTTAAAAGTAAACAACAACAAAGGGGCACTTGGGTGTGTAATTTGGTTAAGCATCCACCTCTTGATTTCATTTCAGGTCACAGTCTTACAGTTCATGAGATCAAGCCCGGTGTGGGGCTCTTCACTGACAGCATGGAGCCTGCTTGGGATTCTCTCCCTCCCTCTCTCACTGCCCCTCACCCCCCTCAAAATAAACAAATAAACATCTCTTTTTAAGTCCAACAAATTAACAGATGTACAATTTGTCCTTCAGAATCATATTATTAATGCACAGACTATCTGACACTGACTCTTCTGTGTTTGAAAATGCCTTTACTACTCCTTCTTCCTTTTGAGTCTATGCTGTGCTTCTGGAGATATGAGAGATAGAGTTGACTTTTGTTCCCTAATTGGAGGAAACATGAGAAGGTGTGAAATCCATTATTTTCCCATTCATCGGCCTTTCTGAGTGTGTTGATGAATTACAAATAATGTGATGAGTCGCTGGGGGAGGGCTGTGCCTCCAGGGTACTAACAGAAGCTTCTTTTGAATGTGATGGATTCCTAGCAGGATGAACTATAACCCTCACCTTGGAAATCTTTGGTCATCTGCCTCTTTATCCTTGGCATCATATGCGATCAGTTGAGTCCTTGTTTCACACAGGGTAATAACTACTTCTTATTTTGACAATGAAGTCACTGTATATTTGTACAGTGTTATATTTCTAATGTTTATTTTTGAGAGAGAGACAGAGAGCAAGCAGGGGAGGGGCAGAGAGAGGGAGACACAAAATCTGAAGAAGGATCCAGGCTCTGAGATGTCAGCACAAAGCCTGACGTGAGGCTCGAACCCACAAACCGCAAGATCATGACTTGAGCCAAAGTCAGAGGCTGAACTGACTTAGCCACCCAGGAGCCACTGTATGGTATTATATTTCTGATTAACATATTAAGAGTAGCTCTCTGGAAATTGACATTTTCTCTACATGCTGCATCATGTTCACCCTTGCAGAAGTCAACGCAAATGGGAAATGATGCAGAAAAAAAATGATGTATTTTTCTTGAAGGATAATAATGGATTTCTCTTAGTAATTTTGGTTTTTATTTTTTCTATAAATATTAACTTCAGTAGAGTTCTGGGCAGAAGACTATCTTGTATCTAAAAAAGAATTACTCCTAGGATTAAATACTCATATCTTAGTTCATATCCTGGCGTAACATCACTCACTGATTTCCTTCTTTTGTATTTTTTGGCTCACTGCCTATTTCTCTGATCTTTCTACTTGCTCTTCTTTGGAGGTTTATCTTCCCCTATCCATCTCTCAGATATTGGTCATTTAAGATACTGTTCTTGTCCTTGTTTCTTCTCAATGAAACTGCTCTCCTTAAATGACCTTTTTTGTTATCATGGCTTTAACTATCACCTAATGCATGTATAATTCCCAAATCCATGACTTTGGGCTCTATATCTCTCATGAACTCCAAAACAATTTGGTTAATTACTTCTTGGACATATCCACCTATATGTCTCAGAGGCACATCAAACACACCATGTTAAAAACTATACTCTTCTTTAGCCCTTGCCATCAACACATTCTCCCTGAGGTTTTCTTTGTATAAGTGAATGAAGCCACCTGTATATACAGCCACATAAACCAGAAACCTGAGAAGCATCCAAGGTCTGCTTTTTGCCTCACCACACACAGAATGTCACTAAATACTGATTCAGTAAAGCCTTGGATTGTAGGTAACTTGTTCTGTGAGTGTTTTTGCAAGATTAGCAAACATTTCTAATACATTTTAACTTGATATACGAGTGATGTCTTGCAATAGGAGTCCAAACCTGACACCAAGCGTCACATGATTACAACTCAGCCAATGGCTCTTCTCTGTCTGTCTCTCTCTCTGCAAGATTGTGGGTGATCAGCTCTCATGCTCGGATGATCCATCTCAGGCCACAGTGTTTGGCAGAAATCAGTGATTTTTCAGAATGCTGGAAGGTGCCCACAACTGGCAGTAGTGTATTTTTTGTCACTTCAAAGCACCTAGGGACAGTCCTTTACTTTTCCTACAAGAGTAAGATTAGGAATGCTTTGCTTCATTCTAGGTCAGGCTGCTTGCAGATATAGACCCTTTCTTCTGCTGCCTTATTGCCAGTTACATTAAATACAGTCTGACAAGAGTTTATAATGCTGTACCGTAGTCAACATCCGTGCGAGCATATCCAAAGGCCCCCATGCAGAAAAAGATTCCATTGAGTCAATAGACAGCAGCGATTCTCTTAGTGATAGTGAAAGTCATCCTACACAATAACGCTTCTCTCTCTTGTCTTCCCCGAACCAGCCATGAAAGTTCTCACACCAGCCATGAAAGGTAAGGGCAGGTTAATTTGTTATTTTTCTTTATATTTTGTATTTTTTTAGTATTTTGTATTATATTGCAGCACTGTCATTTTTATGTGAATATTTTTGGGTTGTGGAACAAATCATCTGAGTTTCCACTATTTCTAATGGGGAAATTTGTTATACAAGTGCCTTGGATTACAAGCATGTTTCAGGAATGAATTACCTTCACGAACCAAGATTTTACTGTAATTGTGTTTCATATGCGTTCTCTCCTCTCCACCCCAGTGGTAACCCCCCTAACTTAAGTACTTATTATCTCTCATTTGAACACCAACTCCTCAGATAGCTTGGCCTTATAGCCTTCCATCTTATTCTTTTAAACAGTATTCTACATTAAACAAGAAGTAATCTTTGTAACCATGTATTTACTCATAAAATTCTACTCTTTATTCTAAACGAAGTCCAACATCTTTGACATAGTACAGAAGTTTGTTTGTGAAGCCTCTTTCCAATATTGTTCTTTTGCCTTTCCCTCCTCATACCCTAGGGGACAGTCTGGCATGTCCTATCCACCTTACGTCCTCCTGAAGAGTGCTTAAGTATCTTTTAAGCACTGTGCTGACTCCCTTTCAGAATAATGGATCACACCCTCCTTTGGTCCCATGGTGTACTGTGCACACTTCCATCATAGCCACTAAATTGTTTGCATGGCTCACTCTGAGAGAGATGGTAAGGCCTTTGAAGATCAAGGCAGCATCTCATTAATGTTTGCTTCTCCAGTGTCTAAGAGAGTGCTCACATATAACAGATGGTCAGTAAATATAAATTAAATGAATTTTCAGGGCACCTGGGTGGCTCAGTCGGTTAAGCATCCAACTTTGGCTCAGGTCATGATCTCAGGTTCATGAGTTTGAGCCCTGTGTCAGGCTCTGTGCTGACAGCTAGCTCAGAGCCTGGAGCCTATTTCAGATTCTGTATCTCCCTCTCTCTCTGACCCTCCCCTGCTCATGCTGTCTCTCTCTCTCTCAGAAATAAATTTTTAAAAAATTTAAAAAATAGGGACGCCTGGGTGGCTTAGTCGGTTAAGCNTTAAAAAATAAATTAGATGAATTTTCTAAATTAATAAGGGAATGACTTAAATTATTAAGAATCTACATGTAGATAATTGTGGATATTATATAGAAATTGAAAATTATCTTGGAAGTATTTAATTATCCAGTTTTAGGTAGTCAATAAATTTATCTTAAATGCTTCAATTAATTTTTTAAGCACTGTACATAGCTTCTAAACTTTTCACTCCTCCAAAATTTCAGGACATTTATTCCTTGAGCTTCTTTATTCTGCCCATGTAAATGCCATGTGCTTTGAGTCCTTGACTAGGATGTAAGTCAAAAACCATGGGCATATTTCCTTCCCTGTCTTGTTAACAGAGAACCATGTTGTTCACATATTAACAGTCTACTTCTCCTCTTTCAAGTAAAGAACAAAATGTGATCTGATCAATGAGTGTTGGATGTTTCTTTCCAAAACTTTGCCCACTGAGCAGATACACACAAACATAGACACATACATATATAGGACTGACCCACAAAAGAGAGACAATCAAAAAATTTCAAGACACCCTCTCTTTATCTTTTATTATGTGAATATAAAGTCAGCATCTAGTCCAAGGCATTATTTTATTAGAAGCTTCATGGAACTCATGAGTATATCATAGTAAAGATGTGATACCTTCTAAACTCTAAGGCTTCTATCAGACACCTCAAGACCAGCTTTACTCTGGTTTGTTTTCCCTTACTTCCAACAGCCCGTATCAAATCTCAGGTAGTCATGGAAATTTCCATGTAGTCATGGAAAGGACTCAGCATCTTTCTCAGCACAGTGTGGTTAGAGTTTTCCTTATCTACCAACAACCACTTATAATTACCTAAGGAAGGAAGAAAACAATTAATGTCGACTTTCAAGCCATTATTTCATAGATATGATGTTCTACCTCCTACAGCCTTCACAAAATCCCTCTGAGACAAGATGGAGATCCAGGAACCCATCACTATCCAAATACTTAGGAGGTATAAGCTACAACGCGATCCCAGGAGTATGTTTATTCTTATTACTACACAAGTTTCCTGTATGGATCCAGCTGGGTATTAAGTCATCACGTACCAGCCCCTTTTCTTCTGAGCGTCCATCCCCAGGGCCCAGAGAAATGGAAAGACAAACAACTTTTATTCTCCTGGTAGAGATGGTATCTGTGTCTTGTGTGTCCTTGTCTCCTCCCCCCCAGGGACACTCAGGGACAATCTGGGTGGGTTTGGACGATGATGCGGTTGCTATAACCCCTTTCCTGCAGATGTTCACAGTGAGCAGGCCCCAGAACCTGCATCAGCTTGTGTCAAGGGAACAGGGACAAGACCCGCACCTGGAAGTCCCTCTTTTAGAGACAGTTGGAGGGGATAAGATCCTCAGCTCTGACCTTTGAAATCTCTGCCGACTTCTGTGTGATTTCCTCTAAATCCAATCCTGTCTCTGAGATAAGACAACGGCTGGTGCCACAGTGAGTAAAGGGCTTTTTTCAAAGTGTGGTGGGTGAAAGAAGCTGGGGTCTGGAGGGAGGAAGGGCTCCAGAAATTAGCATCTCTGAACAGAAGGTACAAAGTCAACTTATGGGCAGGCAGCTTTCTGGTCTTAAGATAGGGCTGAAATTTTCCAAGTTGGAATCATAAGCTGCCTATTAAGAATGATCACATGTATCATGAATTGTCATTTCCTAGGAGTATATGGGACATTTCAGGATTTCCCTTTCTGTCATCCCTGTGGCCACATGGTTAGTGGAATGGCAGCCAGAGAAAATGAAAGAAGAGTCAAAAGACTTGATTAAATTCCAGGATAGGCACTTATATGCCTGCATTCCATCCATCTGTCTGTCTGTCCATCCATCCATCCATCCATCAAACATCCATCCATTCATCCATCCATCCATCTAACAAATGGGTGCTATATTAGGTACTGTTCAAATGCAGGAGGGTGTAGGATCCACGCAGAACCAGAAAAGCAGTCCAGCAAGAGGGTGGGGTGAGGCAGGAGTAGAGGTATTATATAGTTAAATGTTCACATGATAACTGCTTGCCCTGACCCTATAGCACAAATTACTTCTGTGAATGCTGACCAGATTAGTGATGTTGCTCTGCTCATGCTCAACAAGGAAACAGTTAGATTTTCCTGTGTAGCTTCAGAAAGTAAAAAATTTAGGGACAACTTCATTTGCTAAAGCCCTGAAACTAGTGAACACAGAGGGCAACAATTCATTTATTAACTCTATGTCTCTCTCTCCCTCCCTCTCTCTCTCTCTCTCCCTCTCTCTGGAGAGAGAGGGAGGGAGAGAGAGTGCACTAGCAGGGGAAGGGCAGAGGAAGAGGGAGAGAGAGAGAGAATCCCAAGCAGGTGGGACTTGATCTCAACTGCTGTGAGATCATGACCTGAGCTGAAATCAAGAGCTGGATGGATGCTTAACCAGCTGAGCCACCCAGGAGCCCCTATTTACTCTATCATCTATTGAGTACCTGCTGAGTGCAATGTGCTCTGCACAAATTATAAAATAAGAACAAACCAAATGATAAAAAGAAAGTGGGAACAAAATTGGAAATCTAAATCAATTAGAAAGTAAAAGCATATGAGACTATGGCTATTGGACTTTCCAAATGAAATAGTCATTCTGGAAAACACATTATTCTGTGGCTGCCATCATAATAGTAAAAACATAAATCTTGCCATCAAAGTTAAATAAAATTGGGTAGAGATCAAAATAGTGCATGGAATCCTGTGCTCGCAGTACTACTTACCTGAATAGATTTTTCTTTCTGCTTTACAGTGGATTAAAGGATTTGACATAATGGTTCTGAAAAGGATTGGCAGCTGATCTAACACACGGTAAATACCTTAAAACCCTTCTTTCAGTTAAATAAGTAACCAAGATCAGAGTTTGCTCCCCAGCAGCAGTGACTGGTACAGATACTATTGTCAGGGAATGACAGAAAATCAAACATGGGTCACAGAATTTGTTCTCCTGGGATTCCCGCTCAGCCCAGTGAGGCAGGTGCTCCTCTTTGGGCTCTTCTCCCTGTTCTACGCCTTCACCCTGCTGGGGAACAGCACCATCCTGGTGCTCATCTGGCTGGACTCCAGACTGCACACCCCCATGTACTTCTTCCTCTCCCACCTGGCCGTTGTTGACATAGCCTATGCTTCAAATAATGTCCCAAAGATGCTGGCCAACCTTCTGAACAAGGAAAAAACTATCTCCTTGGTCCCATGCATAATGCAGACCTTTTTGTACATGGCTTTTGCTCACACCGAGTGTCTCATCTTAGTAATGATGTCTTATGATCGGTATGTGGCGATTTGCCACCCCCTGCATTACACTGTCATCATGAACTGGAGAGCGTGCACTGTTCAGGCTGTCACTTCCTGGGCATGTGGCTCCCTGCTGGCCCTGGTCCATGTGGTTCTCATCCTGAGGCTGCCCTTCTGTGGGCCTCATGAAATCAACCACTTCTTCTGCGAGATCCTGTCTGTCCTCAAGCTGGCCTGCACTGACACCTGGCTCAACCAAGTTGTCATCTTTGCTGCTTCTGTGTTTATCTTAGTCGGGCCCCTCTGCTTGGTGCTGGTGTCCTACTCACGCATCCTGTTTGCCATCCTGAGGATCGAGTCCGGGGAGGGCCGCAGGAAGGCCTTCTCCACCTGCTCCTCCCACCTGTGCGTGGTGGGACTCTTCTTTGGCAGTGCCATCGTCATGTACATGGCCCCCAAGTCCCGCCACCCTGAGGAGCAGCAGAAGATCCTTTCTTTGTTTTACAGCCTTTTCAACCCTATGCTGAACCCGCTCATCTACAGCCTGAGGAACACCGATGTCAAGGGTGCCCTGAAGAGAGTGCTGTGGAAGGAAAGATCAATGTGAGGGATGCCAGGGATGGTCTTGAGGTGGAAGATTTGTTGTCTGTGACATGTGAGGGGAATGATAATATCAATGCCTGTAAAAAATCTCATGCTTCAGATTTTCAATATTAAAAATATATATTGATCAGATTCTGTCCCTAAACATGGGGTGCTTCCAGACCACAAGGTGTAAGTAGAAAGTCACAAAGTACAGGCCATAAGAGAAGAATCGTGTAGTGATGAAACACTGGAGCAGAGAGCCATCGACTCCCATGGCCAGTCCCCAGCACTACCTAAGATCCACTTTCTTGTCTTTTGAGGGTTTTTTCTCTCACATCTCCCCTTAAATTCATCTAAGATTTCCATCTCCCTTGTTGTTAGTATATGCTAATAATATCATGATATTTTCTGAAAAAATAGTGCATCTCTAGCAAGACAGAATAAATGGTGACCTTGTTAAGCAGTCCCCTCCTAGGAAATACAGTGTCGACTATGGGTAGAGCCAACACCTTCATCTGGTACTTAGAGTCTAAGCAGGATGACATTAGTTTTGAAAAATGATCTGAATCACAGCCTAGGGAATCTATTCCTATGCAAAGCAAAGTTTAATTTTATGGATTTTTTATATGTATATGAGAGGTGGAGAAATTTCACGATCTTTGTTTCATTCCATTTAATTGTGCTCCATTTAATTTAAAAGAGATTGTGTTTAGACTAAATATGAGATTCAGTTATTAGGGATAGTTGCCTCGTCCAGCATTCAGGTTACAAAGCCAGATGTAAGTAACAATTGACCTTTAAGATGATGGCATAAAATGTCCCAGGAAAAACAAAATCTTGGAGGGAGGGATTTCTTCCAAGGGAGGCCAACAGCTTAACATAATGTTGTAAACTCACATTTAGAACCACTAACACGACAAAGTCTGACTAAGATTTGTAGGAACCACAATAACATTCTAAGTGGTATTATGCTCCACGTGATATTAATCACTTATTCTGGACCTAAGTGGTCAGAATGATAAGGAAGAGTAATTTGTTTCCTTTTATCACAAGCTTGGGGCCTCAGTGGTCGACAGAGTATGACAACGGGGATTTCTTTAACATGCGTCTTTGTGGCATCTTTGACTTCTCTTCCTCTTTACTCTGGTAGTATCATGTGCCATTCAGGTGTGTGATATATGTGATCGTATATTATTTCCACTTTCTGGAGGTCAGTTTTTTCCACATCCTCTTATGTGCCATTATCAGTCTCCCTTTTTCTTCTTGCATGAAATTAAGATGCACAGGGGAAACCTTTGTCTTCCATCTCTCCCCTAGTGCACTATTTTCCTCTTGCTTCTCAAAAAGCCTGGTTGCTGACTATTCCACTCTTTGACTATTCTCCCTGCTAGTTCATTTGGGCAAAACATTTTGTCTCTGGCCATTATCTTAGTCTCCGTAAATCCAGAGTATCAGGACATTGCTTGTTCTGTCCTGCTCTGCGTGCTCTGCTCCCTTCCTGCTCCCCAAAATCTTGCTTTGCTTCCCTCCCCTCCAAGAAAGAATAATTTGAATAAAAAAAAATGTTGGCTCTAAATGTAACAATGAGCCCTGTGGAGTTACTGCATGACCTATTTTAAAAGAAGAAAAACAAGCAATATTTTTATAAATATGATATTTTAACTATACCTAGAAAATTATTATATTTGCTAAAATATGTATACCTTAAATTAAGGTTAAAACCCAAAGAGGAAAGAGGAAGAGGCACGTATAGGATAATGTGTCTCACACAAAACATAAGCCATAGGTTTGAATTCAGAATGTTTCTACAAGGACCCAATAAAAAACAACAACAACAGGGGATTGGATTCATTTTTATATCAGCTGAAAAATACTTGAGAAAAAATACACGAGAAAGACCCAGCTTCTCCCTACATAACTAGTGTAGATAAATAATAAAGAGATGTCCTCCAGCAGGTCTAAAGAGTGGCTCCGACTCAAAAGGAAAAAATAAAACCAAAAACCATATTTTGTTAATAAATTAGAGAAAATTCCAGAGTGTATAGGAGATTGCCATTAATTGTTTCAGCATGTGAGTTATAGGACTTTATTTTCCTTCCAAGATGTTATTTATTTAAGTTTATTTATTTATTTTGAAAGAAAGCATAAGTGGGGAAGGGGCAGAGAGATTGGGAAAGAAAGAATCACAAGCAGGCTCTGTGTTGCCAGCCCAGAACTTGATGTGGGGCTCAATCCCACAAACCATTAGATCATGACCTGAGCCAAAATCAAGAGTCAGAAGCTTAATCGACTGAGCCACCCAAGCACCCCTCTTCCAAGATTGTATTTAAATTCGTTAGTTAACATGTAGTGTACTATTGGTTTCTGGAGTAGAATTCAGTGATCCATCACTTACATATAATACCCAGTGATCATCCCAACAAGTACCTTTCTTAATGCCCATCACCCATTTAGCCCATCCCCCACCCACTTCCCCTCTAACAACCCTCAGTTTGTTCTCTGTAGTTAAAAATCTCTTATGGTTTGTCTCCCTCTCTGTTTTTATCTTACTTTAATTTTCCTTCCCTTCCCCTATGTTCTTTTGTTTTGTTTCTTAAATTCCACATATGAGTGAGATCATATGGTATTTATCTTCTTCTGATTGACTTATTTCGCTTAGAATAATACACTTTAGTTTCATCCACCTCATTGCAAATAGAAAAATTTCATTCTTTTTTATGTCTGAATAATATTCCATTATATATATATATAAAATATATATATAGTATATATATTATGTATATATATGCTACATCTCCTTTATCTATTATTCATTCATGGACATTTGGGCTCTTTCCATAATTTGGCTATTGTTGATAGCACTGTTATAAACTTTGGGGTGCATGTGCCTCTTCAAGTCAGTATTTTTATGTCCTTTAGATAAATACCTAGTACTGCAATTGCTGGGTTGTAGGGTAGTTCTATTTTTAACTTTCTGAGGAGCCTCCATACCATCTTCCAGAGTGGCTGCACCAGTTTGCATTCCCAGCAACAGGGTAAGAGGGTTCCCTTTCTCTGCTCAATTACCTGATTTTTTTCTAGCTGCTAACCTTTTTAAGTCTTCATTTCCAGTTCATGTAACGTTTGTGTGTTAAAGTACATGATAAATCAGTCCTGTTTAAAAAATATATTTTTTGGTATGTGGCTTGTAGAATTTTGTAAAAAGTGATCTTAGATTTGTTTTTGTTTCTTTGTGTGGAAGGCAGATGGGTGCTATCGGAGCCTCTCCCCATCACTATAGTGTCGTATCGTTCTTACACCGCACTGAAATGTATTCAGGATTGTTTTAGCTTTATTCTTTCATCAGAGGTGTTTTAAATCTACTGCTGATACTGTTTCTTGCACTGAATATATATAAACACTCCAAAGTGTATAAATGGGGGAGATTTGAGATGGACGTATATTCGTAAAAGATGAAAGCTGTATCTGTTTATTTATCTTCAGTTTTTTACTGGGTCACTGAAATTCTTGCAAGGGTGGGATGAATTTTTCTTGCTGTGCAGTGCTTTATCTTTTTTATCTGTTGTTCTGTGGTCACAGCCACCCGAGCTATGTCACAGACTTTCCCAAACGTATTGAATGCAAATAAGCAGTTACTTAGCAAGACCCGAGGGGGAAAAAAAAAGTTAGTCCAGAAACGACAATACAATACTTGCTTCTGAGTATTGGGTTGTGTTGGAGATAATGGTGTAGGAAGGAAGTGAGCATAGAGAAATTACCTCTTCCTTGGAGGAATCCACATGAAGCGAATTACACTTAAAATAGTCTTCCAGATTGTCATTTTGTGAGAAGCAACTCTGTGTAGATGGCTGCCCATCTTTCTCTCTCCTTCCCACTGAGTGTCAGCCGTCAACACAAAGCGCACATTCTCCTCTGCCCCTCTGTGCTGCAAGTTGTACGTAGGCTGGGTCTTGTCAGGAAGGCCTGTTGTTTGATAGTGTTTCCTGTGACTAGGTGGTGGGTTCAGTTCCAGGTAAGGAGTTAACAAATCTATATGATACCACATCCCAATCGCATTCTCCGCTGAGTCTCCAATAACTCCGTGTCTCTCCCTTAATGAGTTCTCAATAGGAGTGATGTAGAAGCTTGTTCTTCACTAATAAACTTGAAAACCCAGCGTATTGTACCCAAGCTCACAGTTTAGATGAACCACATTGGGGCATTTGGATTGTTGATTTCAGTGGCCTATAGTTGCCTGTGCTGCGTGGGTAGGGAACTCTGAGGGACACCAGGAGCCTAGACCGGGGGAAAGGGACTTGCTCCTTCCGGTTTGCTTGCTGGTCTTATCAGGATTGCTCAGTCTCCCTGTACCTTGCTGGTGGCAGCTGATGTCTATCACTGCAGCCTTTATTATCTGACTTCCCCAAAATGAGCCTCCATTCCCCCCACCCCACCCCAGGAGAACAACACTGTAAGCTGGGGGCCACCTCCCCCCTCTGAGGTAAAGTCTGGACCCTGACTCCTCTACACCAACCTCTGCCCGAGGGTTCACGACTGCTCCACACAGCTCCTACCTATTTATCACAGAGCTCCGTTTTTTCTTGTCACCATCTTGTTACATTAAATTCCCTCTGCTCCATTTTACTGTAACCATTTTATTACATTAAATTTTTCTATTGAAATAACCTGTATGATTTTTCTTTTCCTATGGGATTCCCATTGGATTCAAAGAGAGGTTTATAAAACACACTCTGAAATTTGGGACAGTTATATGAGTGATGACATCAAATATCTTGGCAGGGATGAGAGTTGAAGTACAGAAAAGTACTGTAAAATACTTCTAAAATTACCTGATGTGTTTCAAGATAATCCCGTTATTATAGGTGTGTGTGGTTTACGTACATACCCTGAGTGAAAATGCCCAGGACATTTAGGAAATTTGTTCACTAAGTGAAGGCAAAATGATGAAGTAAAAAAAGAGTGAGCACCAGGTCAGACAATGTTAAAGTATCTCTTTATAAAGCAAACCGAGGAGAGAAACATGAAAGTCAAGAGCAAGAGCGCTAAAGAGAAAACACAAATGGTAGTCTAGATGTCTCAATAATTACATTGAATGAAAATAGATTACATCCTATTTTCATATTATTTTTAAACCCATAAAATATAGTTATATATTGTTTATAAGAGCAATTAAAACACAATCACAAAGAAAAGCTGGGAATAAGGGTATTGAAGAACATATCCCTGCACAAATATGTGATAAGTAGAAGCAACAGTATAAGTAATAGTTTTTTCATAAAATGATTTAAAGTCTATTAAATATAAATTAAATTTATAAATAGTTCATTTATTTATAAATAAATAAAAATTTGCCTTTTATGTTTACATAAGGCAGACGGCATCAGTTAGTATACAGAAGTTTACTATATACAAATACAGTTAATAGGCTATCAAGACGATGTTACAATCATAAATATGTATGTATGTGTGATAACATAGCTACAGTATAGAATTTGGAAAAAAAACCCAGAGAATTATAATAAAAATATTTGTAAATCCAACTTGTTAGTGGGGGATTTAGCAAATATTCTCAGAAACAAATTGATAATCCCCCCAAAAACTAGAAATACAGGCTCTGAAAAAAATACAACTTGATCTAGTACGTGAAGAAACTTACACCCAAGAAATAAAGAATATACATTACATTCAAACAATATAAAATTTACAAAATTTGAATATATACAAAACAACAAAACCTCTTCAATTTGCAAAGAAAAATATTACAAAGATTCATTATTTTACCATAGTGATAATACATTTAAAATTAATAAAAGGTGATAAAAAATATTTAGAAACCTAAAAATGGACTTATACATCATTTGTGTTTTATTTTTATTGACTTACTTTTTTTACTGAGAGAGAGAGAGAGACAGAGAGAGAGAGAGAGAGAGAGACAGAGAGAGAGAGAGAGAGAGAGCATGTGCATGCATGCACAGGCAGAGAAGGGGCAGAAGGAGACGGAGGAAGAGAATCCCAAGCAAACTCCAGGCCCAGAGTGGAGTCCCAAATGGGGCTCAATCCCAGGACGCTGGGGTCATGACCTGATCCAAAATCAAGAGTCTGACACTCAACCAACTGAGCCACCCAAGTGCCCACTTTGTGTTTTAAAAATGAAGTTAATAATGATGAAAGTTCTGAATATCACACTTGAGATATATAGCCAAAATGGTATAAAAAAGCACATTTATATCTCAGATTACATTTATTTAAAAAATAGGACACAATGAGTAAGTTAAATATTCAACTCAGGAAGATGATCAAGAATTAAAATAAAGATAGGTGTAACTAATATAAGAGCAAACTTTATTGATAAAGAAGTATGAAGATCATTAAAATATAAACCTAATTCTTTTTTTTAAGTTTATTCATTTAATGAGAGAGAGAGAGAGAGCTCTAGCATGAGTGAGGGAGGGGCAGAGAGAGAGGGAGAGAGAGATTCCCAAGCAGGTTCTGTGCTGTCATCATGGAGCCTGAGGCTCGACCCCACAAATCCTGTGTGGTCATGATCTGAGCCGAAATCAAGAGCTGAATGCTTAACTGACTGAGCCAGCAGGGCCCTACACCTTATTCTTTTACAAACAACACCAATAAAACAGATAAGACTGGGGGCACATGGTTGGCTCAGTTGGTTAATTGTCAGGCTTTGGCTCAGGTCATGATCTCACAGTTCGTGTGTTGGAGCCCGGAATCGGGCTCTGTGCTGACAGCTCAGAGCCTGAACCTGCTTCATATTCTGTATCTCTCTCTCTCTCTCTCAAAAATAAACATTAAAAAAAATTTTTTTTAAACAGATAAAAGTTCAATATATACAATGTTGGGAATAAGAAGTCATATAACCAAAAGTAGAGATTGAAAAACAGAATTCTATGAACAAAATTTATTACAATAAATTTTAAAATTTGAAATATCACTAAAACATCTTTATGTAGAAATAGAAAATCTGAACAGTAAATATTTTTTTAAAATGATGACCAAAATTATCCAATGATCAGAGAACACTAAGTCATATGATTTTAAAGGCAAATTTTACCAGTCTTCAAGGAATGGCTAATTTGCATATCATATAAAACCTTTTTGAGAACAGAAAAAGAGGCTAATACAATATTGGCAACAAAACTACAAAAGAATAGAAGAAGAAAAATAGTTTATTGAATAAATCTCAAAAGGTAATATAAACACAAAAACTTAAATAATTAGTAAACTAAACAGTATCTTCAATATCAAACAAAAGATGGTTTTCATATAAAATAGAATTTAAGGCAAAAACAGTTTTTGAGAAGAATAGGACCTTTATATGCTAGTAGACTTAAAAATGAGGAAAAGTAGTAAGTTTATATGTTTAATAAATTGGACCATGAACAAAATACAAGTAATGATGAGTGTTTCTCTCTAGGATAACTTTAACTTAGAAATTATATTCTACCACTTCTTTTATATTTGCATATAAGAATTGATTTAGATAAAAGAACAAAATAAGTTTGAATTACAAAGTCACTATTAAATTGACTCTGTTGTATTCCCCAGAATTATAGGATGCGGTCAGTTAATTTCGGTTGAAGAAGATGAGAAAATGGTAGTAGCTCCCTAGGGAAGACCTAGGGGAACCTTGGTTTTCCACCCCCTTGAGCTCAGCATCTCTGGAAATTAAAAAGTAGAGATTGTTTCCTGCTGAGAGTTTTCCTTCCCTTTCTGCACTCCAGCTCAATCCTACAAAACAGGACTTAACAAGTCCCATTGGGATACCTTACCCTACTTCCTGACTCCTTAACATGTTCCTCGTAGCTTCTATAGGGTTCTGCTACCTGGTTTTACTTTATAAATTGTATTCCTTGTGGTGACTTGATGAAAAAAAAAAAGATGCACGGTGAGTCCGGTCAAGTGTGGTCTAAAACTTAGCCATCACCAGTGAGCCTGGGGAAAATATGAGTTTCAACTGTCCTAATCTATGTGGCAGGTTAACGGTGTGTGTGGGGGGGGAGGATGTTGAAGTTCTTGAAACTGAAATAAATATAAGCCTGCGGTAACTGCGATGTATGAAGGAGCCTGGAAGAATTCTAGTGCGTCTTACATTTAGGATCACGGGCCCCACAGTGAGTGAAGAAATCACCAACAGCAGCATTTTGTCAAGAACATCCCTCTAGAGAAACGGGAGGTAAGCCCAGCGAGAGCTCCTCTTCCTGGAGCAGCAGATGGCGGTGTGACAGATGGGTCTTCGTCTCTCCACGGACACCGAACACTCAGAAGCATCTTGAGAGCTGGGTGAGCTGAACAGAGAATAAAATCCTCTCTTCTGAACGAGATTCCTTTGCCTCCGTGGAGAGGTTTTTCTCTTCCAAGAGATAGATCATTGGAAGAAACTAATTTCAACACTAACTTCCAGATGCTGTTTATGTTATTGGGGTGCTTTCACTTCACCCAATTTGTATCAAGTTTGTCATCTCATTTTTATTTTTATTTTTTTTATATTTTTATTTATTTCTAGGAGAGAGAGAGAGAAGAGAGACAGATAGCGTGAGCAGGGGAGGGTCAGAGAGAGAGGGAGACACAGACTCCGAAACAGGCTCCAGGCTCCGAGCTGGCAGTCAGCACAGAGCCCGACACGGGGCTCGAACCCACGAACCGCGAGATCATGACCTAAGCGAAAGTCGGACGCCCAACCGACTAAGCCACCCAGGCGCCCCTGTCATCTCATTTTTAGCTGTGGATCTGAGGTAAGTTTATTACCCAGTCTTTGTTTACTACACAATTTCGAACAGGCTGTAATGAACAATCACAATACAAAATACAATTGCTATCATCTGTCAATGCCAAATTTCGGCTATTTTTTGACTTAGCTAATAGAATAATTTAAAACTTATCTCTCTTAGATACACCTAATGTGTCATCTCATCTCCTGCATTTAGTGTTGAGTTTCTTTCTTTCTTTCTTTTAACATTTATTCATTATTTTTGAGAGACAGAAAGAGACAGAGTGCGAGCAGGGGAGGGGCAGAGAGAGGGACACACAGAATCTGAAGCAGGCTCCAGGCTCGGTGCTGTCAGCACAGAGCCTGATACGAGACTCGCAACCATGAACTGTGAGGTCATGACCTGAGCTGAAATCACGAGTCCAAAGCTCAACCAACTGAGCCACCCAGGTACCCAAAGTTGAGTTTCTTGTTTACATCATAACAGCTATTTGAGAGGTTTGCTTGCAGACATTTCTACTGCCTCATGAACTTAAGTGGCACCCAAAAATGAGGTTGTTACAGAAGAGTGTCCTGAAGGTTTTCTTTCTGAATGTGAAATTTCTTTTTTTTTTTTTTAATNGCGCCCCGTGAATGTGAAATTTCTTGTGGTGAGTTACTTAAATCTAAGAATTACCATCTTTGTGGATATTTTTAATAGTGCTGCCATTCCAATCAGGTTACAGGAACCATCTTACATGCCCTCAGCTGAGTCATGTAGCAGGACGTATTAGTAAATACCTGTGGATTTTATATTTTGTCTTTTAGCTATTTGTAGGTAGGAGGAAGATTGGTTCTTCTACTTTGCTTTGTTGTGTGCCTTCATCATGTGAAATTTTAGAAACAGCATTGTTATCTTCATTGGCTCCAAATATGACAAGAAAGTCAAAGTGGAAATGGCTAACACTTTCCTACACTTTTGGGGTCAAGGAATCGTTTAGTTGGAAGGGACCTTAGCACTCTTCTGAGTCAACTTGTAACATAACACAGGAATCCCATCTTGAATGGATGGTTTATCAACTTCTGATTTAAAATATTCACTGACCTAAAGTTCAGGTCCATTAAGCAACCAGCTTCCAAGGAGGTGATTCCAATTGTTATAGTTATTTTTTGACCTAACATGAAATCATCCTTCAATAATTTCTACTCTGAATTCTGATTCTGTCTTTAAAGCAGGGCAAAAGCCTACTCACTTTTGCTTATGAAACCTTTCAAATACTAACTTAACAGAAAAGTTGAATAGGGAACCGATAATAACTGGATTATGAGTTTTTCTAGGATTCTTATTTGAGTGAAATTCAGATGGGTTCTGGACTGAAGAAAGATACGGGGTCAGACAGGCAAGGAAACAGCAGTGGCTTAAAAGTTATAATGATTCCAATTTCAGAGTACCTGCTGTGTTGTGGAAAGATTTTTTTTAAATTTACTATGCCACAAAAAATGAAAGATTCATGATAAATAATAATTATCTTTTCACATAGAGTTAAGAAGCTTTAAAATATGTTAATACGTCTATGAATAGGAAGCTATAATTAGGGCTCTTGCTCTAGCCTTGGATATGGACAGTACTTTTTAAGTCCCAGGCTATGACCCACCAAATCATTCAACTGGCTTTAAAAGAATTTTTTTAAGTTTATTTATTTATTTTGAGAGAGACAGAGAGAGCACAGGGGCAGGGCCAGAGAGAAAAGGAGAGAGAGAATCCCAAGCAGGCTCCATGTGGAAGGGCACAGAGCCCAATGTGGGGCTAGACCTCATGAAACTGGGAGATCATGACCTGAGCTGAAATTAAGGGTCAGATACTGAACTGACTGAGCCACCCAGGAATCCCCTAACCAAAATTCTTGCTAATTAAATAGAATAGAATAATATAGAAAATACACTGCACATAATAAAGACTCAAGAGTATATATACTAATGCATGTTTGTACCTAGTAGATAATTCTTACTGTAGGATGTGGCAAAATATTTGGAAAAAACTCAAGTATAAATTAGTGCAGAAATATAGATAAGTAGGTAGATAGATACAGAATGTAAATATAACATAGACTATAAGAAGAGTGACGGGGTAACATGCTGATGATTAGATAGCACAATCAGAATAGAACATTCATAGATACAAAAGTCAAAGGACAAAGGTCTCCATTTGAAATCTGGCCAAAGTTGTTGCAAACAGCCTTCCTTCTCTCACTTTGTTCAAGATTATGCTGTCAGTAAAGATCACAAGGCTAATAAATAATTAATATGTTGAAGGCAAAAATTCATGAGAAAGCCTGATGGAAAGTTTTCTGATATTCACCTTATCCTTCTTCCCATCCTCATATTCTAGATATATTCTAGGTAAGAGACATCAGTACACATTCACATGTACGGATATATGTACACTGCAATCTGGGAATATGCATGGGCAAACCTCTGATAGAACCATTCCAATCAGAGTAAAGTACCCACTCTTATACAGACAATTTAAGTATTAACATTTTGAACCGTGATGAAAGTTGTTCTGGAAATAAACATAAGATTTACTGAATACTGTAATAGAATATTAGCATTTAGCTTATTGCAGTGAAAACGTTTTCTTGTTTCATTTGGAATGCATAGTTTTCACTTATTAAGTGACTAATAGGACAAAAGTATCCTTGAAGATGTTTTCTTAGGAAATAAACAATGACATGCACAGATCCATCATGTTGAAACCCTTCCCTCACGCATTCAGGCTCAGTGAGCTCCACTGTCTCTTTCACACGGAAATGGGGAGAAATCAGACCTCTGTCACAGAGTTCCTTCTGCTAGGATTTTGTCTCGATCCAAGGATTCAGATGCTTCTCTTTGGGCTCTTCTCCCTGTTGNCACAGATCCATCATGTTGAAACCCTTCCCTCACGCATTCAGGCTCAGTGAGCTCCACTGTCTCTTTCACACGGAAATGGGGAGAAATCAGACCTCTGTCACAGAGTTCCTTCTGCTAGGATTTTGTCTCGATCCAAGGATTCAGATGCTTCTCTTTGGGCTCTTCTCCCTGTTGTACACCTTCACCCTGCTGGGGAACGGGCTCATCCTGGGGGTCATCTCGCTGGACTCCAGACTGCACACCCCCATGTACTTCTTCCTCTCCCACCTGGCCGTCGTCAACATAGCCTATGCCTNAGGGGCAGGGCCAGAGAGAAAAGGAGAGAGAGAATCCCAAGCAGGCTCCATGTGGAAGGGCACAGAGCCCAACGTGGGGCTAGACCTCATGAAACTGGGAGATCATGACCTGAGCTGAAATTAAGGGTCAGATACTGAACTGACTGAGCCACCCAGGAATCCCCTAACCAAAATTCTTGCTAATTAAATAGAATAGAATAATATAGAAAATACACTGCACATAATAAAGACTCAAGAGTATATATACTAATGCATGTTTGTACCTAGTAGATAATTCTTACTGTAGGATGTGGCAAAATATTTGGAAAAAACTCAAGTATAAATTAGTGCAGAAATATAGATAAGTAGGTAGATAGATACAGAATGTAAATATAACATAGACTATAAGAAGAGTGACGGGGTAACATGCTGATGATTAGATAGCACAATCAGAATAGAACATTCATAGATACAAAAGTCAAAGGACAAAGGTCTCCATTTGAAATCTGGCCAAAGTTGTTGCAAACAGCCTTCCTTCTCTCACTTTGTTCAAGATTATGCTGTCAGTAAAGATCACAAGGCTAATAAATAATTAATATGTTGAAGGCAAAAATTCATGAGAAAGCCTGATGGAAAGTTTTCTGATATTCACCTTATCCTTCTTCCCATCCTCATATTCTAGATATATTCTAGGTAAGAGACATCAGTACACATTCACATGTACGGATATATGTACACTGCAATCTGGGAATATGCATGGGCAAACCTCTGATAGAACCATTCCAATCAGAGTAAAGTACCCACTCTTATACAGACAATTTAAGTATTAACATTTTGAACCGTGATGAAAGTTGTTCTGGAAATAAACATAAGATTTACTGAATACTGTAATAGAATATTAGCATTTAGCTTATTGCAGTGAAAACGTTTTCTTGTTTCATTTGGAATGCATAGTTTTCACTTATTAAGTGACTAATAGGACAAAAGTATCCTTGAAGATGTTTTCTTAGGAAATAAACAATGACATGCACAGATCCATCATGTTGAAACCCTTCCCTCAGGCATTCAGGCTCAGTGAGCTCCACTGTCTCTTTCACACGGAAATGGGGAGAAATCAGACCTCTGTCACAGAGTTCCTTCTGCTAGGATTTTGTCTCGATCCAAGGATTCAGATGCTTCTCTTTGGGCTCTTCTCCCTGTTCTACACCTTCACCCTGCTGGGGAACGGGCTCATCCTGGGGGTCATCTCGCTGGACTCCAGACTGCACACCCCCATGTACTTCTTCCTCTCCCACCTGGCCGTCGTCGACATAGCCTATGCCTGCAACACGGTGCCCCAGATGCTGGTAAACCTCCTGAAGCCAGACCAGCCCATCTCCTTTGCGGGCTGCCTGACACAGACCTTTCTCTTCTTGAGCTTTGCTCACATTGAATGTCTTCTCCTGGTGGTGATGTCCTATGATCGGTATGTGGCCATCTGCCACCCGCTCCGATATTCTGTCATCATGAGCTGGAGAGTCTGCATCAGCCTGGTGGTGACTTCCTGGATTTTAGGAGTTCTCCTAGCCCTAGTACATCTACTGTTACTCATACCATTGCCCTTCTGTGGACCCCAGAAAGTGAACCACTTTTTTTGTGAAATTATAGCTGTCCTCAAACTTGCCTGTGCAGATACCCACATTAATGAAATTATGGTTTTGGCTGGGGCAGTGTCTGTGTTGGTGGGACCATTCTCCTCAATTGTGATATCTTACATTTATATTTTATGTGCCATCCTAAAGATTCAATCAGGGGAGGGGCGCCAGAAAGCCTTCTCCACCTGCTCATCCCACTTGTGTGTGGTTGGACTCTTCTACGTCACAGCCATTATAATGTATGTTGGGCCCAGATATGGGAACCCCAAGGAGCAGAAGAAATACCTCCTCCTGTTTCACAGCCTTTTCAATCCCATGCTCAATCCTCTGATCTATAGTCTGAGGAACAAAGAAGTCAAAGATGCTCTGAAGAGGATGCTTGAAAAAGAGAGAATTTCATGAAACTCTGCAGAATAATAAAATAACTGAGTTTAAAGGGACCTGAGAAATCATCTCATCCAATATTTACCAGGATTCATAAATATGGTCTAGATCATCCTTTTCATCTTCATATTTTTATAGCACTCCCCCCCAAGAAAGCCCATTCTGTGTTCCTTCCTCTGGCATTGAAAGTCAGTGCTGCACAAGAAAATGAAAATAATTTCTGACCAGCTGCATAGTGGACACACTTTTAATATAATTATCTGAAATATTCTGAATAAAAGGAAATAAATTTGTGTATTTTTCTACACTCAGGACTCAGACAACATTTTATAAATAAAGGAAGGTATTGGCAGAATGTTTAAGAGACAGCAATTAGGAGAGATTATTAACATAGTAATTTCAATATTTGAAATCCAGCAGTTGTCACCTCTTTCAAAAATAGTTCTACCATTAAAATACAATCCCTGTATAAATTCCTGTGATAGTAATGCTTTCTAAGGCATAATCAATTTAATTGGGGAGAGTATGAGCCATTGCTTCATGGGATAGAGAATGAAAAATATAACTGTGATGCCACTACCAACAATAAGAAAACCACAAAGGATGTCAGGCTAGTAAATACATGGACATATTTGAGCTTTCCCTTTTACTCATTTTCTCTGCTTGGGGAATGGATGTGGAGAGATCATGGAGGAGAAGAGAGCAGAACGGAAGTCATTAAGAGCTCTTGAAAGAACTCTCCATTTTCCCTCATGGGTTGGGTCAATGGTCTCTGATGGGAAATGACCAACACTTGGAGAAAATTTCCCAGTAAATGAGAACAGACTGTGACTTTTGTGATGACTAGTTGATGACTGATACTTCAACTATAAATTATCAGGAGTAATTTGATTTTGAATTAAGAGATTTGAAGTAAGTTAAATAACCAGCTTACTCAAACAAATTCCAGTACTTAGTTATGAAGTGATAGAAACTAGTTAAGAAAGAGTGGGAAAGAATATATAAAGAGACCTTTTCAATTCTTTTCTCGAATTATATACTAAATTAAATCTGCCATATCCCTAAATTGTATAAAAGGCAAATATACAACTTTTAGAATAAGGTGCTTTTTTTTGGTGAGAAGTGTTTTAAAGAGGAAAATATATGAACTTCTGTCTTCAAAATAGTCCTTTTGCAAGGACATCTGTTATGCAGACATTACTGTATGACCAAAGGTTGAAAACACATGATTGTGAGTTCAGATAGAGCTGGGGTATTCTGTTGCTGCTGCTGCTGCTGCTGCTGCTGCTATTGTTGTTGTTTGAATTTTAGATGGAGAGTATGCACGAGAGAGAGAGGGGTAGAGGAAGAGAGAGAGAGATCAAGAATGGGCTTGATCCCATAATCCTGGGATCATGATCAGAGCCAAAATCAAGAGTTGAATGCTCAACCAACTGAGCCACTCAGGCACCCCTTGACCTGGGTTTTTACAAAGTTCTGCCAATTGGCAGGTGTGCAAACTTTTACAGTATACTGAGATTCTTTGGAATTTAGGTTTATTGTGGGTAAAATGAGTTCACTAATACTAAGCTCATAGGTCTGTAAGAGGAAATACTACATGGAAAATGCTTAGCAGTATCCATGCATTGTAATAAGAGTTCAATAAAAGGTAATTATTAATATTATCCACTACAGACATTATCTCTTTAAAGAAAAAGGACTATGACTTATAAAGAGACCATAGGAAATGAGATAGTTTACTGTACCAGAAAAGAAGCAGGAATTTTGCAAAATGTAGCCTTTTATGTGATGGAAAATGCCAAGATAATAATTTAGGAAGTATGAAATGACTCATAGTTTTTCTTTTGCAATCTCAAATCTTTAAAGAAATAATAAATATTTTAAAAGTACATGGAGAAATACAATTCAGAATTTCAGCATTTTATACATATCTACATTTGGTGCATATATATATATATAAGTTATATATGTATATGTGTTTGCCCATACATTCACATGTATCAAGTCTGTTTCTTCTAAACAGCAGAATCAAAATAAGGAATTTATTCTTTTGTGGTTAGATTAATATTCTTAATTAGTAGCAATGAAATTATACTTATTTGAGTTTTTACTTGTAACTTTATTATCTATCATATCTGGGACCCCTACTGTTGACTATTTTACCTTTTGCTTATTGATAATGTTTCCCTGCTTTTTCACGTGTTAACTGATGCATTTCAGAAGCTATACATTATGTCATACTCTTATAAAGGTTATTGATACATTTTGGTTTTCCCTGAATAAGCAGTTAAATTTGTTGAAGATCACCTTGTTTCTCTGTTTTAAGTTTGCTAAAAAACTGCCCTATTTCAGTGTTACCCTTACTGCCCAGGCATCATTTTTGTGCCCCGAGCAAGGTCTTTATGAATATATCTCCATCCTGGCTAGGTTGTAACTCCAGCAAACCTGGATATTTTGCAAGTTGTGAAGTATGTTCAGTCCTGCTCAGCTGTCCACATCTTCTGGCATCTCAGCCACTGTTCTTCGTTAGGTTTTGGCATCCAGGGACCTTAGGGCTAAGACATGCTTGAGAAAAAGTCCTGCACATATTCTGGGGACTCCTCATACATAAGTCCTTCCTCTTCCACATCTTCATGCCAACGTCATTCCCCGTTCTCTTATTTTCTGTAACTCCAATCTCTGTTCCTTACACCCAGCAAGAATATATCTTTCTGTATAGTCTCTATAGCTATAGCCACTTCTTGGAAATACCTTCTGCAAGAAATCCTTTGTGAATGTGAGCTCACCTTATATGTCTCTTTTTCACAAGGAACATAACCCTGTACTATTGATGTACTTCCCAAAGCCCCTCGTCTGAAGCCTAAACTCACTTCTAATTATCTTAGCAGCTCTGCCTTGCGCAACAAAGCATTAAATATTATCAAATCAAAATCTTTTGAAAAGTAAATCTTATTCATGATTAAAGCAGCATGAGATTAGTGTTGCCAGTTTGAAGAAGGCTTATAATTATATTATATTTAAAAATAATTTACACAGAACAGTAAACTGCTCCAGTTAACAGTTTTATTTTTAATTTATTCAAGTTTATTTATTTATTTTGAGAGAGAGAGAGGATCCCAAACAGTCTCCACACTGTCAGCATGGAGCTAATGCAGGCCTCAATCCCACAGACTGTAAGATCATAACCTGAGCCAAAATCAAGAGTTGGATGCTTAACCGACTGAGCCACCTAGCCACCCAAACAGTTTTATTTTTATCCTGAAGTCTGTGTTAGTAGGGAGGTAAGAACTTGGGCAATGTAATCCTGAACCATATTCCAAAAGTTATGGTTATTCTGAAAGATCAAGTCATGTGCCTGAGAAGCAAATGTTAAGCAAGTTGGTTGGTGGCCTTTAATCATACATATCATGTGGGAAGATTTCATTGCCAGACAAGCAAGGAATTAGCTGTTTTGGACTGAATTGCATTCACTCAAAATTAATATGTTGAAATCATGGCACTGTAATACCTCATAGGGGGACTTTTTGGAGATGGGGTTTTATGGAGGTAATTAATCAATGCGAGGTATTTAAACTAGGCCTTACTCAACAGGGGTGGTGTCCTTATAAGAAGAGAATAGGGCACAGATATAAGCATGTGAAGACACAGGGAGAAGACTGCCGTCTACAAGCCAAGAAGAGAGACCATGGAAGGAATCAATCCCATCCACACCGAGACCTCAGACTACTCACCCTCCAGAAGTGTGAGAAAATAGACTATTGTTTACGCAGTCCAGTCTGTGGTAGTTTGATATGGTAGCTCTAGAAAACTAATACATTATTTCAGAGGTAGATAGAGAATCAAATAAATATTAATTTGCAGAGGGCCAAGCATTGTTAGGTACAAGTCAGTTACCAAAGATAACGTTTAAGCGGCTACTGGAAAATTCTCCGTTATGGGAAAAAAAATGAAAGAGAGTTTATTTTAAGTCTGGAAACTAAATTTTTTTTCCTCTTAATTGTAAAAGTCTTTTATTGAGGCCTTTGAAAAAAATAAATCTCTAGTATCATTATACAAAACTAATATTAGATATTTTCAGGTTAATTTTCACTTTATGAAAGCACAATGATCACAGGAAGATTATTTATAAATGTGCCCAAGCATTGAGTTTTTCTGAGACTCTCTGAATCATATAAGCAAAATTTACCTTAAAAATTAATTAAAGCCATGTGAAAATAAATACCATTATGGACAATATGGATATATGTGAGATATATATCCATGTATATCCATATTGTGGAATATATATATTTATATATTTTATATATATAAAATATACATATATATTATGTGTATAATGTGTATACACATACATATGTATGTGTATATATATATATATTATACACACACACACACACACACACACACACACACATGCTTCCATCACAAAACCAGGGTGATGGTGAACAGATTGAATTCAAAAGAGTAAAAATAACTCTCATCCATGCTCTTTCCTAATATCCTGTTTTCAATGCCAGGTGCAATAAAATTTGGAGAAGTCATCAAAAACCTAGTTATAAGGCTTCTCAATATACAAGACGTGGAGATATGAAGGCCTAGAAAAGTTTCTTTACATTCATTTAAGTTTTTTTTGTGTGAAGAACAGCTGTATGCCCTTGGGGTAACCATAGAATATGCTTTTCCTCCAAAAAATATATATAAGCGCTGGTCAACAGAAATAATGTAGCAAGGATCTCCAAAGATCTCCTGCTCCCTAAGGAAAGAAGTACTCTGACAAATTTGTATAAACCAACTGGTTTGGAGCTCTGGGGAAAACAAGAGACAATAATCTGGGGAATGTTCATGAACACTGCTGACCTTGTCAAGAACGGTGAGCTTTGGGGTGGTTCAACTTGCTGTGTTTCCATCACTTTCTCTCCAGCCCTGCAGTATTCTCAAAAACCAACAGCCCATAGTGGAAATCAGCATCTCTGCAGCCTCTGGAAGAGGAGAACAAGGTTGACGCAATGTAAGAGCAAAGAAGTAAATAAACCTCTAGGATCACTCTACAAAGCTAATAGTAGATATTTTCAGGTTAATTTTCACTTTATGAAAGCACGATGTTCACGGGAAGATTATTTATAAACCATTGAAATTAAGTTGATTTAACCTAATTTAACCATATAATTATATTATATTCTGATTTAACCATATTATTATAAATTAAAATGCTAATCATAAGCCCAAGGGGCAGCCACTGAAAAAATAACTCAAAAAGTATATTAAGAAAGGGAAATGACAAGAGAATGAAACAGAGCACTACAAAATATTTAACAAAAAGGGGCCAAGTAATAAAGGCATGAACAAGAGGAACAAAACATCATAAGATCTATTGACAGCGAATTGCAGTTAGAGTATGAAAGGTGATGTTAGGATTAGAATTTAGGCAGACCATGGATTCAATACTCTTGAACCCTAAAATCCAAATTGTGGAATTAAGACTAAATTTTGTCAACATTTGAGAATACAATGAGCACTTTAAATGTTTAATTAGCAATGTAAAAAAATATATATCCAGTGATAGGGATCACCAAAGAGAGGGAGGGGAGGAGAGAAAGAAAATAGAAGGTGTAGGTATATAGAAGTGCATTTCTAAGCATATACTATAGAACAGTCTCTATACATAAGCCAGGCCCTGTTTTTTTTTTTTNGGCAGGCACTCTTGACAGCGGAGGGAAGGTATGAGAGGGAAGCCTCCAGTTGGAGTCTTTTTTAAAAAATATTTTTTAACATTTATTCATTTTTGAGAGACAGAGACAGAGCATGAGCTGGGGAGGAGCAGAGAGAGAGAGAGAGACACACACAGAATCCGAAGCAGGCTCCAGGCTCTGAACTAGCTGTCAGCACAGAGCCTGATGCGGGGCTCGAACCCACAAACCGTGAGATCATGACCTGAGTTGAAGTCAGACGCTTAACCAACTGAGCCACCCAGGTGCCCCTATGGTTGGAGTCTTTTAAGTGTCTTTAATGATGATGGATTTAGTCTCCTGAGATAGGAGGTCATTGGGCACTCTTGATTCACACAGATGTATATTTGGGAAGAGGCCTGGCAGGACATATTAATTTAAGTGTTCTCAGCCTGTAAAATCCTTGGGACTGATGAGGTCCCATAGAAAGTGGTCTGAAAATAGATACAAAGAACAATCCTTGAAAACTGCCAGGGTTCATAGACATGGGAGGTGAGGAGAAACCAGCCAAGGAGACAGAGAAGGAACAGCCAGAAAAGTAGAAGGAACATGGGTTGGGGGGGGGCGGGGAGGGGGGAGGCACAATATCATGATAGTCAAGGGAAAGGAGTGTCTCAGAGAGAGCAATGGACTGTGTTAAACGCTGTTGACAGGTCAGGTCAGATAAGGACAACCCGGTCGTTGGTTTGGCAAAGTCAAGATAATTGGTGTTTTTGAGACAAAGAGTCTCACATTCTGACTAGACATGTTTAAGGGAAGAGGAGCAAAGGCATTTGTGACAAATTGTGGGAGAGCAGGCTGTGAGTAGGCAGGACGGCTGGGATTCCGGGTATAAGTGGCGGGCTGTCCTTCATGAGGGACAAACCAGTAACTTCCCAGTAACAGCAGAGGAGCTGGGAATAATGCGGGTCCAGGAACTCCGTGAGTGTCTTAGATAGGATTGTGCAAGCTCTCGTTTGATTCTTGTGTGTTCTCAGTCACTGTCAGTCAGTAGCTGGGACTGTGCGTGGGAAGACTCCTGCGAGGTTTAAAGAGAGAAAATAAGAAAAATCACCTGGAGAGGAGACTAGGGAAACAGGAAACAGGATGAGCAAGGGCCAAATTGATGTGATTGCTATGAATTTAAAGGGGTCTGAGTCATCAGGGTTTTGTATTTTTCTCCAGATGTGTGGAGGCAGACAAAGCCATTCACTATTTAAATTCAATCCAACACCTAAAGGCTTAGAACAGAGATGCTAAAATTACCTATCTACAGTGTGTGATGGAAAAGTAAATGTTACCAAAAAAAAGGAAGAAATATTTAGGGCGTGGCCTGTAATCAAAGGAAGATGAGAAAGCAGAGGGAATAGGATTCAATCTCTGTGAGTTTCCACGTAACAATAAATATTTGCAATGGAAATTTTTTATAATTCACTTTACAGTAACACTTTTCAGCAGACAAAGGTTCACTCCCTGGGGAGGGATATAGTCCTTTGACTATAAGTGCTTCTTTAACAAGCCCCAGGGGAGGCACACTTACACCATAACATTTAAACTATTCCAAAAGGGGACAGCGAATCAGGCACACTTGAAGATCAAGTACCTAAGAAGTCCAAATACTTGAGGCTTGTATTGTGTGACATAAGCCATAAAGTATGACTTCTGTCTGCTACATTTCAGGCCAAGACCCTTCTGAGTAGGATCACTCATGCTGTTCTTCCTGAGTTCTCACTTTTCTGCATAAACAGGTGCACACACACATAGACACATAGATAATAAAGCTGGAAGACTCTGGGCAGGTTTTACACTACTCAGTAGGGAAAACAAAGAATGTGTGAAGACGTTTTGTAATGTGTTCCCTGGATGCCATAGGGAACATCTGTCCCTGTGAATTGGATTGGTTTTAGGAGATTAGAGTACAAAGCCCTTATATCCAGACACTGCTCGAACATTCCGGAGTACTGTCCTGTTGGTCAAGGTAGAAAGGACATCTGGGACTCCTCATCCCCCAAACCTGCTTCAGGGATTTGGTGACTCATTTCCCCATCTCTGTGAGTTTTCCTTATGTTCAAGCCCAGTTTAAGAGAGATGCCAGAAATAGCACTCCCCTTTGTACAAATCAGTATATATAACTGGTTGATGATTTACCGAAGAGCAAGACAAAAGGCTGGCGGAAATCATCAGGTTTAAAAAGAAGGAACGGTCACCTTTGTGAAGACCTCTTTCTCCCACTATGGTGCGGGGGGGTGTGTGTCTCACAGTATTACCTGGTATTCATGCTGTCACAGCCCCTCCCAAGTCATACCTATGGGAAGTCACACCTGTTGGAATTAGATGTCTATGACTCATAGTGTCAAAGGGAAGGAGCCTAAGAAGGATCTAATCCTTTCACCTCCTTTTATAATTGAAGAAGATGAAGCCAAAGGTCTTATGCAATTCTCCTTGACCTGTCATTTCTTCCCCTGCTGAACTACCTGCTCCTTCCACTTCTTAGAGATATTTTCCAACTAGGCAAGTGAGGATTCTGGGGCTCCTTTTATAAGCTGCCCAGGAGGGAGGTGTTAATCAGGGGCAAGGAGACATCCTATAGCTGTTGGATAAAATTCCATTATTATTTTTTCTCTCTCAGTGAAGCTGGGATAGGTGCCTGGTTTTCTTACTCTTATTTGGTGCTCCAGGCTCACTGATCATGGATGGGAGTCCTCATCCCAGGGAAACTCTTTGTCGGATCCTAGAATGGAATTATGGGGCCTCTATTGTCACTTAGTAAAGTTTAAAGGAAAGTACAGCTGGTGGAAATGTGGTAAAAACCACTGCTACTAAACGATTTCACCTCTGTTCTGTATCAGACACCATGTTTGCTTTATAAAATTTAAAGAATTTGGGATGAGCACTGGATGTTATATGGAAACCAACTTGACAATAAACTATTAAAAAATTTAAATAATTTAAATGTGCTCTTACTCTATTAAGTCACTTTTGAGAAATGGTTCTTTTTTAATTTTTAAAATTTATTTTTTGCTTTTGAGAGAGCGCACATGTGAGCGGGGGAGAAGGGCAGATGGAGAGAGAGAGGGAGAAAGAGAGGCTCTTAAGCAGGCTCCACACTCAGCGTGCAGCCCAACACGGAGCTGGATCCCATGACCCTGGGATCATGATCTCGGCCAAAATCAACACTCGGATGTTCAACCAAGTTTGTTCTCCCCTTTCACAGTTAGATCTAAAACCTACCTGGAATTTATTTTGTGTATTATGTGTCGTAGGGTTCATGTTTTAATTTTGTTCCACGTGGATCTTTAACTGACCAGGCGTCATGTATCCCAAAGACCAGTGCCACCTTTGCTGTAGATCATGTGCATGCACATGTGTGTGTGTGTGTGTGTGTGTGGATTTCTGAGTCAACTGAGTTATTCCACTGGTCTGTCTTTGCCCAATACCACACTGATTTAATCACTGTGGCTGTGGGCTAAGTATTGTTAGTTGATGGACAAACTCCTTTTACTTCATTCTTCCCTTTCAGGATTTCCATTGCTATCCTAGACCTTTTGCATTTTCATATAACATTTAGAATAAGATTATTAATTTCCACACATAAAATAAAATCTGCTGGGATTCTGATTTGAATTGCATTGAAAGTGTAGATCAATTTGGAAAGATTTGGAACTTTACAAATTTTCCAATCTATAAACACACACACACACACACACACACACACACAAATATCCTTTATTTTGTGCATTGACCTTGAATTCAGAGTTCTATAAAAGCACTCATTGATTTCAATAGTTTATCTGTAAATTAAAATTTTTTTCTATATACATAAATGTGTTTTTTTGTGAATGACATTTTATATTCTCCATTTTTAATGCTTACACCTTTTGGTATTTTTTCTTTTTGCCTTATTGCTGGCTAGTTATAGACTCAATGTTAAATAGACAGTGTAAGTGGAGCCACAAAACGCTTGTTTCCTAACTCAGAGAAAAAGCTTTTAATATTTCATTAATTAGGTATAATATTTCTATAGGTTTGTAAATACTCTTTCTCAGATTAAGCTCCTTTTTATTTACTTATTTTGGGGGAGGGGGCAGAGAGAGGGAACGAGAGAATCTCAAGCAGGTTTTTGCTGTCAGCACAGAGCCCCATGTGGGGCTTGATCTCACAAACTGTGAGTGTGACCTGAGCTGAAATCGAGTCAGATGCTTAACTGAGCTACCCAGATGCCCCTAAAGCTCTTTTCTTTTAAGTTTGATAAGTCTTTTTTTTTTTTTTAATATTTTTATTTATTTCTAGGAGAGAAAGAGAGAGACAGCGTGAGCAGGGGAGGGTTAGAGAGAGAGGGAGTCACAGACTGAAACAGGCTCCAGGCTCTAAGCTGGCAGTCAGCACAGAGCCCGACGCGGGGCTCGAACCCCCGAACCGCGAGATCATGACCTAAGCGAAAGTCGGACGCTCAACCGACTAAGCCACCCAGGCGCCCCATTGATAAGTCTTTTTTAAGGAAATAGATCCTGAATTTTATCTTGTTGGTGGATTTTTTCCCTATTAGTATTATATGGTATCTTCCTCTGTGCCAATAAATGCTTTGGAATGATATTACCTATTTCTGTGGCCAAGAACATACTTAGTCATTTCTTTTTTTTTTCCTCTTTTTTCAGCTGATTGTTGCTCACAGTGACTTTCAAGAAATGACATTTCTTCTATTTTTTGAAAAGTAACCAGAGACCCCAATTTTTATGTGAAGTCTACTAATTTTTAATACTGATAATAACTAAATTTGTTAAATATCTCTAAAAGCCAAATGTACAGATCAACATCATAGACTTTGGACTGGTTTGGATCCATGAATTACTAATTTGTGGCCTCTGCATAAATTCTCACTCTGTATGAACAGATCATTTCTTTTTCCTTTTCTAGCAGTCAGCTCCAAAATTCCTGTCCTAAGTGGGGCATTAAATCTATCTGACAAAAGAACATGGGAAGCAATCAGACATGGATTACAGAAGTAAGTCATCCTGCTGGGATTCCAGGTTGACCCCAAACTTGAACTTTCCCTTTTTGGGTTCTTCTTGCTATTCTACAGCCTCACCCTGATGGGAAATGGGATGATCCTGGGGCTCATCTGCTGGGATTCTAGACTGCACACTCCCACCTACTTCTTCCTCTCAAACCTGGCCGTCGTTGACATGTCTTATGCCTCAGGCATTGTCCCTAAGATGCTGGCAAATCTTACGGTGGAGAAGAAAACCATCTCCTTTGCTCCATGCCTACTTCAGACATTTTTGTATTTGGCACTTGCTGTCACAGTGTATGAGTTTGGTGGTAATGTCCTATGACAGGTATGTGGCCATCTGCCATCCCCTACAGTACACTGTCATCATGAGCTGGAGAGTGTGCACTGTCCTGGCTGCCACTTGCTGGATATTCAGCTTCCTCTTGGCTCTGGTTCATATGACTCTCATTCTGAGGTTGCCCTTTTGTGGGCCACAAACAATCAACCACTTTTTCTGTCAAATCATGTCACTATTCAAATTGGCCTGTGCTGACACTAGACTCAGCCAAACTGTTCTCTTTGTGGGCTGTGTGTTTGTGTTAGTCGGGCCCCTCTGCTTGGTGCTAGTGTCCTACACACACATCCTGCTTGCCATCCTGTGGATCCAGTCCCGGGAAGGCCGCAGGAAGGCCTTCTCCACCTGTTCCTCCCACCTGTATGGGGTGGGGCTCTTCTTTGCGCCGTTGTCATGTACATGACTCCCAAGTCCAGCCATTCTCAAGAACAAAGAAAGATTCTATCATTGTTTTACAACCTTTTCAACCCTATGCTGAACCCACTGATCTACAGCCTGAGGAATGCTGAGGTGAAGGGTGCCCTGAGGAGATTTCCGAGGAAGAAGACAGCTGTGTGAGGGATGGTTTGCAGTATTCAAGCTTATGAGCTTTTCCTCGTGGTTCTGAGTCCTTGAATGCCCTTCTGAGTCCCTTAAGTTAACAGACTAAGTAGTTTTTATCTTTGGAGTTCTTATAAAATGAGAATATAAATACTCTTATCATTTAAGCCATTAATACAAAACCTGAGATAAACATTATGAGATAGAAAATTGTAGTCTAATCCTATTCATGAACAGAGATGCCAGTATCTTAAAGAAAATATTAGTAAATTAAGTCCACAAAATAATATTACATTTTGATAAACTTTTTATCTTACAAATGCAAGAACTTGTCTAACCTTAAAACAATGAGATTAATTTGTCCCATTAACAAATGAAAAGATATATATCAGTAGATCCAAGAGTTTGACAAAATTCAGCATCAATTCATGATAAAACTCTTTACAACCTAGTATAACAGTAAGTATTCCTAAAAGCGTCTGCCAAAAAACAAAAGAACACATATAGTAGATATCTTTCTTACTGCTGAAATGCTAGCACTTTTCCCAGTAAGATAAAAAATTAGATAAAGATGTAGATTATCACCACTTATTTTCACCTTTTGACTAGAGACCCTAACTGGTACAGTTAGACAAAAAGGAGAGATATATGTGCATACACACATTTGCAAAGGAATAAACAGATTGTGATTATACAAATGACATTATAGATGTAGGAAATCCAAAGAAATCTTTTGATACATTATTAAAATTAGAAGAAACTTTAGCAAAGTAGCTTGATATGAAATCAATATGAATATCAATTACATTTTTATATATCAACAAATAATTGTAATGAAATTTTACAAAATGCTAAGAGAAACTATAGGACTTCATTTTAAATGCTTAGGAATAAATTTAACAAACAATGCACAAAAAACTATAAAGACAAAATTAGAAAACTTTATTAAGTTCCAGTGGTGACTTGGGGCACCTGGGTGGCTCCATTGGTAAATAAATACACAGGCAAGCAATATGAAATATGCCAACTTCTTGGATTGGGAAACATAATATTAGAATATTAGAAGGATTCACTCTCCTCAAATTGATTAATATAGGTAATATAGTCGTAATCAATATCCTACAACATTCCAGTGGCGTGGGTGCGTGCAGAATTTCACAAGCTGATTCTAAAATGCAAAGGGCCAGGACTAGCCCAAGTACTATTTAAAAAGATAAAGAATGAGGTGAGAGTGTTTAATTCTCCCTTTGTGCCTTAAAGTGCCAGTAAATAAGACCACGTGCTGCTCTTCCAGGCACTGACCCATACATACACTGAAGAGTGTACAAAGCACAGAAGCTGATTCACACCTTTGTAAAATGACACTTGCCATGGTGGAGATGTGTCATGGCCATTGAGTGGGGGAAAGGAAGGACTTTGCCGCAAATAGAGCCGATGCCCCTGACAACCATGTAGATACTCAATCAGGCAGAAAGCTCAATTCCTAGTGTTTTCAAGACCTAAGTATCAAACACGAACTATACATAAAGCTTTCAAAAGATAAGAAGGGGAAGGGTTTTTAAAAGAATATACAAAAGTGTTAGTCACGAAAGAAAGTATTGATAAATTTGACTAGATTGAAATTAAGAATGTCTATCAATCGATAAAGGGCATAAAATGAGTGGAAAGATAAGACATGGAGTCCTTGTCTACCTGTTCTCCTAACTTACTGGGTCTCAGACATCACCTCCTCAAAGGCCAGCATATTTCAGAGTCCTGCATGTCTGGACTAGGTGATTTTCTATCATATCACTCCAGTTTATCTTTGTACCCAAATCACTTTACAAAATAAACAGACCTTAGGAATAAGGGTAAAATGGAGATTTTTCCTTTCCTGTCCACCTGGTAGATGAGCTATTTTCAGATGTTTTGGATGGGAAAATTTTGTGACATATAATCACTCCCTCTTAGCATATTTTTCCTTGTATTGCATTGGCCAGTATTGACCCAAATGGTGATCTCTAAACAGTCACTGACAAAGAGGATGAAATTGAGAGCTTGGCTTAGATCCATTACGGTTTAATCAGTGAGACCCACTTTCTCTGATAAGTTTACTCGCTAATACCTCAAGAGTATCGGTACTAGCTCAGCAAGGTAATGGCCATAAGGCAGGCAACCAAGAGTACCTGATAATGGTCCACGTTCTGACCCAAGATTTCTGAATTCTCGAGTAGGAAACTCAAGTGCACTAATCTTCTTATTCTTTAGTATTAGGGATCCAATGAATACGCTCTCATAATAAGACATAATGTTTAAAAAACTTAAAAGCTACAGCCTCTAAACATAATGAAAAATTAGTGTTATATCAAAGAGATTGTATTAAGAATCTGACTCTGAATTTGGACTCTGAATTAGGATAAATATTTTAGTTACATAGTGGGAACTTAATTTTCCTTCTGTTAGATTAAAAAAATATATATATATATACTTAAAAATAGCATGAAAAGTATGAACCATTAAAATGTTATCTATTTATCCTTCCCTCTGTATATTTATCTAAGCACATAGAGATATGTGGGAGTCTACTAGCCAAATGTGTGGGTAATGTTGTATTTTTCTGAACTGAATCAAATTTTCATTTGGGAAAAATATTCTTTTTACACAAAATAAAGAGTCAAAATACTTTCCTAAAATATCATGCTGTTACATCTTTTTAAATTATTCATGTATCTGTTCTATTAGCCCTGAATTTATTTATTTACTTGAAGAAATCTCTGAGATTTCTTGAGCTATTTAGCCATAATAGTTATTTCAGAGTGTTTCAACATGGAATAAGTTTAGATTTTTTTCTTTGTACTTTTCAGGATTGATTTTTTTACATATGGAGCTCATTTCCTTTTTACAACAACAACAAAATCCATCCCCCCCCCCCCCAAAAGTGAGTGGAGAGAGAGGCTAGAAAAAGAAGCATGGAGACTGGGTGGCTCAGTTGGTTGTGTCCAACTCCAGTTCAAGTCATGATCTCACAGTTCGTGGGTTTGAGCCCTGCACCAGGCTCTCTGCAGTCGGCACAGATCCCCTGTGCCCTCTCTGCCCCTCTCCTGCTTGCACTCTTTCTCTCTTCTCTCAAAAATAAATAAACATTAAAAAATATTTTTAAAAAAGAAGCATGGAGACTTTTAAAAAAGACGGTAACAGGAGTGCAGCTCTCTTACCACTAGAATGTGAGCAAGAGAAATGCAGATTTTGTCTTCATCAGTTGTATCCCTTGGGGTCTGACACATTACTGGTCTATGATAAACATTTGATTAGGGAGTATAGCGGTGGTCAGCACCACTCTCCAATCCTGAGCAGGGTGCAATGCAAGGTGCAATGTCCTATTGATCAGTTCAACCATGGAGACACAGTTTCTGGAAAAATCTACAGCTGGAAAAAAGAAACAACACCCCCTGGAAACACATTTATCCACAGCACAACAGCGATGTCAACACGTTTGTATAGAAAACTCTTGGGATACCTGGGTTGGCTCAGTCAGTTAAGTGTTGACTCTTGGTTTCATGATCTCACAGTTGGTGAGTTCAAGTCCCACAGTGGGCTCTGTGCTGACAAAACCAAGCCTGCCTGGGATTCTCTCTCTCCCTCTCTCTCTGCCCCACTCGTATGCCCATGCTTTCTCTCTCTCAAAAATAAATAAATAAACTTAAAAATGAAAAAAAAAAAAAAAGAAAACTCTTTATTAGGCCAAAATTTTCCCTCATCTTATTTCTAAGCAGGNTCCTAAGGTTTTCTATATTTTTCAATTCCCATCAGCCACCTCAAATAATATATCTATCTTTCAGGAGATTTCCATTCTCCTTCTATCTGGACTGGTTGCTCCTTGACAATGTCATCTGCCTTTACCCTGTGTTAGATTCCTTAGTTCATTAATCTCATGTCTTCCTCTTTCTCAGTGTACTCCCCTTGTTTTGATGGAGCACACCATTCAATAGCTTCGTACAGTTAGAAACATTTATCATGGTAGAAGTCATGGTGAAAATAGTAATCAACATTTCTTATTGAAATGTTGTAATTGAAATGAGTAATACTCATTTCTTATTGTCACTTATACCATTTTATCTTCTTCAACAACCCATTGAAATTCTATGTGCTAGGTGGAAAGAAAAGAAAGGAAAAGAAAAGAAGAGAAGAGAGAAGAAAAGAGAATAGAAAAGAAACAAAAAGGAAAGGAAAGGAAAGAAAAAACAGACCCACACCCTCTGCAGGAGGATTTCCTGTCTCAGAAATGGCAAAATATTAAAACGATATTTAGGTGCAGCTGTTGGTATTGTATTTTTGATCTGCAAACACTTCTATCTCTATACTGACCTTCCTTAATAAAGGTCCATCATTAATGATAGAACTAAGTAAGCTTTATTATATCTATTCTTACTAAAATATAAAATATTAGTCAATAGAAATGTTGATAATAAAAGAAATCTAAGACTTTTCACAGGAAATGCTTTTGCTTTCTCCCCTTCAAAGATTAGAAACAAAATAATAGAGAAAAATCATGATGCCCCTTTGTATCCACAATACACTGTGTTAAATATCATCATATTGTTCAATCAAAAGAAATTAAACAGGTAAACATACATATTTGAATGAGCATGCACCAACTTATTATCCTTGGTTCTGTCTGGGTATTGGTGAGTGAAATGTATTTTTCTGTAACAATCTTGTTTTTCTTGTAAAATACAAGAAAGACAAACAATAAAAAGAATAAAAGTGTAATATTATCTAAGCACCACTTTGGAGGATGTTACAAGAAGTGCTTTTAGTCTTTCAGAGAAGGGAGCCCAGTTTGGGTTTGGGTAGATAAAGAGGGCTCCCGAATGCTTTGAAGGATTGGTATTAGGTTTGAAGTCAAATGGGCACTATGAGGATAAAATTGGGAACCAGGAATAAGCATTTCAAGAGCGGGAGCTTTCGAGGAGCAGTACTTGAATAAAATGCAGACTGTGCGTTGAGGAATGAGGAGGTACGTGGAGTGAGGCTCTATCCGACCCAGATTATTTTAAGAAAAGAAATAATTCTAATATGCCTCCTCTTAAATATATATTTTTGTGCTATCCAATAGATTAAATACATTACTTTTATTTTGAAGTGCCTTTTCTACCACAGTTTAAGAACTGAAACTTTAGATAGACACTCTGAAAGTTAAAAGTGGAAGGACTTTCTTATGATCAAAAAACATCACTTAGTGCACAAGAGAAAGGATGAGAGAAAGAGATTGAGAGAGAGAAATTCATTTTAACTGTAGGTCTTAACTCAGGGTGAAAACATATGGGTGGTCCAGAAATCTCAGGAAGTTTGAAATGGAGGATAAACTTAAGAAAATTAAGGGAGAGGGGCGCCTGGGTGGCTCAGTCGGTTAAGCATCCAACTTTGGCTCCGGGCATGATCTCACGGTTCGTGGGTTCAAGCCCCGCGTTGGGCTCTGAGCTGATAACTCAGAGCCTGGAGCTTGCTTCGTGGATTCTGGGTCTCCTTCTCTCTCTGCCCCTCTCCCACTCATGTTGTGTCTCTCTCTTTCTCTCAAAAATAAAAATAAACATTTAAAAATTTTAAAAGAAAATTAAGGGAGAAATATATCTAAACTGCCACGTCAAAAATACTGGTAAGTCAGAAATGTTCAGTGATTATCTGGCAATAACATTTCTCTATTGGGAGACACCTATTTCTCTGAGATGATGTGCTAACAGGGTCCATGGGACACCTACCATGAGAGATCAAGAAATCACAGCCTCTCTTCCACAAACAGGAAGACTTACAGTGTGGAACAGTTTTAAGGCCAGTAAGATACATATTGAGAGAAATTAATTTATGACATGATCTTGAATTTTTTATTTTCTGTGTCAGGGTCTTGCATAGTTTAGAGACATCCTGGCCTCACCCAACCCCAAGCAAACACAAACAAACACGCACAAATCCCAAACAAACCCACATAAAAATCCCCAGGGGACACTGAAAGAGCAAAATGAATACACATGGGAAATACATTTAGTGGCTCACCTGCCGAGAGGAAAGTGGCAAACTTTAAATCTCTCTGAGGAGAATGCGAGTGGCTGGAATGCCACATGGTTCTGTCCCCTGAATCAGTATTTGTGTCTGCGGGGAGGCGGCTGGGTTCAAATGACAGAACAAAGCCCTTGCTTGCGGAAGCAAATCGGCCTTCAGGGTCCACCCGTGAGAACTGGGTCTGTGGGCTTCACCTCCCGATGAGACCCCTTTTACACAGGAGAGTCCATTTCGGGCCCTCCCTGTGAGGTTTCTTCTAAACCCAAGGCCATGTTTGAAGAAAAGAACGCAGATTATTCCACTGTAAGTAAATGTGGTTCATTAGCCCCTAGAAGGGGGTGGCAGGTGGGATACGGTGAAAGGGGGTAGGAATGAAATTGCTGGCTCTGGGCATTGGTGACCAATTGCCTCCCATGTGTGGCCCTGAGCCTACCTTCAGAACTAGGGTCCTGGGGGGGGATCGCTAGGTACCACTACCTACTTGCCTCCGACCCTTGAGGACCGTCTGTTCCCACTCCTCTCATCATCTTCATGTGGCAGCTCTTGGCTTTGTCTTGACTGTGAGAGGAATCAGCATGTAGGACGATCTGGCTAAACGCCTACAGAGAACTTCAGAGGTCAAGTGGCCCAGGTGACTCTCCTTACAAATAAAAGAATCCTGAAGTCACAGGTAAGCGGTTACTTGCCCTGAGGTGGATCTTCCTTCCCCGCCTGTTAAATGCCTGGCCCATCTTCTGGCCCAACAGGACCCGCTTGTCGCTTGCCTGGGAGGCAGAGGGCGTTCTCTTACAGGGAAACCCAGGTCTGGTGATGTCCCGATTCTCCTTTGTTCCTTGTTTCGGCGCGGGAACATTGTGATTCTTAACACGTTGCCCTATGATTTTTGGATCCAGAAGTTACTCTGCATGGCGGCTTCCAACTCCCTCATAGATCGTTAAGCACTTGCTAAATGTCTTATGTAAGTTAACTCATGACGTAGGGTTATCGTTCAGTTCACCCCATTTTGCAGCTGGGGGAGCTGAGGAAGGGAGAGGCTCAGAGAGGTCGCAAAACTACATATGCAGGGAAGTCGGGATGTAAACTCAGGCAGTGGGCTCAGAATCCATGTTTGTTTGTTACACTCAGCTGCTCATTAGGATCAAGCTGAGTCTTTTCAATAAAAATTCTTTTAATGTTTTATTTCTGAGAGAAAGAGAGAGAGAGATGGCATTAGCAGAGGAGGGTCAGAGAGAGAGGGAGACACAGAATCTGAAGCAGGCTCCAGGCTCTGAGCTAGCTGTCAGCACAAAGCCTAACACGGGGCTCGAACCCACAGCGGTGAGATCATGACCTGAGCTGAAGTTGGATGCCTAACCAATTGAGCCACCTAGGAGCCCCAAGATCAAGCTGAGTTTTGAAGTAATGGTTGGAAGATGGTAAGTAATTTCTGAGTAAGTGTGAAAATTGCCCCAGGACCCCATCTTTGACAGACCATGATTCCCCTCAGAGTGATCCATACGTACTCTCGCTGTGGGTCTGTGCTAAATACCCAAAGAGTATTTAGCCTCCTTTCCTTTCAAGAGATTTTTGAGTTTTAAAATGTGTGTTTTCTTCTTCAGTCCAGGAGTGAGTTTCCTTTAAAGGATGTTTCCATTTCTTTAAACTTTGTTTGAAACTTAGTTTTTTAACTCAGCATATAAAAACATTAACAGAAATGAAATTAAAGGGATGGGTTTTTTTTAAATGTTTATTTTTGATAGAGAGAGTAACAGAGCATGAACAGGAGTAGGGGCAGAGAGTAAGAGGGAGACACAGACTCTGAAGCAAGAGTGCTGTGTTTTCTATTTAAACTCCAAAATAACCAAACAGAGAGGCAAGATAAATATGAGTTTACAATATCATGATTTTGTTAGATCACTAATCCTGATGATTTGGACTCTTTCTTGACATTTGTGGTCTCGATAACTGTTAACAACAGTTAACATTTATATTGGGGGCACCTGGGTGGCTCAGTCAGTTAAGCGTCTGACTTCAGCCTAGGTCATGATCTCACGGTTCATGGGTTCAAGCCCCACGTTGGGCTCTGTGCTGACAGCCAGCTCAGAGCCTGGAGCCTGTTTCAGATTCTGTGTCTCCCTCTCTCTCTGACCCTCCCCTGCTCCCCTGTCTCTCTCTCTCTCAGAAATAAATAAAACATTAAAAATTTAAAAAAAAACAGTTAACATTTATATAACTCCTATTATAGGCCAGTTTAATGTCACTATGCTCCACAGCAGCCCTTTACCTCCCTATATGTGCCTATACCATTGTGTTTCCCCTTTATGTCAACCCTTTACACGACTGTTGTCACTTTTTTACTGATGAAAATAATGAGGTGAGGAGTGCTTGGGTGGTTCAGTTGGTTAGGCATCGGACTCTTGATCTCAGCCCAGGTCTTGATCTCTGGGTCCTTAGTTCACTTCCCAAGTTGGGTTCCATTCTGAGTGTGTGGGAAGAGTGCTTAAAAAAAACGAAGAAGAGCAGTGAGGTGTAGACTAAGTGGCTCTAGTTCAGACAACTCACCTTGAGGAATGCGGCTTGGGATGAGGCTCTGGTCAGCACTGTTAACCATACTGCTTTCGTCCTTGTTCTGGATCTTTCTATTTTCAGTCCCTGTGAATTTTCACACCGGGGAAGAACAGAGAAATGTATCTATGAAACTTGCCCTTATTCTGTGCACTGAAGATCTTTCTCTGAAACGTAGCTAGAGTGGACACTAAAAGAAACCACTGCTGATGTTTTTCTTTTTGTTATTTGCCACAGGATTTTTTTCAGAGGAAAACCAAATCTGACTTCTTGGGCTGTGAAATTCAAAAGGCAAAGCCATGCCAACATCTAAAAGGGAAAAAATGATCTCACATTATATTGCATTCTTCTATTTTCCTTGCCCCACAAATGAGCTGACCAACAACTAGTGTGTGTAGTCAGCCATCATTAAAGAGTGTTCTCTCCTGACCTTTCTACAAACCTGTACAAGGTGCAGTTGGCTTCCACTATGATGTATGGTTGGTCTGTAGTTCACATTTTAAAAAATTTTTTTAATGTTTTATTTATTTCTGAGACAAAGAGAGAGAGAACATGAGCAGGGGAGGGTCAGAGAGTGAGGGAGACACAGAATCTGAAACAGGCTCCAGGCTCTGAGCTAGCTGTTGGCACAGAGCCCGACGCGGGGCTTGAACCCGCAAACAGAGAGATCACCGCCTGAGCCGAAGTCGGATGCTTAACCGACTGAGCCCCCCAGGCGCCCCTGTAGTTCACATTTGATGAAGCAAATTGTTTCACTAAGAATTCTAATCGCCTCTTTATTCATTCCTGCCATTTTGGAAATAGGCTACTAGTTTCTTTCAGTTGTCTTAGGGAAAAAAATTACCTGTAAAACTCTATCATTGCAGATTGTTTTCATTACGCACTTGGATTAAACAATTCTAATCATTTGGGATAGCTGATGCATGCATGTGTCTGCTGTCCTAGGTCACTGGCTTGGGCACAGTAGAAACAGAGAGGGACCCATCACAGATGAGCTCACTGTGCTTTTCCTTTGGTCCGCTCTCAGGATTCCATCTCAGGCCCAGAGAGCCTGTTCTGGGCACAGGCTATGTGCTCAGCCAGCTACCTTCCCCCACCTACTTGGTAAGATGAAGCTCTTGTTACATTTCATCTCTAGGAGGTCTCCTAGGATTCACCCAAAGACAATCTTTGGCAAGAAATTTAGTCTTTCTTGCTTCCTGTGTCTTTATTAGCTCTAAGACATGCATATAAGTCTTTTTTCCCAAGGCATTATCAAATTTTCTGTAATTACTTGTGCCCTGCTTTCCATGGTGACAGAATGTGCTTGTTCAAGAAGAGACTTAGAAATTTACAAAATGTTCCTTTTCCTGGAGGGCTTGGTCATTAGGAGCTCTCTGAACCCTCCTATTTGGCTTGATTCACTGGGACCCATTAACACAATATTTGCTTGGTCCACAAAATGCCATATTCCATTCTGTCATTAAATATGTATTCTCCAGACAGTTGGACAGTTTCCCATTTCATATCTGCTAATTGGAAGTTCCATATACATCCTTCAACTGTGCTCTCCCTGCATGAATTTAAAATAAGTCAAAAGTTGATCGATCAGCCCACATAAAATCAGTAATATTTGAATGGCTTTGGAAGATATTTTACTTGATTGTAGTTTGCTGTTATTTCTTGGGACCTCCAGTGGAGTGTTCACCCCAAACTTAGGATGTTAGCTTAAGATGGCCACCTCCTCTTAAGAGAAACACCAAATCCACATGGCATAGACATGTAAGTTCATGTGAAAGAGGGTGAATGTCTCTCAAATTTGTAATTTCGGCGCACTCTGCACAAATGTGTCTACGAGTAAGCAGGTTGGTCAACCACGAGAATAATAAAGTGAACTACAGAGGCGAACAGATATGCACCACTTGAACAGTATCCAGGGAAAAAGGAGGCCTTCATGAACTGGCTTGGGATAAAAAGTCCCCTCTGGTAGGCAGGGGAATTCTAAGTGACTTTTTCTAAGATCCTGATGGAAAGATTCCTGGACTGGATGTGGATGATAGCTAAACTCTCTGTCACTTCTGTGTCTGCTTACAGGTTACTGGTTTTACTTTAGTGTTTCAGTTTTTAACCTCAAATCCCCCAAAGCTGTGTTGCAGATAAGGAAACTAAAGGGCATCGCAATGTGCATCTCTGAATGACAAAGGTCACTTTCTCTGAGCTGCGCAAAGTCACAGCTCTGCCTGTGTTCTTCTTCACATCTTGTTCACATTTTGGCAGGTACTGCAATGCTTTTCAACCTGATTTAAGATCTATTTCTACTGTGATTTGAAGGAAGATATTGATCTTTTTCTCTATTAGGACAATTCAGGAAAAAAAATCTGCATAAAGAAAAATGAGCTTGAGGTTTTCCATTTCCCCATTCCTGTCAAAGGTTAACTATTTTTCATAATGTGATTTATTTCTCCCACTTGAAGCTCTAAGAAAATCTGCTCTGATGTAAGATTCCTTGTAAAATTTGGGAAGGATTCCTCTCAAGATGAGCAGGAACAATGTGCAAATTAGTTGCATATTACATTGTAGATTTTTCCAAAATGAAAATATCTTGTGTTTTCCCCTGATTATTTATAAAGTTTATTAAACAAACAGACAAATAAACAATTTGTATAAAAGATGAATCCCTATACAATTCTACTCTCTGGAAATGGTCAATATAAACCATTTCATGTATAACTTACAGAATTTTCCTACATTTTTATAAGTAGGCCAAAAGACATATGTGCGTAAATATGTTTATGTTTTAAAATATAAGTTGGATCATACTATATATACATTTTTTGACTTTATGTAGAAAAATTTTCATTTCACTGTACAAAGACCTACATTAACCTTTTAAAAAATGTTTATTTATTTTTGAGAGAGAGAAAGTGCACAGCTGGGGAGGGACAGAGAGAGGGGGAGACAGAGAATCCCAAGCAGGCTCCTCACTGTCAGCGCAGAGCCCAATGTAGGGCTTGAACTTCTGAAACCTAAGATCATGACCTGAGCCAAAATCAAGAGTCAGATGCTTAACTGACTGAGTCACCTAGGCACCCCTAGATCTATAATTAACCTTTTAAATGCCTGTATCATATTCTATGTTATAAAAGTAGCCAAATATTTTAATTCACCTCCAACTTGTAATCTTTATGTCAGTTCCAATTTTTTTTTTTTTTAATATAAGCAGGATTACAATGAATATTTTACAACCTCTTGGTCACTGTGGTTCTGGTACATTGGATTTTTTTTTTTTTTCGTTCCCAGACCTCACTAAGTCCTTCCTGCCCAGGGATTTTGTCTTTACTGTTCCCTGTGCAAGGATAGTCTACTTTGGGTTTATACTGGGTGGAGCCCCCTTCAGTATTTACATTCCACTCATGTGTTTCCTTTTTAGAGAGATTTTTTTTTCTGACAATCCCATTTAAAGGACTCCCCCTACCCTCCTTCAAACCAAGTGACTTTCAATCATATTACCCTGTTTTTTTCCTTCATAGTACTTCCCACTCTCAACAAATATTTTATTTCTTTGCTCTTGGTGTTTTAGGGATGGTAATCAACCATGATATCTCCTTATTCCCGGTCTGAAGAAACAGAGAAATAGACCCAGGAATCAGGTAAAAATTAAAAACATATGTTTTATTAGTGAGGTTTAACAAAATGTCTTTCCAAATTAAAATCACAATCATTAGCCCATCCCCACCCCTAAACAGGACAGCACACATTGCTGCAGGCTTTAACCTTAAGGAATAGAAATGCATATGGCCAAAAAGGAGAGCAGAGAAAGGGCATCCTCACTTCCTGTTTCCTGTTCTGCAAATCCTATAGAAAGCAGAGAGGGACAGGTGTCCTCCGGTGTTTCCATCTGGGGGAGAGAGATTTTTCGCCTAAATGGAAACGTGAGAAGCAGATGACAGATATACCACCTGACATCTTCAGAATATGTCTGCCTTTCCTCCTCTGTTCTTCGAGAGCTTAAAAGAGCCCAGAGCAGATGATGCACTCAAGGAATATGTGTTAAAGAACTGTTGAAACATAATTTAAACTGTATAAACTATTCACATATCCATTTTCAACGTGTATAACTTATAATACTTAGTACTGCTGACCATGTGGGAGAGAAACCTAATTCTCCCACAGTCAGAGGGAGAAATTAGTATGTTTTTACTGCAGAAGCTGGCCATAGATATCACAAGCTTTCAAATAGCTCTGTATTTAACATCTTCAATTTGACTTTTAGAATATGTCCTAAAGAAATATTATGAATATAGACAAAACTTCAGTTTGAAAGAATATTTATCTCAATGCTAATAAGCATAGAGAAATAAGAACTAAAAATTTTTCAACAATAAGAAATTAAATAAATTAGATAGAATATTGCATTAGTTTTAAATAATATCTATAAAATATTATTTTAATACATGAAAATGTTCATTATATTAAGGGAAAAGAGTAGTTTAAAAAGTCTATATAATCCTGATTTCAAAATATGAATTTGAGGATCTAAATCTTTACAAAGGAAACAATGAAATTATTTTGAAAGTGTTCTGTTGGACTTGAAACTACTACCTAGTTGGAAAGTAAAGATAGTTCTCAGGCTGTCTCGGGGAAAAATGTGAAGAGAGTGTGAAGGGACAGCATCAGGTCACATGGTTTCTCAGTGTAAGGTCACCATCTGGCAATTCCATGACCATTTCTCCCTCCCTAGCCACCTCCCAGGAGAACTCCTTGGAAAGAAATATCCAACCAATGCTCTACCTGTCCCCACTTCCTGTGACCTGCCCAGAACCCATCAGAACAGCAGTGGGCAGTCAGCATGGTAACAGGTGGAGAAGATCTGAGGGGAGTTTTGAGTTTCATTCTTAAAAAGCTGCAGAAATGTCATCATATTTACCTGATTTTAGGATCTGTACTTGTGTCCACTGCATGTAGCCAAAGAATCTTTCACTTATGCCCAAATTGCAGCATCGAATGGTAATAAAGTAGTAAATAAAACTCTCATAATAAAACCACAAACACTGGGAATAGAAAAGAGGTACCAGAAGATGCTTATAGGGACTATTAGCTGAAAATGAGGGGCTTACAAAGTTTCAAAGACACCATAAAATTGAGAATTTACTTAGAAGGCACTAAAATCTGAAATAAATGGGTAGAAAAGCATGTGTGAAGGTAAATGGATAAGTAAGCAACATATATAAAGAAGAGGACCCTAAACACTTCATATGTTGGACTAGGAAGACAAGGAAGCTTAGGAGACAAAACTACCTCCAATTGCAGATATTCTGTCTGGGTCGTCTCTCAATAATAATAATCAAGACTCACACCCTTGAGGGGAAGCCAGAGCACTTGAATCCTCCAAAACAACATGTGTATGTACTTGTGTGTGTGTGTGTGCATGTGTGTGTGCGCACGCTTGCTATTAGGTTCAGTATATAATGTATCATATTATGTTATAACATTATCTATAATAAATTATATACATATATATCCTGCCACTCCATTGATAACAAAAGAAAATCATTTTCTGATTTATTTGAGCACATTGCTTTGTAACATATCTGAAGATAAATGACAATAAATCCATCCAGAGGAATAGATTTCAAAATACTCATTTTGTAACACTTAGTAATATTTGTGTCTTGATTGCCCTAGAGCTCTGATCTTGTGGTGACTGTGGATTTGTGTGTCTCTGCCGTAGGAGCATGGGAAGCAACCAGACATGGATCACAGAGGTCACCTTGCTGGGATTCCAGGTTTACCCAGAACTAGAGTTCTTTCTCTTTGGACTTTTCTGTCTTTTCTATACCCTGACCCTTCTGGGGAATGGGGTCATCTTAGGGCTGATCTGCTTAGACTCTAGACTGCACACCCCCATGTACTTCTTCCTTTCCCATCTGGCCATCATTGATATGTCTTATGCTTCCAACAATGTCCCCAAGATGCTGGCAAATCTTGTGACTCGGAGAAGAACCATATCTTTTGTTCCTTGCATTATGCAGACTTTTTTGTATCTAGCTTTTGCTCACACAGAGTGCCTGATTTTGGTCGTGATGTCCTATGATAGGTATGTGGCAATCTGCAGTCCCCTACATTACACTGTCATCATGAGCTGGAGAGCGTGCACAGTCCTGGCCATCACTTCCTGGGTGTTTAGCTTCCTCCTGGCTCTGGTCCATTTAATTCTCATCCTGAGCCTGCCCTTTTGTGGGCCTCATGAAATCAACCACTTCTTCTGTGAGATCCTGTCTGTCCTCAAGCTGGCCTGCGCTGACACCTGGCTCAACCAAGTTGTCATCTTTGCGGCCTGTGTATTTATCTTACTGGGGCCCCTCTCCTTGGTGCTGGTGTCCTATTCGCGCATCCTGTTTGCCATCCTGAGGATCGAGTCCGGGGAGGGCCGCAGGAAGGCCTTCTCCACCTGCTCCTCCCACCTGTGCGTGGTGGGACTCTTCTTTGGCAGTGCCATCGTCATGTACATGGCCCCCAAGTCCCGCCACCCTGAGGAGCAGCAGAAGATCCTTTCTTTGTTTTACAGCCTTTTCAACCCTATGCTGAACCCGCTCATCTATAGCCTAAGGAACACAGAGGTCAAGGGTGCCCTGAGGAGAGTGCTGTACAAACAGAGGCCCATGTGAAAGATACCAAAAATCAACATGGGAGAAAGGCACTTTGCTCCCCCTGAAATCTGGCAGGTGGCATTTTCACCTTGTGCTATAATAAACGCCACATTAACATAGAATATTTTAGACCTAAACATACAACCCGAAGCTATATAGACTTTAGAAAAGAAAATAGATGAGCATCTTCATGACCATTGGTAGGCAAAGATTATTTGAGATGATGCAAAAAGCACAAGACATAAAATTTGCAAATTTGATAAATATTAGGTCTTTTCAAAATTAATCACTCTTATTGTCGGTGTCCCTGTGAAGAAACAAATGCAGGCCACAGACCAAGTGTTTTGTACATTTTAATTATGATTGTGAGTTGGGTATGACCACGTGAGGAGACACACAGATATCTTAGGAAAGCACAAAGTTCGTTGTCCTCACAGGTTCTGGAAACGGAGGGATGCATGCCTCCCAGGGCCATGTAGGAAAGACACCAGGGTGGTCAGGAGGCAGAAGACGGGAGTAAAGGAAGGTTTACATCACTGTCTTTACGGACATTTCCAGAGAAAACAGCCAATAAAGGGTTGTATAAGAACAAGCTGGAGTTCCTCTAAAAGGCAAATCTTTGTTACATAAAGAAAGGGCATCACCATGCAGGCAGGGTGGTGGTGGAGACTGCGGGCCCTATTGAGAGCCTCTGTCTGGTGCAACTAAGCCCATGAACTTTTAAGATGTATCAAGTTCATCAGCTGGAAGAAGAGGAACTGTTTGGAATAGCCATGTGTCCTCATCAATGTATAATGACACACAATAAAAACTAGTTTCAGTACAAGACATTAAACTGAGACCGGGTAACTCGCTTTGTCTTCAGTTGTTTGGGACTGATAAATCAGTGAATCATGGCTAATTATGACACCTGTCGTGATAACCTGGTATATGGACAAGAGCCAAACCTGTTGGAACATCACAGCAAATACCCCTGTAATTCTTACTGAGTTGTTCTGCGATGAAACTGAATTGTACCATGACCGTGCTCTGCTGTGAGGTAACGTTGACATTATTGCTAAAATTCAGCTACCTTATGTGAATATGTGATATGACAATGTTGAGATTGATGACCAAATGCACTGGGAGATCCAGTTAAATCCTCCACAAGTTGTCATACCGATGGAAAATGGCTGGTCTGAGGCAGAACTTGATTTAGCTGAGCCACGGCTCATTTCTATGCCAAATGGCTCTGCACAAGGTGATTACAATGTCTGAACAACATAGCTCCAAGGATAACAAGTGACCAAATTTGTACCAAAAACGTGGAAATGTATGTCATGGCTTTATAGACTATAGCTGTTTCTTTGAGTCTGTGCCTGGGTCTCCACACGCTCCTCCAAATAGGGGCCATTTCATGCTATTGCTGCATCTATTACTTTAAGTAAAATATCACTGTATCTGGTACCTATGTGCTCTTCTAAATATGGTCGTTGTGCTGCAAGAGCACCAGGCCAAGGGCCAGGTGTGTGCACTGTGCAAAAAAGGGTTAACTCTGTTAAACTCGTATAAACTAAGAATTAAAAGGAACTTTAAAATATGCTGATCTTATCCCTTAGGGTGAGACACAGAAGTGGGAATTGTGTCCCTGTGAGTTAAGTTTCAGAATTACTTTGATTATTTGGGGAGGGAGTCCTGGAGGTGCATATGGAAGATGATAAAGAGAGTGACAGGCTAGCACCTGTCTGAGGAAAGGTACAGGACCTAGAAAATGAAGGCACTGCTCTGGGATTACGAGAAGAGACTGGTGGGATTCTCAAGAGGGCCCCCTGAGGTACCTGTCCTTCTTTTTTAATTAAGGGCTAATCTGGTCTCTGCTGTGAAAATGTTTTGCAAACCTATTCATCTTAAATTATGGAGGTTATGTTGGTGGACCTAATCTAGTCAGGAGAGCTTCCTAAAAGCAGGGTATTTTCTCATCAAACAGCAGAGGAGGAAGTCAGGAGATCTCAAGTGTGAGGACGGAGGGCGTCCTAGGTGAGGACTGCGGGTGAGGACCGCAGAGCCAGCCACGCGTTTGAGTTCAGCCTGTGAGACAGACGCGGAGAATCTCGCACCAGGAATGCTGACCCAGAGAAACTGAGAGAGAGCACATGTGGGCTAGGGTTTTTTGTTGTTGTTAGTGTGTCTGTTGTTTTTTTTTAACATTGTGTGTGTGTGTGTACATGTATACATATATATGAATACATATACATATATAATTTTTAATTTTTAAAATTCTGATATAATTAATATACAGTGTTATGTTAGCGTCAGGTGTACAATATAGTGATTCGACAATTCTATACATTGCACATTGCTCATCATAAGTGTACTCTTAATCTCCATCCCATGTTTCCCCATCTGCATCCCCACACATACCTCCCCTCTGGTAACCACCAGTTGGTTCTCTACAGTTCAGAGTCTGTGTGTGTGTGTGTGTGTGTGTGTGTGTGTGTGTGTGTGTCTTTTCCTTTGTTCGTTTCTTTCATTTCTGAAATTCCACATATGAGTGAAACCAAATGGTGGTATTTATTTTTCTCTGCCTGACTTATTTCACTTAGCATTGTACTTCTATAACCATCCATGTGAGTGCAAATGGAAATATTTTATTTTAATGGCTGAGTAATATTCCATATGGTGTATATATACCATATGTGTGCTGTGTTAAGCTGCTAAGTTTGTGTTCATTTTTTTGTGGCAGCAACAAGAGAAAACTATAAAACTAAAATGTTTGGTATTGGGCAAAATTCATTTGTTTCCAGCTCTGGCCCTTTCTAGATTGGCAATCTACCATTTAGTGTAGTGGTACCCTAATATATGGTCTCCAGACCTCTTTGAACTCTTAAAAATTACCAAAGGCTGACAGACATTTTTATGTGATTGTATTTCTTTTTTTTTTTTAATTAAACATAATTTATTGTCAAGTTAGCTAACATACAGTGTGCTCTTGGCTTCAGGGGTAGATTCCTATGATTTATCACTTACGTACAACACTCAGTGCTTATCCCCACAAGTGCCTTCCTCAATGCCCATCACCCATTTCCCCCCTCCCCCACCTCTCCATCAATCCTTAATTTGTTCTCTGTATTTAAGTCTTTTATGGTTTGCCTCCTCTCTGTTTGAAACTATTTTTTTTTCCCTTCCCCCATGGTCTTCTGTTAAGTTTCTCAAGTTCCACATGTGACTGAAAACATATGGTATCTGTCTTTCTCTGACTGACTTATTTCACTTAGCATAATACTCTCCAGTTACATCTGTGTTGTTGCAAATGACAAGACTTCATTCTTTCTCATTGCCAAGTAGTATTCCATTGTATATATAAACCACATCTTCTTTATCCATTCATCATTTATTGGACATTTGGGCTCTTTCCATAATTTGGCTATGGTTGAGAGTGCTGCTATAAACATTGGGGTACATGTGCCCCTGTGCATCAGCACTCCTGTATCCCTTGGGTNCGCGCCCATCAGTCCTCAGTTTTTGTCAGCATTCAAGAGTGTTGAGCATCTTTTCATGTGCCTATTGGCCATTTGGGTGTCTTTGGAAAAGTGTCTATTCATGGGCTCTGCCCATTTCTTCACTGGATTATTTGTTCTTGGGGGTGTTAAATTTGGTAAATTCTGTATAGTTTTTGGATTCTAACCCTTTATCCAACATGTCACTTGCAAATATCTCTTCCCATTCCATCGGTTGCCCTTTAGTTTTGTTGATTGTTTCCTTCGCAGTGCAGAAGCTTTTTATCTTGATGAGGTCCAATAGTTCATTTTTGCTTTTATTTCCCTTTGCTTCAGAGACCTGCTGAGTAAGAAGTTGCTGCGGCTGAGGTCAAAGAGGTTGTTGCCTGTTTTCTCCCCCAGGGTTTTGATGGTTTCCTGTCTTATATTTAAGTCTTTCATCCATTTTGAGTTTATTTTTGTGTGTGGTGTAAGAAAGTGGTCCGATTTCATTCTTCTGCATGTTACTGTCCAGTTCTCCCAGCACCATTTGCTAAAGACTGTCTTTTTTCCATTGGGTACTCTTTCCTGCTTTGTGAAAGATCAGTTGGCCATACATTTGTGGAACCAATTCTGAGTTCTCTATCCTATTCCATTGGTCTGTGTGTCTGTTTTTGTGCCAATACCATACTGTCTTGATGATGACAGCTTTGTAGTAGAGGCTAAAGTCTGAGGTTGTGATGCCTCCCACTTTGGTTTCCTTTTTCAACATTACTTTGGCTATTNCAGCTGAACCAGTTTACATTCCCACCAATGGTACAGGAAAGTTCCTATTTCTCCACATCCTCTCCAACATCTGTTGCTTCCTAAGTTGTTAATTTTAGCCGCTCTGAGTGGTATGAGGTGATATCTCAATGTGGTTTTGATTTGTATTTCCCTGATACTGAGTAATGTTGAACATCTTTNATTTCCCTTTGCTTCAGAGACCTGCTGAGTAAGAAGTTGCTGCGGCTGAGGTCAAAGAGGTTGTTGCCTGTTTTCTCCCCCAGGGTTTTGATGGTTTCCTGTCTTATATTTAAGTCTTTCATCCATTTTGAGTTTATTTTTGTGTGTGGTATAAGAAAGTGGTCCGATTTCATTCTTCTGCATGTTACTGTCCAGTTCTCCCAGCACCATTTGCTAAAGACTGTCTTTTTTCCATTGGGTACTCTTTCCTGCTTTGTGAAAGATCAGTTGGCCATACATTTGTGGATCCAATTCTGGGTTCTCTATCCTATTCCATTGGTCTGTGTGTCTGTTTTTGGGCCAATACCATACTGTCTTGATGATGACAGCTTTGTAGTAGAGGCTAAAGTCTGAGGTTGTGATGCCTCCCACTTTGGTTTCCTTTTTCAACATTACTTTGGCTATTTGGGGTCTTTTGTGGTTCCATACAAATTTTAGGATTGTTTGTTCTAGCTCTGAGAAGAATGCCAGCACAATTTTCACTGGGATCACACTGAATGTGTAGATTGCTTTGAGTAGTATTGACATCTTAACCATGTTTGTTCTTCCAATCCATGAGCATGGAAGGTTTTTCCATTTCTTTGTGTCTTCTTCAATTTCCTTCATAAGTTTTCGATAGTTTTCAGCACACATCATATTTTTTACGTCTTTGGTTAGGTTATTTCCTAGGTATTTTATGGTTCTTGGTGTAATTGTGAATGGGGTCGGTTTTTTAAAAATTTCTCTTTCTTTTGCTTTATTATTTGTATATAGAAATGCAACAGATTTCTGTACATTGATTTTGTATCCTGCGATCTTGCTGAATTCATGTATCAATTCTAGCAGCTTTTTGGTATAGTCTTTTGGGCTTTCCATGTAGAGCATCACGTCATCTGCAGAAAGTGAAAGTTTGACTTCTTTGTCAATTTGGATACCTCTTATTTCATTTTATTGTCTGATTGCTGAGGCTAGGACTTCCAATACTATGTTAAACAACAGTGGTGAGAGTGGACATTTCTGTCGTGTTCCCAATCTCAGGGGGAAAGCTGTCAGTTTTTCCCTATTGAGGATGATACTAGCTGTGGGCTTTTCATATATGGCTTTTATGATGTTAAGGTATATTCCTTCTATCCTGACTTTCTTGAGGGTTTTTATTAAGAAACAATGCTGTATTTTGTCAAATGCATTTTCTGCATCGATTGACAAGATCATATGGTTCTTATCCTTTTTTCTATTAATGTGATATATCAGATTAATTGATTTGCAAATATTGAATCAGGCTTGCAGCCCAGGAATGAATCCCACTTGATCATGGTGAATAATTCTTTTAATATATTGTTGAATTCGATTTGCCACTAACTTGTTGAGAATTTTTGCATCCATGTCCATCAGGGATATTGGCCTGTAATTCTCCTTTTTAGTGGGGTCTCTGTCTGGTTTGGGAATCAAGATAATGCTGGCTTCATAGAATGAGTCCAGAAGGTTTCCTTCTATTTTTATATTTTGGAACAGCTTAAGAAGGATAGGTATTAACTCTGCTTTAAATGTCTGGTAGAATTCCCCTGGGAAGCCATCTGGCCCAAGACTCTTATTTGTTGGCAGATTTTTTGATAACTGATTCAATTTCTTTGCTGGTTATGAATCTGTTCAAACTTTCTATTTCTTCCCATTTGAGTTTTGGTAGTATGTGGGTGTCTAGGAATTTGTCCACTTCTAGGTTGTCCAGTTTGTTGACATATAATTTTTCATAGTATTCTCTAATAATTGTGCATGTTTTTATGGTATTTGTTGTGATCTCACCTCTTTTATTTGTGATTTTATCTATTTGGGTTCTCTCTCTTTTCTTTTTGAAAAGTCTTATCTGTTTTTTCAAAATACCATCTCTTAGATTCATTGATGTATTCTATTTTTTATTTATTTATTTGTTTGTTTAGATTCTATGTTGTTTATTTCTGCTCTAATCTTTATTATTTCTCTTCTGCCAGCTTTGGGGTTTCTTTACTGTTCTGTTTCTAGTTCCATGAAATGTGAAGTTAAGTTTTGTATTTGGGATTTTTCCTGTTTCTTGAGATAGGCCTGGATTGCAATGTATTTTACTCTTAGGACTGCCTTTGCTACATCTAAAGGGTTTGGACTGTCATGTTCTTATTTTGTTTGCTTATATATATTTTTAAATTTCTTCTTTAATTGCCTGGTTGACCTACTCATTCTTCAGTAGAGTGTTCTTTAACCTCCATGCACTTAGAAGCATTCCAAATTTTTTCTTTTTGTTGATTTCAAGTTTCATAGTGGTGTGATTGAAAATATGCATGGTATGATCTCAATTCTTTTATATTTATTGAAGGCTGTTTTGTGAGCCAGTATGTGGTCTGTTTTGGAGAATATTCCATGTGCACTCTAGAGGAATGTGCTGCTTTTGGATGAAAAGTTCTGCATATATCTGTCAAGTCTATCTGGTCCAGTGTACATTCAATGCCATTGTTTCTTTATTGATTTTCTGCCTAGATTATCTGTCCATTGCTACAAGTGGAGTATTAAAGTCCCCTCAAATTACCGTTCTTATCAATAAGATTGCTTATGTTTGTGATTAATTGATTTATATATTTAGGTGTTTCGAGATGGGGGCATAAACATTTATAATTGTTAGCTCTTCATGATGGATACATCCTGTAATTATGACATAATGCTCTTTTTAATCTCTGGCCCATTACTTTGTCCCCCATGGGACTGTGGAGATGTTTCTTTCACTCTATAGCCCGGTTTCCTGGAATTCCAAGTCTTCTGACCTCAATACTACTGTGTTTGAGGGACGAGGGAACATCAGGTCCTCCCCCACCCACTTCTTTGCCATGTTGACTCTCCTCCATGTGGTTGTATTTCTTTTTCCTTTTGCTTTAATATTTACTTTTGAGAGAGAGAGAACGACAGAGTGCAAGTGGGTGAGGGGCAAAGAGAGGGGAAGACACAGCCCCAGCCTCTGAGCTGTCAGCACGGAGCCAGAAATTTCTTGATATGTATCATATTGGAAATCAAAACTGAGAATTTATTAAATATTTTGATTCATTTAGAAATATTTCAATTATATATTAATATAATGTATTTTTATGTAAATATTTCATAAAGCAGAAACAATCAGTAAAAGGAGTAGCTATGTTTTACATTTTGGAAAAAAATTGTAAGTGTTGGCTTAAGCAAGCACAGCTAAATTTTACATTTCTTCTGGACTCTGTCTCATGGAATATCACATGCCATGCTGACTCTGGAATAGTACACAACACACTCTTGAGAGAGGGAGGTTGAAAAAGGCAAAAGGACTAAATATAATTATGAAAACAGTTTTGATCATATGGACCTTTGAGGTTCTCTGAGATCTCCCCCTCCCAGTCCCTGGACCACACTTGGAGAATCACTAATTTAGTATATTCAAACTCCAGTCTGTATATCCACAAAATGGTAATGCTGATCAGATTAAACCATGTAGTAAATATAGAGCATCTGGCACATTTTCTGAAACAAGAGAAGGGCTCAATAATTGTTGCTAATTGTTGTTTATGTGTATCCAAAACCTTCCTCATTTATTTTTTTTAATTTATTTTTTTACATTTATTTATTTTTGAGAGACAGAGATATAGAGTATGAGCAGTGGAGGGCAGAGAGAGAGGGAGACACAGAATCCAAAGCAGGCTCCAGGCTCCAAGCTGTCAACACAGAGCCTGATGTGGGGCTCGAACCCACAAACCATGAGATCATGATCTGAGCCGAAGTTGGCTGCTTAACTGACTAAGCCACCCAGGCACCCTGAAACCTTCCTCATTTGGATTTATCAACCCTTACTGCAGGTAGAGATCCATCCTGGCTTGGGGAATCTATTCTCTCTCAGGATGGTCATACAGCTTCCATGGGAATTTACTTCTCAGGTATCTAGAAGTCCCAGTCTTTCAGATGCGTTGATGGGGATCGTAGAGAAGCATGGCTTCATAAAACTGTAATAAATTTGGAAGTTTGGGCACTGTAATTTGTGATATTTGTCTTACATTTATAACCCTTGAGATATTTGAAAGTTTGGATAGAAAAAGTGTGATACCTACATCTGCCCTGTTTGTATCCAGAATTTTCCTCTGAGGTCAATCAGATGCAATGTTAGTGCTCCCCCAGAGAGAAAATTCAGGGATTTCCCTCCCCATCATTCTTCTTATGATCCTTCTGGGAATTTTAATTCTCAATAGAAAGGCAAGAATGTTTTACATTCATCAGATTCTAAAATAAAACCTATGCTCCTGGGGTCCTCCCAAAGAGCCTTCAGCAAGTCTAGTGAGTGACTCCTTCAGTATCTGGGATTTAATCCTCTGAAAGCTACTAAGGGAACAGGACACTACACTCATTTTAGAGGTACATTGCTCACCTCTGGAGGATTTATTCTAGGTCAAAGTAGATTTTTGGGACAAAACCCAGTGCTAACACATCCTTATGCAGAAGGGATGAATTTATGCTGGGAGGTGTTTTCGGTATGGGTAGTTGATAAAGGACAGGCTGTGTGGACAAGAATGACATTCCGGGGTGATCTTCCTTCCTGACTCCCACTGCGCCCTGTAGGTAGGTACAATCGGCACCTGGATGTTTCCTTCCCCAACCTCTGCCTACTGAGTTGTGATCAGAGCATCCTTGAACTTCCCCACCACTTCTCACCATTTCCTACCAATGAAACTGCAACTGAGTGGTGGCGGGCAGAGCTAGCACGACTGTCTCATTGTGAGGGGGCTCAGAAAATCAGAAGCCTTATATCAAAGTGTTGTCTCTGAATAAGGCTCTTCAATGGCCAAAATAATGAAAGGACTTTGTATATTACCTACCCTAAATGAAGATATTGATGTCCAGAGAAACCTGTCTCAATGGAAAAGAAAATTCTAGTAACAGCTACAGTAAGTCTTTGCTCAAACACTGTAAGGCTTAAGTCTGCCATAACATTATTTCTTTTTGGACTATCCCAGGTTATCACCCTGTTGTGATATTTATCAGACTTAAAAATCACTGTATGGTATGTTCATGTCTCTCCTATCACAAAATAGGGAATAATGAGTGTCAGCATTCCTGGAGAAGACTGAAGAAATGGAATATAGCCCCCTTGATCACAACACATCCTGAGGGGAACCTGGGTGGCTCAGTTGGTTGAGACTTCGATTCTTGATTCTTGCTCAGGTCATGATCCCAGGGTCCTGGGATCAAGCCCTGTGTTGGGTTCCATGCTGAGCATGCAGCTGCTTTATTCTCTTTCTCTCTCTCTGTCTCTCTCTCTCTCTGTCTCTCTCCCTTTTCCCTGTCCCCTGCTTGTGCTCTGTCAATCTCTGTGTGTCTCTCTGTCTCTCTCTTTAAAATAAAAAAAATTCTGGGGTACAGGACTGCCCAGATAGCACTGCTCATACAACAATGCAAAACTTTTCTTATTTGAGTTGCTATTGTTTCATTTTGTCTATCAGGGGGGTGACATTTCAGGCATCATTATTGAGACATTTTCTTCTCTATTCCAGTACTCTAACTGCTAAAGAGGTTTTTAAAAATGTTTTATTTATTTCTGAGAGAGAGACAGCATGAGCAGGGAGGGGCAGAGAGAGAGGGAGATACAGAATCTGAAACAGGCTCCAGGCTCTGAGCTGGCTGTCAGCACAGAGCCCGATATGGGGCTCGAACCCACGAACCATGAGATCATGACCTGAGCCAAAGTCAGACGCTCAACAGGCGCCACCCAGGCACCCCAGACTCTAAAGAGTTTTAACCTACTTTCAATTTTATTTTCATGTTGTTCATTTTTAAAGAGCAAAATGGAAATAATGGCAATGAAAATAAGAATGAAAAAATATACTCATTCACACACAAAAGTAACTAGACTAAAAAGTTCATAAACAAGTGTTCCTACTGAATAGTGATAGATCGATTACCTTCAACATTATTTGTATTCTTTATGTTCAGAGATTAAATGTGTTTCAGACATTGCTCATCGTATCCACCTGTGCCTCTGTAGATTTTACAATATTGATGTTGTTACCCACTTTACATAATACAGGTATAGTCTTTAATTGTAGCAAAAATTCAATGTCACAAACTTCATGCACATATGCATAGAATCTTCCCACATGCAATCATATTGACAGAGGTGAAAGAATCTATGACTTTGTCTTTGTTTCTGTTTTATCATAACTGTGAACTTCTCTAATGAAGCAGAAACCATGTCTTTATCAAAAGAAACTAGCAAGTAGAAGATACACATTACATCCATTTTTTGAACTAAAATGACAGTCATCCGTCTCACAAACATTTCCTGAGTGCCTGTTTCATCTAGAATGATACTAGTTATTTGAGATGTAAAGATGTACAGGACATATTGCAGGCCCATGAGATTTACTATTCGGTGAAAGGGAACGTCAGTTCAAATACATGACATTTGTATTTTACCTTGAGGATTATCCATATCTTCATAGTGAGGGTATTATTCTTTTAACTGTTAATATTGACCAAGCCTATACAGTTAATAGGTACCTGAAGAGCCTCTTTACGTGAACCTGCTCTGATTCCCAAGAGCAGTAAATACTCTTTTTACCAGCTGTTTTGTAATTAGTCTTCTTAACGGGGCCTAGAGAAGGTCGAGTTGGTTGCCATCTATCTCTTTGTAGTTATGAGTGAAGACTTGGATGAAATGGTTCAAATGAGGAGTATGACCCCCAGGGCCACACTCCATCAGGATTACACAAGGGTAGTGATGCCCATGGTTTGTAACCATGCTGATATTTGTGAATGACCCCTATGCATTTTCCAGCCCGATATACACTAGCCCAAGAATTTACATTTACCTAAGCCTGGTATCCTCTAAAGGCATATATGATAATTCTCAGTGTTTTATAAAGTACTGAATTCATCCACCTCTCAGAAAAAAAATACACAAACGTAGAGAAAAAGAGAATAAGGCAAATATGAAAGAAGTATTAACATTTGTTGAATCTGTCTGAAGGAATATGGGAGTTCTTTGTATAATGCTTCACCCTTTTCTGTGAGTTTAAACTTTCATATTAGTGGTTCAAGTCAGGGGCTCCTGGGAAGCTCAGTCAGTGGAGAGTCGAACTCTTGACCTTAGGGCTGTGATTTCATGCCCCCTGTTGGTTGTGGAGCCTACTTTAAAAAAAGTTGAAATCAAGAAGGCACCCAATTTGGGGAGATAGGGGAGCTGTCAAGTAGAAACAAGGATACAAGCTTTCTCTAAGTTCATTTTGAGATAAGTAACTCCAATTTTTGTGGATTCTCCAGCTCTGACCTTTTCTCACACCTCAATCCTTGACAAACAGTCATAAAGAAATGGGAAGCAACCAGTCATGGGTCACAGAATTCATCTTGGTGGGATTCCAGCTCAGTGCAGAGACGGAAATGTCCCTCTTCTGGCTCTTCTCCCTGCTCTACATCTTCAGTCTGTTGGCAAACGGCATGATCTTGGGACTCATCTGTCTGGACCCGAGACTACACACCCCCATGTACTTTTTCCTCTCCCATCTGGCCATCATTGACATCTCCTATGCATCCAACAATGTCCCCAAGATGTTGGCAAACTTAGTGAATCAGAAAAGAACCATCTCCTTTGCTCCATGCGTAATGCAGACATTTTTGTATTTGGGTTTCGCTGCTACAGAGTGTCTGATTCTGGTGGCCATGTCCTATGATAGGTTTGTGGCAATCTGCCACCCCCTCCAGTATACTGTCGTCATGAGCTGGAGAGTGTGCCTGGTCCTGGCTGTCACTTCCTGGTCATGCGGATTTATTCTGGCTCTGATACATGCAATTCTCCTTCTAAGGTTGCCCTTCTGCGGACCCCGGGAAGTGAACCACCTCTTCTGTGAAATCCTATCTGTCCTCAAGCTGGCCTGTGCTGACACATGGATCAACCAATTGGTTATCCTTGCTGCCTGTGTGTTTGTCTTAGTTGGGCCCCTCAGCTTAATGCTGATCTCCTATATGTGCATCCTCTGGGCCATCCTTAAGATCCAGTCTGGGGAGGGCCGCAGAAAGGCCTTCTCCACCTGCTCCTCCCACCTTTGTGTGGTTGGACTCTTCTTTGGCATAGCCATGGTCGTTTATATGGTCCCAGATTCCAAACAACGAGAAGAGCACGAGAAAATATTGTCCCTTTTTCATAGTCTCTTTAACCCAATGCTGAACCCTCTCATTTACAGCCTGAGGAATGCTCAGGTAAAGGCTTCTTTGTACAGAGCACTGAAGAAAATTTAAATTTAAATCTAAATTTCCATGTGGACTATAGATAGAATGTTGTTTGGGGGTTTCCTTTTTAAATTATGCTGTTTGCTGAAGCAAAAACTCAGAAGTTCTCACTTGGAGGCTTGAACTAAACGTGGTAATTTTCCATCTTCTAACTCTAAAAATAGGGCCACGCTCTAAAACTGACTGTGTTAGTATTTGGGACATCTAAATTATCAGAATATTTAGCCTTTCTTTTAAAAATTATTAAATTTCTTTCTCTTTCAAAGCCAGGAATATTAATGTATGGAGAAAAAAATTAAGTGTAAAACCCACATCAGTGCATGACTCTGGCTTATGTATTTTGACATATGTGACTTTTTATCACCTTGTGGCAGCTGGATGGAATATGGTAAGATTAATACCATAAGAATGAACCTCCACAGTAGATCTGAGATTCCAATACAGAAACTATTGTGAATTATATGATTCTACCTCACCAGTTGTGAGTCTGATGAAGGAAGAGTTTAGAGAAGTGCTAAATTCCTTGTTGGAATAATTTAGGCGGAAAGGGCAATGTGTTAGGGAAAGCTTTCATCCAATAAGAAACTATGTAAAAAAAAAATCCTAAACTATAGTAAATGCTTAGGATTTGGTGTAATAAAGAAAATTCATGCATAAATGTTTAAATGGTTCTAGAGTTAAGAGTTTTGAATATTGCTCAAACATATTTATTTGTGGGTTAGAATAATTTTTTAAAAAAATAATTTCTAGTACGACAAGATTGATTCACCTGTTGAAGTTCTTGAAATTGTTCCCACAATAGTTTTCATAATGATTGGGCCAACTTGTCTGTAGATGGTTTGGGGTAGCACCAAATATCAGGAGATAACTATGGTATACCTAACATCATCTTTCTCTCAGGGAGGCAGAAGTTTCTCTGGATTTACCAGATTGAACAACTGTCTTCATGATGCTAATGCTGATAAAATAAATAAGAGCTGCTTTTTTCCCAATGATTCAATATTTATAGATACCGCAAAATGATCACCACAGTAAGTCTAGTTAAATTGATCACCATACATAGTTATAATTTTTTTTTCATGTAATGAAAACTTTTAAGGTCTACTCTTTTAAGAGCAACTTTCAAATATGTAGTACAGTAGTCATAACTCTACTTTGTTGTGCATACATCCCCACGACTTCTTTATTTTGTAAGGGAAGTTTGTATGTCTTGATCCTCTTTATCCATTTCACCCATTCCCCACACCATGGCCTCTGGCAATCAGCAATTGTTCTCTGTATCTATGAGCTAGTTTTGTCTTCCTTTCCTTTCCTTTTTTTCCCCTTTCCTTCCCCTTCCCATTGCCATTCCACTTTCCCTTCTTTTCCCCTTCTCCTTCCCCTTCCTTCCCTCTTTCTTTCCCCATTCCCTTCCCCCTTCCCCTCCCCCTTCCTTTGCCTCCCCTCCCCTCTCTTCCCCTCTCCTCCCCTCCCCACTCCTCCCCCTCCTCTCCTTTCTTTTCATTTTCCTTTTCCCTTTCCTTTCCTTTCCTTTCCTTCCTTTTCTTTCCAGCTCCCCATATAAGTGAGATAATATGGAATTTCTTTTTTCCAATCTGGCTTATTTCACTAGCATAATGTCCTCACAGTCCATCCAGGTTGTCACAAATGGCAAAGTTTCCCTCTTTTTATAACTGAAAAGTATTTCATTGACCACATTTTTAAGTCCATTGTTCCGTCGATGGACACTTAGGTTGTTTCCGTGTCTTGGCTTTTGTGAATAGTGCTGCAATGAACATAGGGGTGCAGACATTTTTTTGAGTGATTTCATTTCCTTTGGATGAATACCCAGGAATAAAATGGCTGAATCAAATTATAGTTCTATTTTTGAAATTTTTGAGGAACTTCCATAACTTTTTTCCCACAGTGGCTGCACCGGTTTACATTCCCATCAACAGAGCACGAGAGTTCCCTTCTCTCTGCATCCTCACCAACACACGTAGTCCTTGTGTTTTTGATGATAGCCATTCTAATAGGTGTGAGGTGATATTGTTTTTTGATGATGATTAATGATGTTGAGCACCTTTTTGTGTACCTGTTGGCCATGTGTATGTCTTTGGAAAAATGTCTATTCAGATCCTCTGCCTATTTTTAAAACTGATTGTTTTATTGCCATTGAGCTGTATGAGTTCTTTATATATTTCGGATATTAACTCCTATCAGATATATAATTTCCAAATATTTTTTCCCACTTAGTAGGTGGTCTTTTCATTTTGCTGATGGTTTTCTTTGCTGTACAGATATTTTGGTTTTATTTAAAAATGTATCAAGAATTTAAGTAGTCTCCATTTTTTGACAAGTCATGGAAACTTTATTAACATCAAGATTTATAAAACTCTGGGGTGCCTGGGTGGCTCAGTCGGCTAAGCATCTGACTTTGGCTCAGGTCATGATTTCACAGTTTGTTGGTTTGAGGCCCACATGGGCTTGGTGCTGACGGGTCAGAGCCTGGAGCCTGCTTTGGATTTTGTGTCTCCCTCTCTCTCTGATCCTCCCCTGCTCACACTGTGTGTGTGTCTCTCTCTCAAAAATAAATAAACATTAAAAAATTTATAAAATTCTAGGGGTGTCTGGGTCACTCAGTCAGTTGAGTTTCCGACTTTGGCTCAGATCATGAGTTTGAGTCCTGCATCAGGCTCTGTGCTGACAGCACAGAGCCCAGAGTCTGCTTCAGATTCTGTGTCCCTCTGTCTTTGCTCTTCCCCTACTCACGCTCTGTCTCTCTCTGTCTCTCAAAGATAAATAAACATTAAAAAATTTTAAAAGTTATAAAAATCTAGAATAAGTACAAAATTAAGCATAATTAAATTTTATTTAAAAACAGAGTACACAATTAAAAAATATATATGTAGTTCTCAAAGCATATAATATACAGTATTCAACACTGCAAGAAATATATATGCTGAAAAAGGCAACCAAAAAGGTGAAGTCCATATTGCTGCTGTAGGTGTTTAATATGCCTAAGTAGATAAATACACAAATAGAATTCACTTAACTAGGCAAAGGATTATTATACATACTGCCTCTTTGTTGCCAGTTTTTTCCATGATAATTATCATAATTTTATGTCTAAATTGTTCATATATGCTGCCAACACATGATTGTAACTATAAAAATAAAGACAATCCTATGCCTTTTCCCTTTTCTGAGCAAGATAATTATTTTGGGATAAAAAATGCCACAATATTTAGAGTTAGAAATTCTTCAGAGACTAAGTCTTTGCTGAAACGTGAAATGAAGACAGTTCTAGAGAAGATTACAGTGTTTCAATTCAGTGTTTCCAATAAGAATTAAAAAATTGGCTTGACTATGGCCCCAAGTCAATACCTCAGATTCTAAGATGGCAGCCTGTGTATTTTGAATAAGCTTAAGTATATTCAGGAATGTTAGCAAGCTTATAAAGTATCAAGCTATTCAAATGAATCAAAATGGGAAACGTCATATGTTTGTGATATCAAACATGATGCACTTTTAAGTAAAAGTTTAAAGCATTTCTCCATGATCTTATTTCTTATACATAAAGAATGAATGGAAAAACAGAAATAAAGTTGTTGAAAATTCTTAAAATAAGATCATCAAAAAACTGTGTTTCTAAACTATGATCCAGTTGGGGCGCCTGGGTGGCTCAGTGGGTTAGGCATCTGATTTCAGCTCAGGTCATGATCTCATGGTTTGGGAGTTTGAGCCCCACATCAGGCTTTATGCTGACAGCTCATAGCCTGGAGCCTGTTTCAGATTCTGTGTCTCCCTCTCTCTCACTCTGCTCCTCCCTTGTTCACACTCTCTCTCTCTCTTTCTCTTAAAAATAAACATGTTTTAAAAACTTAAAAAAAATCCACACTAAACTATTATCTGTTTCAAAATTATTTGCAGGGTATAACTTAGAGTAGAATTTAATTTTTACCCCGGTGCTTAGCTGTATGTTTGTCCTGTCTACTCCTGAAATGCCTCAGAGGTGTCAGATCTATATTTTGTTGTTTTGATGTCGCTGTGAATACTGTACTGTAAGCTGCATTATAGGAAAGCTTATAGAATCTTCTTTCAGAGGCAGAGACCAGCAGTTGTAGCCTTCTGGTGAGATCGGACGATCTTCCAAAAGTGATGACGTTTCCACAGAGTCCCAGCGGGGACAAGCTGTGCCCACAGCCTGACTCTGTCACAGGAAAGCTGCGGAGGAGGGAAAGCACACACACCTGGACACGACACCGGCATGAGATGGAAGCAATAAAATACACCCCCCCACACACACTCCCACCCCGCCCTGGGGTTAGTCAGAGGTCAAGGATTCAGAGATACCTCAGGTTGAAAGGGTGACACTTTCCTCAGATTAGAGTCAGGGAGATGGGACCCAATGTCATCTCCGCTAGGTACTGTGTGGCTGGAGCAAAACCCAGGGCCCTCATCCTGAACAGGAGTAACACTTCTGCCCCAGAGGATCAAAGCTGCCAGGGGGACGCACATCAGCACGGTGCTCAACACAAGGACACCCGGACAAAATGACACGTTCAGCTAGACGTCATCCAGAGACCGCTGTGGGTCAAGCATGAAGACTAAGGACGGTTCCCGCTGTGGACACGCTTCTGGAATCCTGGGGTGTCCCACTGCTCGGATGTGAGGCTCTTTCCTCTCGAGCTGGGCCTGGAACAGCAGCGTCCCACTGCGGGGCCGCTCAAACGTGAAGAAATAATCGGTTTTGCTGGCAGCGCTCTCATACTCACTGGTTATCACTAGCACGCCTGACCATTATTCTCCTTTAGCCTTCAAAGCCTTCAGAGATCTCTGCTTACCTGTCCTCACCATGGACCCTTTCCTTCTTGTGCGACCCGAGACAGTGATTTTCTTTAACGCCTCAAGAAAATGGCAGGAGCTCTAAAAACATCAAGGCAGTAGTATCTTCTATGCTATGATGTTACGTTTTTTCTTGGGAATAATGTAGAGAACTAACAAGGTGATGAGCTGCATACCCATGGCCAGGGGGCCCTCCCTTATTTGTCAGAAGAGGAGCCTCTGGGTCACTTTCTCTGGAACCTTCTGGAATAACAAGGGTGAATCACAGCACCTATCTCAGATAGGTGTAGAGGTTCAGACAGGGACGGAGGGCTGTCCTACAAATGGACAAGCATCAGAGCGGGCAGTAAGCACACAGTACAATACAAGGAAATGACCTCACTGCAGTGACCTGAACTAGCTGTTTAGCCCCTCCCACTGGGGCTCTTTGAAGTGCAGCTTCTTTCAGATTATCTAGTGTCGTTTGACCCCTGACAAGGCCCAACCTGACTGCTGGAGAATCAAGCAGAAAGACAGAATGTCAATTAGTGACCAGTTTACTGAACACGGGCTCCAGAGGCAGCCTTCCTGAGTTCAAATCCAGTCTCTGCCACTTACCAGCTGCTGACCCTGGGCTCGTAATTTAACCTCTCTGTCTCCATTCTCCCATCTGGTGATAATAATTGTATCTGCCTCACAGAGCAATCACGTAGACTGAGCTAATTTTTGTAAATGCTTAGAGCATGCATAATACATAGCAGGAACTGTGTAAGTGTTTGATAAATGACAGAATAACCACATTTACCATGGGCTTGGTATTGTGATCAGGATTAGAATCCAAGGATAGAAAACTGTATCTCATATTACCTTTCCCCTTTAATGCATAAAGTTGATCAGTGAGAAGAGGTGAGATTAGAAGCTGAGAAAACAGGTGTCCCAATCTGTAGTGAGACGGGACATTTTTGCAAGATGCAGTTCACAGCCCCTCCTGAAAAGTCATTAGAGACCTTGCTGAGTCTCTGAGCAGTTTTCTAACAGACTTTCATGGTATTTCAAGAAACTTTCTGGCTATCAGAAAGTCAGATAAAACTGACTGTCAGTTTGGGAACTTGCCTACATCTTTTTGTGATTAACCTAAAAATCTTTAACCAGACATTTTCATATTGTATCTGCTCTTTCTTTTTTCCCACAGGATGTTTTTACCAGCAGGAGGCATCACTGAGTTTGGTTTACTCAGCAACCTCTCTTTAAGGGGCACCTGGGTGGCTCAGTCGGTTGAGTGTCTCACTTCGGCTCAGGTCATGATGTCACGCATTTGTGGGTTCGAGCCCCGCGTCGGGCTCCGTGCTGACAGCTAGCTCAGAGCCTGGAGCCTATCTTAGGATTCTGTGTCTCCCTCTCTCTGACCCTCCCCTGCTCATGCTGTCTCTCTCTCTCAGAAATAAGTAAAACGTTAAAAAAAAGCAGCTTGTTTAAAATAGAACCTCCTGGTGAGGTCAAAATCACTTTCCTTCTCTTTTCCTTTCCTCCTTTTGCTTCCTGTTTGTTTGTTTGTTTTTAACAAAGTAACCCAAGTTTGGAAAGGAGAAGCCCAGAGAAACCTTGAGACAGCCATGGTTCTCAAATCTTAGCTTACACCAGAATCACCTGGAGGGTTTGTTAAAGCCCTGATTGCTGGGCTCCGCCCCTGCAGCGTCTGATCCTGCAAATCTCAGTGAGGTCTGAGAATGTGCATTGCTAACAAGGTTCCTGGTGGAGCAGATGGTACCAATCCACGAATCACACTTGAGATAAACAAATCTCAATGGAAAAAGCTTTTCATCATGACCTGCAAACCAGGCACAACGTTTCTTTCCTTCTTCAAACCCTAAAGCTCTCCCCACCCCTCTGGGAGAGGGGGTGCACTCAGAGAGACTGATAATCCCAACCCACGAAGTTGGGAGACAACCCCATTGGAGGGGAGGATGCTGAGTGAATAAAGTTAAAGGGATGTCGGGGAGGGTACAGGGGAACTTTCCTGGAATATTTCAGTGGGAAATTCCCTGGGAGAATCAGGTTCTCACCCTGAGAAGCCACTTTTTAAAAAAAAATTTAATGTTTATTCTTGAAAGAGAGACAGAGTACAAGCGGGAGAGAGGCAGAGAGAGAGGGAGACACAGAACCCAAGGCAGGCCCCAGGGCCCGAGCTCTCAGCACTGAGCCCAATGCAGGGCTTGAGCCGAAGTCAGACACTTAACCGACTGAGCCACCCAGGTGCCCCCCGAGAAGCCACTTCTGAATCTCCACTAACTGGTACTTTTGTGCGGGTTGGATTGTATCCATTTAAACTGGAGAAAAGGCTGGGTTGAGCATTCTTCATGACTCTCAGGGAAAGGTCGAGGCACTCGACAACATTTGAGCTGCAGCGCTTTTCTCCAGGGGAAGAAGTGAGGAGACAGAGAGACCCATGCACAGCCCCAAATTCCCACTGGTGTCCCTGACATCCGGACCCCCCCAATTCCCATCTCTCCACAGCCCTGCTCCATAGATGCAGGGGGAGGGAAAGGAGTGCAGTCTGCCTGTGATGAGCATCCCTTCTCCCCATTCCTTAATTCCTGTAGGTGGAATATATCCAAACTACCCTCCCAAAGTTTGTCCTGGTTACAGGTTATTTGGGAAACAAGTTTAGTTTTACAAATACACCTCATTCTCCAACCCAATGCTGCAACATCGATTAACATCTTGGAGTTGTTTTTCTCAGGGCTCCCAGCCTCAGCTGGTGGTCATAAGCCTCACGTGGGGAGCGTTTACAACCCACAAGGTCAGGACCCGGCCTTGGACCCACATCATCAGAATCTGGAGGCTCAGGTCTCTCAGAACTGCTGAAGTCCCCAGGTGATTCCAGTGGGCCCTCTAAGGGTAGAAAACATCCCAGTTTCAATCAAAGAGCCAGTTACATCTCTGTGAGGGTTGAGCTCCTTGGATTAGGGCAGTAAGGAAATGCCAGGTTTAGGGGCAGGGAAGCTGCGGGAGGGGCTGCGTGCAGAGTGAAAGACAAGACTGGGGAGTGTGGGAGCTCTGGAGAAAAGGAGCTGCTGTCAGAGATCAGGGAACTTGCATAAGTAACATCCGGTGTCCACAGTCACCAGAGGCCTCAATCATGATCTGTTGAATAATGACTGAAAACCTCAGCTTTCCCAAGTTGGCTGCACTTCCAGCCCAGCTCTGACTCTGCAGCGGGGTGAGGGTGAGACTGAAGGTAAGTGCTTGAAACTCACCCCCAACGTCTTCCTTTCTTGTAGAGCAGAGCTTTTGCTATTCAAAAGGCCACCCTAAGTCTGGCTTTGTTGTAATTAAGATACTGTCATTTGGGGCTCAAAGGCATCAGCACTTAGAGGATGCGCATTAGGGAAGACAGTGGTTATTTCACACAAGATGAGACTTTTCGTTTTTAACTTAGAGAATGGTGGTTTGAATTTCTTGTGGAGGGGAATAGAATGCATTGATGATAATGTTGATCACTTGTGCCTTTTACATGGTGAATAGAATACAAATTTGAAGTATTTGGTTAAAATCTCTGCTTATTTGTGGACTTAAGAAAATAAAACACAATGACCCACATAGTGAATAAACCCTATGGCTGTAGTAGTAAAAGAAGTGATTTCTTTTCTGAAGACTTTATCCTGTTTAGCTGCTTTTAAGTTAGTGGACCCAAAGAGTCCCCTGAAAAATTTCTAGAAAATGGGCTCCTCAGGTGAGCGTGTAATGCTAAAGTATTTTTCTTAACTGTCAAACCCCTTGATTCAGAGAGTTGTCATTGTATTTTCAACTAGTTAGATTGGGCAGAATTTTCCGTTGATCTCTGGTATTCAGAAACTGTATAGGTGAGTGTTTTTCTCCAGTGCTTAAGTGTGTTTTTCTTTCCCACAGAGAATAGATGGATCATCAAGGCAAGAAATATTTTCAAAGTAACATCCCTGTGCTTAGTCATGACTCACTTATAAGCCACTTGGTCTCTTTATATTAACGAGGTGCTCTCAGATTCCTCTTTACATTCTTTTTCTTCATACCTGTTTTCAAAACCTTGTAAAGGATATCCCAAGTTGTCTTCTACCAAATCCATTTCCTGATTTTAGACATTCAAAATTCATGTTCTGGATGCACATTTCATTTCTCCTTATTTCTTTCACCGTGGTGGTCTTCTCACTGTTCAAATGGCAAGACCATTATCTGCTCATCCTCACCTGAGAACTTCATTCATGTCATTTCCTACGCTGGAGTAGCCTCTCTACCAGTGACGAACTGCTGGCCATGGCAGCTAGCCACCCCATGAGGACCATTCTGACCATCGAAACAGCCCCTCATTGATCCACTTGTTTCAAGAAGTTGCCATACAAAATACACCCTCTCTAACTTTGAACAGTCTTTCCGCCTTTGAGTGACCTTATACTGCTTGCTTACCCCCACTGTGGCCAACCAAGGACTGCCTAATGTCCCAGAAGACAAATTAGACTCCTTGACTTCCAAGAAGGAGCACTGGTGTGGTGGTGGTGGTGCAGAATATCATGATAGTCCAGGGAAAAGAGTGTTTTGAAGAGAGGGAGAGAGAGCAATTGACTGTGTTAAATGCTGCCGACAGGTCAGGTGAGATAAGGACAGAGAATTGTTGTTGATCAAGATCATTGGTATTTTGTGACAAAGAGTCTCACATTCTGACTAGACATGTTTAAGGGAAGAGGAGCAAAGGCATTTGTGACAAATTGTGGGAGAGCAGGCTGTGAGTAGGCAGGACGGCTGGGGTTCCGGGTATAAGTGGCGGGCTGTCCTTCATGAGGGACAAACCAGTAACTTCCCAGTAACAGCAGAGGAGCTGGGAATAATGCGGGTCCAGGAACTCCGTGAGGGTCTTAGATAGGATTGTGCAAGCTCTCGTTTGATTCTTGTGTGTTCTCAGTCACTGTCAGTCAGTAGCTGGGACTGTGCGTGGGAAGACTCCTGCGAGGTTTAAAGAGAGAAAATAAGAAAAATCACCTGGAGAGGAGACTAGGGAAACAAGACACAGGATGAGCTCTGGTAGCATCAAGGACAAATTGATGTGAATACTCATGAATTTAAGGGGATCTGAGTCATTACGACTATGTGTTTCCCTCTAGCTGTGTGGGTGCTAGCAAAGTCATTTATCATCTTTTACATCTAAATGCTTAGGGCACAATGGCTTCTCTAAAATGGGATGTATATTGGGAGAGAACTGTTTTAGCAATGGGACAAAATGGGGTGTCTGAGTGGCTCAGTTGGTTAAGTGTCTGACTCTTGATTTCAGGTCAGATCATGATCTCATGGTTAGTGGGATGGAACCTTGCATCGGGCTCTGCACTGTCAGCATGGAGCCTGCTTAGGGTTCTCTCCCTCCCTCTCCCTCTCTGTCCTGCCCCTGCTCATGTTCTCTCTTTCACTCTCTAAATAAAATAAGGGACAAAGCTTGGGCAGTAGCTTGAAATCAAAAAAAGGCAGGAAAGCATCGAGGGACTGGGATTCAATCTCCACGAGTTTCTCCATAAAAATTAATATTTGCAATAGATACTCCTGGTAATTATTTCATATTAACACTTCTCAGCAGGCAAAGATTGTTCATTCCCTAAAGAAAATAGAGTTCTTTGAGGCTGCCTTAATAAGCACCAGGGGGTTTACATTCATCATGAACCTTTCCAAAAGTAGAACATGGAGGCAGGAAATTTCAAGATCAAATACACAGCACATTCATATCCTTGGGGATTGTACTAGGTGACATAATAAAATATGACTTATTTGTTAAATTTTTATACCAAGATCCTCTTTAGTACAGATACCCATCATTCTTCCTGAGTTCTTCTCTGCATAAGCAGATGCATGCATGTGTACACACACACACACACACACACACACACACACAGAGAGAGAGAGAGAGAGAGAGAGAGAATGACTATAAAGCTGGAAAGCCAAGAGGTGAGGGGCAGGTTTTTACTCTACCTGTAGGAAAGACCTAGAATGGTGGGAAGACGCTTTGTAATTTGTTCTCCGGATGCCATAGATATGTCTCTGGGGAATAGGTTGGTTCTAGGTGATCAGAGTATAAAGCCCTCACATCTAGAAGCCTCCTGAGCACCCCTGGGTCCTGTTCAGTGATCAGGGCAGAAGGGGATCCGGAACGCATCATTTCCTCAAAACTGCTTCAGGGAGTGGGTGACACAGCTCCAACCTTTTCCCAGCTCTGTGCCAGGTCCTGTACATGAAAGCCCAACTTGAGAAAATGCAGGAGATCGTACTTCCGTTTCTCTAAGTCATCATTTGTACATTGGTTAATAGTTTACAGAAGAGCAGGGCAGAGAGCTGGCAGAAACTGATAAAACCTGACAGGTTTGGAAGGAGAAAAGACCACTTTTGTGAAGATGCATTTTTCCTCACTATTTTGGGAGACTTGGAGCAGTATCTGTTTGTTCCCCATGCTGATAGGTGTCTGACTTCTCTTAATTCCCCTCTGGTCATTTATGCGAAGGGGCTGGTGAGACTAACTGTCCCTGGCTCATTATATCAACTAAAAAGGGTGTAAGTGGGGCGCGTGGGTGGCTTAGTCGGTTAAGCGTCCGACTTTCGCTTAGGTCATGATCTCGCGGTTCGTGGGTTCGAGCCCTGCGTCGGGCTCTGTGCTGACTGCCAGCTCAGAGCCTGGAGCCTGTTTCAGTCTGTGACTCCCTCTCTCTCTGACCCTCCCCTGCTCACGCTGTCTCTCTCTCTCTCTCTCCTAAGAAATAAATAAACCATTTTTAAAAAAGGGGGTGTAAGACCATCTGATCCTTTTTTCTCACATTACAAATGATGGTGAATTCAGAGGTGTTACGTCGTTCGTCCTTGAACTATACTTCATTTCTTCCTCTGCTGAGAACCATGTGTTCCTACTGCATCCTAGGAATATTCTCCAGCCAGAGAAGTGAGAAACATTAGGGTCCTTTTCTTTGCTGCCCAGGAGGGAGATGTTAATAAGTAGCAGGAAGAAATCCTATAGCTATTAGATAAAGATTCCATAATTATTTCTTCTTGCAGCATTGAAGCTAGTACAGGTGACAGAATAGCTTCTTTTTTGATTTGATGGCCCTCATCCGAGGGAAACCCTTTGTCCAATCCTAGATAATGTGATAATGTGACTACAGTCATCAGCACATGTGGAGGGAAAGATCTAGCTGGTGAAAATCTGGTAAAGCATCCCGTGTTTGTACTTGGCGACGTATTCAGAGCATTTTACAGAACTCAAAAGGAAATCAAGAGTCCTGTCAGCTTGTAATGTGATGAGGCATAGAATTTCTAACACCTTCCTCTAAACTGCGGTCATCTATTTTCATCTGTATTGTCAACATCCTTACAGTTGAGATTTAAGTTACTACTTATTAGGCTAAAAGGGTTTTCATATTGATATTAGCCCAAATTTTGCTGCGTAAAAGGAGCAAATAGATGATCTGCTAGCAGGAAATTACTGGAAAGACATTCTAGGTAGCATCTACCTGAGCTTATAAGCCATCAGAGTCCACCTAAGTGGTATGAGGTATCAGAACTGAAGGATTTCACTTCTACAACGAGTCAGGGAAAGCAGTGATTAGTTCTCTGTAGACATGAGGGAGGGTGGGACAAGTTCTAGGAATATTAAATATTAAAGATAAAGCCCTCCAATGATGCTTTTATAATATAAATGCTACTTTTTTACTAAACAAAATTCCAAACATATTATATTAAAATTATGTAGAAATTTAAATGCATTAACTGTATCTCCTGTAAAGTAAATTCTTGTAGACACTGTGACAAATGTATTCTCTTAATCTATGATGACAGCCTGCCTGAAATGTAGAAAAAATTTTAGATTAAATGTTTGAGAACTGGATTTAGAAGGTAATACCAGATAATTGGGAGCATTGAAGAGAGACAATGAAGATAGATGGCCATCTGAGAGTCTAAGTCTGCTCTGAGAGCCAAAGGATCAAACAAATGTCCGGGTACTATCAGTACAAGGAAAAAAAGCTATAATTCGATTTATGTATAAATTTGAGAATTTGTGTAGAAAAGATTCTACATTAAACTACGTAGCTAAGGCCCCAAGCAGTCCCAAATCTGGACACAACGGCAGACCAGAACTAGCAATTGAAGCAGCAGCCCACCGTGGAGTCTTTTTAATGATTTGGGTTGAGACGAATAATGTTTAAAGACTTAATGACATTAATTGTAACATTATTACCTAAACTTTGGATGTTAAAGATAGGCACTGAAGTTAGATGAAAGCCTTAGGATCATTTTTACTGGTTAGCCGACCAATATTGCTTGAGGGACTCATGAGCTATCATTAAATAGAAAAACCTCTGGTATATAGCACAGAGGTTTGTCACTATAAGAAGTGAATTATAAATCAGTGTATTTGCCATTTGATATTTTATTCAGGGCTTTTATCTGAAATCAGTGTATTTGTTTTACCCCAGAGGCAATGCTATAAAAATCAGACTTTTCTTCAGTTTCAGGTTTTGAAGGGTGACTTCCTTCCTTCCTTTTCCTGAAAATCAACCACATGAATACTATATATAACCTATACACTATCCTAAACGTGTCTTCCTAATTATTGACCACTTTTCACATGGTAAATGATCTGGAAACTTGCATTCTTTTATACAGATTTGCCATATCATTCTCAACACATACTGAAAACACAGAGCTATTTTTCTCATTTATGGTGAATTACAGGAGCTAAAATTAGATAGTATCCCACAAATTAAATTTAATACCAACAGAGTTTTATAAAATTCTTTAGGGGTGAAATATATAATGGGAGTTAGTAGGTTGAGTATAAGTAAAACCAACTTTTGAAATTAAAATTTTAAACTTTATTTTTACTTAACTATGGATAAATATCTATGCTACTATATATTTTTTTAAAAAGTCATTAAATCTATAGATCTTTTTCAGAATTATCTCCTTCAGTTTAGAACCAGAAAATCATACCTATTCCCCTGCCTGATGTCCGATTACATTTTGGATTTCAAAGGTGATGTGATACACTATAATTTTTAAAATCCTCATTCATAGGATTTTATTCCCATATTAAAGACAAACTAAACAATGTTAATTGATGTTCATAGGTTCTGAAATCAGAGAACCCCTCTATGGAACTCAGTATTGATTGCAGAATTTTTGCATGGATTTTGTGGATGATGCCAAGGGTACCCCATCCATAACACATTTCTATTCTACAGCGCACGTGAGCCTGGCCTCCAAGTGCCAGCATTTGAATTTGTTTGCCTGGTCACTTGCCCTGGCCTCCAGAGCCACATTGCTAGCCCATTAGGCAGGGAGAGGGAGCCTAATGCTTGGTCCATCCACCCCAAGGCCCTCAACCTATAGCTGGTTCTACATAGTAAATCGGTTCAGCTTCGAGGAAACTTTATCTTCCTTGACCTCCAGATAGCTTAACACTGAGAAGCCTATTCTACACTGGCTCCAAGATTTTTCCAATACGTTCAAGCTCCAATTGCTACAATTTTAGCCGGCTTGACCACCTACTCTTCAGGGGATACCTTTTCCTGATTTTCCCCCTTTCCTCCACCTCTACTTGTACTTCCTGGGATTATCTTCTAAAAACTACCTGTGGATGAATAGTTGTCTCCAGGTTGACTTCTAGAGGAACCCAAACTAAGATATACATATTTTAAATAGAATCAATATTTAGATGTATTTAATTTATAATGGGAAAAGATGTTCACAGATGGGAGGGAATTTTGAACATAGATGAAACTTGACATGGTGATTTTTTTATGTTTATGAATATAAAAGCTATTTGTAGGATTCTGGGGATTCTAGCACCAAAATATTTGGTTGTCAGAATATATTTCATTACTACTTAAAAACTGTCATTTATACCATTTCATCCATAAAACAAAAAATGTTAAACTGATGTTCACAGATTCTGAAATCTGTACTGAGCACAAAATTTGGGGAATGTGCTTATGACTCTCATTTTTTATTTCTAGAAACTGATTTTATAGAGAGAAATAGTCCAGATATTGTTTGTCAAATAAGCATCCCAAAACTTTATTTTTCTAGGAATAAGTAAATCACATCATGCATTTTTAAATGTTTATTTTGAGAAAGAGAGAGCACACATGTGTGCATGATAGTAGGGGAAGGGCAGAGAGAGAGAGAGAAAGAGAATCCATGCTGAGCACAGAGCACAAAGCACAACATGGGGATTAACATGCGGCTCCATTTCATGAACCGTGAGATCATGACCTGAGCTGAAATCAAGAAACCAACTAACCACATTGGACACTTAGCCAACTGAGCCACCCAGGTTTCCCTAAATCATACATTTTAAAAACTAATTATAGAAGTGCCTACAATAAATATTTGTATGGATGCATGGGTTGTATTGTCAAGCAAAAGGATAAGCCCTTGTTTCAATCTTCTCTAGTAAGTTAAGATAGAATTTTTTTCCCTTGGAAGCTACAAAAAAGTTATTATAATCATCTCATGAATATTCACATACAAAATTATGTAGAGGAAAACCAAGCTGTAATAAATTTAAAGGATTGACATTATGCAAAGCCTCTTTTCTGATCACGATAGAATGAAACTAGAAACTAATAATAATAGTAAAACCAAAAAATCATAAATAAGTGTAAATTAGAGACTCCACTCTTTAAACAACCAATTGGCTCAAAGAAGAAAACACAACAGAATTAGAATATACCTTGAAGCTACTGAAAACCAGTATATCAAATTTTATGAGATACATAGAGAGTGGTGCTACAAAGGAAATTCATATCCATAAACACTTACGTTAAAAGAGAAAAATGATCTCTAATATAACCTAATATTATATCTTGAAGAACTAGAGAAGAAAGAGCAAACTAAAGCCAAAGCCAGAAGAAAGAATAAAAATTTCAAGTGGAGATCAAGGAAGCAGAAAATAGAGAAAAAATAAAGAAAATCAGTGAAATTAGTTCTTCAAAAGGATCAACAAAATTGATAAAACCTTGGATAGATTAATGAAAAAAATTGATATTACTAAAATCAGAAATGAATGTGGGGAGGGGTGCCTGAGTGGCTTAGTCAGTTGAGCATCTGACTTCAGCTCAGGTCGTGATCTCATGGTCTGCGAGTTTTAGCCCCACGTTGGGCTCTGTGCTGACAGTCATAGCCTGGAGCCTGCTTCGGATTCTGTGTCTCTTTCTCTCTGCCCCTCCCCTGATCATGCTCTGCCTGTCTCTCAGAAATAAACATAAAAAAATATATAAATGTGGAGAAATTACTACTGATTTTATAGAAATGAAAAGGAATAGAAGAAAGGACTGTGAAAATTGTATAATCTGATGAAATAGAAAAATTCCTAAAAACACATAACCCATGAAGACTTGAAGAAATAAGAAATCTGAATAAATCCATAATTAGTAAGGAGACTGAATCAGTATTTAAAAACCTCCTAATGAAAGTCCAGGCCAGATAATATCATTGGTGAATTCTACCACCGTTTTTTTTTTAATAGTTTATTGTCAAGTTGGTTTCCATATAACACCTAGTGGTCATCCCCACAAGTGNTGCAGGCCATCCCCTCAGAGCAGTTTCAAGCCTTTCACCTTCCCCCTGGGGATCGAGCCAGAAGCTGCTGCTCCCGTCTCCTCCAGGACGCGCTGGCGAGTGAGGAGCATTTTCAACTGGGGTCGCCTTGGACCTGTGCTCCCGCCTAGGGTCAGCTGGACACCAGGAAACGCGGTCCCTCTGTGTCCTGTCACCCAAAATATTACCACCGTTTAAACAAACAAGTAAATAATGCTGTTTCACAAACTCTTCTAAATATTGAAGAGGAGGGAACACTTCTAACTTATTCCATGAGGCCAGTATTACCCTGTTACAAAAGTCAGACAAAGATGCTACAAAAAAAGAAAACTGTATCTCTATATAAATAGGAGAAATGATCAATAATCAGAATCTGGATCTGGGAGCATATTAAAAGCATCATACAGTATGGTTGGGGGTATTCCTGGTAAGCAGCCTTATTTCCGGTACAAAAATCAATCAGTGTAATACACCAGATTGGTAGAATGAAGGGAAAAAACACCTGATTCTCTACCTGATGGGAAAAAACTCACTTGAGAAAATTCAATATCCTTTAATGATGAAAAAAGAAAACTCCACAATCTAGGAATAAGAAGGAAACCATGAGAGAAAAGCCATGGTGAAGGCCCTACTATTATTTGGTCTGTTCTCCATTAGTGGAATTGGGTTTCACATGAGGTTTGCAAACCAAGGCAAATCCCATTGGTGAAGCCTGTAAGATGTGTGCAGAGAATCCAGATGACCTATACCAGCACTTCAAACTCATGGAAACTGTGAGATAGAGTTGTTTGAAGCTGCTACCCTTGTGATAATTTGTTAGGGCAGCAATAAAAAAACTAACGTGCTTTGGAATCGAACAGACATCATTTGAGGGCAGCTCTGGCCCTGGGCTGACGGTTGACAGTTCTTTACTGCAATGGTCCTTTTAATTTTCTGGTTTCAAGATAACTTTACAATTGTAAATATCCTTGAGGACCCAAAGAGATTTTAGTTATATGGGTATTTGTTGGCATTTGTCATAATAGAAATTTTATTTCTTCATTAAACAACTTTAAAACATTTAAGTCACTTAAGAGATAATTACATCATATGATAATTTATATCTTAAACAAACCAGGAGTGAAAAGATGACATTGTTTTACATTTATTTTTTGTAAAATTCTTTTAATGTTTGCCGGTGACAGCTAGATTTTTGTATTTGCTTCTGTAGACCATCTTAAAGTAAAAAATGTCATGTAGCCTTTGAAAAACTCTATTCCACCCTCATGAGTGAATGAGAGTAGAAAAAGAATACTATGTTATTATAAAAATTATATTGATCTCATGGACAACTTCAGAGAGTTTCAGGGTCCCTGGACTAACAATTAAGGAGCTGCTGACTTGGTTTACTTAAACATCAGTCGCCCTGGGTGTAAAATGATTATATTAAACATATATATACCAGGTAAAGCATTTGGCACATTATCAGAAACAGAATAAGGGCTCAATAAGTATTGCTTATGGTTCTTACATTCCTTCCTTAATAAGTGCACACATCACGCTCTCTTGCAGATAGAAATGGACCTTGGCTTTGGGATCTGTTCCTTCTTAGGTTTGCCCTGACAGATTCATGGAAACCACTTCTCAATAATCAGAATCCTGGCTTCCCATGGGCCTTCACGGGGTCTGAAGAGAAACATGAGTTTATAAAGCTGTAGTCTTTTTGGTGGCTTAAATACTGTAATTTGTGAGATCTCCCTCAGGTTTCTTTTTACTTGTGAGATATTCAAAGTCTGTGAACATAAAGAGTGTGATGCTAGGAGGTGCCCTGCCTCTTCCTAGAATTTTCCTCCAAGGCCAATTAGATAAAATCTCTCCTCTCCTCCAGAGAGAGACATTTGAGGGATTTTCCCACCCCCCTCCTCTTTTGGGAGAAATAGAAACATGATGTCTCATGGCCCTTCAGGGAATTTGAGTTCTTTGCTAATTTTAAACAAAACCTTTATTCCTAGAGGTTTAATTTAGAACTTCATATTCTATTGGAAAACTGTCATCAATTGTAATGAAGGTCTTCTGACTCAGATTTCTCCTCTGGAGCCTTCTATATTGCCTTATGTAACTTAACCTCTGAAGGGTCTTCTTTTGGTCAAGACAGATACCCGAGAAGTATCCAGTGCTTACATCTGCTTACATGGAGAGATTTATTTCCACTGTGTGATAGTTTTTAGGATGGTAGTTGAAGTAGAACAGGGTTGAAGCCTGGCTATGTGGAGAGCTATGATATTCCTGAATGAAATATCCTGAGTCCCTCCTGATTCAAAGTTTATGTGGCAGACAGGTGCAATAGATGACCAGTTTCCACCCCCACCCAGCTCCAGAAGCTTCTGTCTGCTGAGCTGTGACAGGACCCATGTAGTCCCTTGGTAGCTTTCTCTTCACTTCCCAGTGTGGTTGAATGGTGGGCTCCACATTAGGGCAACTCTATTGTTTAAGAAGAGATCTGGAAGTAGGAGAGACTTCACATGCAAGTATCTCCCCCCGATAAGGCTTTGATGGAGCCAAAAGAATAAGAGAACTTTCTATTAACTGATATAAAAGGTATTGACAGAGTAGCTTTGTTGCTGGAAAGCAAAATTCTAGTAATAGTTGCAGCAAAGTCCTCTCGCCAAAACCGTGTAAGAGGTAAGTTTGCCCCATAGGTATTTCTCATTGAAATATTCTCAAGCTATCACTCAATTTTAACTGTTATTAGGCTCAGAAATTACTATGCTTGATACAAATATTTATCCTCCCACAAAACAGGATAGAATAAGTGCCAATACCTCCAGCTAAAGTTGGAGAAAGAGCATAACATTCCCTGACTCAGTTACAGGATTTCCCAGGCAGGGGGAGAATTCCTCAGACTGACCACACAGTCCTTCCTTTTCTGAGCTGCTGTTAACTTATTCTCTATTGGGAAGGGGAGATTGTATTCAGGCTATCTTGAAATCTTCTCTATTTCACTGCTGCATTACTTAAAGATTTAATGTACCTTCACTCTTTTCAAAAGTATTTTTTAAGTGAAATAAAAATACCGTAGTGGAAATGAAGATAAAATTTATTCAGATGCAAAAATACCTAACCTAAAAAGTTGAGATGTTATTTTCCATATTTGCACACCATAATATATATTCTATAGTTTTAGAAAAACTTGGTAAGGTTACAATCTTGATGCACTTTTATAGACACCCTTGCCAACACAATCAAAGGTACAGAAACACAGGAATCTAGGACATTATCTCAATTTTGTCAGACTCGTTTCTAAAGGGACACTACTTTCATACTTGATGCCTCCTTTAGGCTGATGTTTTTTCAAAGGCTCAAAATACTGCCACATATGTCTTTATGTTTTTTTCTTAGGTTATTTTATTTTCTGTAAGTCTTTTCATAAAGCAATTTGCTTGAGACTTTCTTCCAGGCATCACTTCAAAGCAGATGCAAGATATTAATTCATTTAGACATTGCCATATTATCTGCAGATACACTATTGTCTATACCTTCAAAGTCTATTCAAATGTACCCTGTAGAAACAATGTATTAAAATTACATGGATCGTTCATAGTATTTTTTGTAAGATCAGTTTTCAAATGATTAAATTCTAATTTTGAACTTCTTTCTGGTAAAGCAGAATTCATGCCTTGTTCAATAGATAAAACATGCTTATAAAGACGTAGACTAGTAGACCATGAATTCGTAAAACTAGAATATTTTGAGAGTTTGGATACTGTAATTTTTGGTATCTCTTTGAGGTTTCTGATCTTCAAGATATTTAAAAATCTATGTGGAACACTGTAATGCTGGTATGTGACCTGATGTGTGTGCATGTATTTGAATTTTTTCTTCAATTTAACAAAAATTTGAATGTCTGTTTCATCAAGAATTATACTAGTTTTTTATAAAAGACATTCTTCAGATATATATAATAGAAATTATATGTAGAATAATTTCCAGAATATTTTTGTTACTAATTCTATAAGATAAAAGAAAGTCAAGAAATAGGAATTAAAACTATACCCATCATCTCTCAAGAGATTTATCTCCCATTATCTGGAAATAAATTTTGTAGAAAACCTGCTTTGGTCATGTATGGTAAAAGTCTTATCACAGCTATGTATCATCAAAGAGCTGTGGTGTTGATTACATTAAATATTTTTTAATGTGAATGACTATAAACGTAAAGACATGTCTATGTTATGGATGATATAGGCCCCGAATCATAACTCCTTCCATGTTGTCCTTCAGGAAACAGGTGAGCCTTTTGGGCCATAAACTGGAATTAAGAATAAACAATAGATGGAAACAAAGAAATGTGTAGCTTTTGGTCTTAAAATGTAAAAGGATGGGGGCGCCTGGGTGGCTTAGTCGGTTAAGCGTCCGACTTTCGCTTAGGTCATGATCTCACGGTTCGTGGGTTCGAGCCCCGCGTCGGGCTCTGTGCTGACTGCCAGCTCGGAGCCTGGAGCCTGTTTCAGTCTGTGACTCCCTCTCTCTCTCTGACCCTCCCCTGCTCATGCTGTCTCTCTCTCTCTCCTAGAAATAAATTAAAAAAAAAATATTAAAAAAAAAATGTAAAAGGATGTCTAGGAAGGAAATCCTGAATAGTTGGTTTTGGGATAACATGGAGTCATTTGGGCAGTAAGAGACCTAGAGACCTAGGCACAGGTCTCCACTGTAAACAGCTCCATGAAATTGGAGGTAGACAACTCTCAGCTGTAATTGACTAGGAAAGACAGATTTAACACAGAACACCAGAAGTTATCTAAATTGTCATCAGATTATTCTTAAGCTTCATAAAGTCTTACTTTCCAGTAACTAGTCTTATTCTGTCTTGGTATTTATGAAGGTGACATAAGAATGAACCAGAGGAAGTACATTTTACACCAGGTTGAAAAATATAAAAACTTGAGAGTCAGCATAATAGAAGCTGAAATGCTAAAGTGGGGACCCCTTCATAGGAAAGGTGAGTTTGAGATTAGTCATGATTGTTCAGTTAGAGATTCTTTCCCCCTGAGTAATTTCTTCCGGTGATGATACGTCTGGATTTCTTTTTTTTTTTCTTCCCTGCTTATTTGCTTTTTAGACAGAAAGATGATGGCAGAGATAGATTTGACTGAGAACTTTCATGTCTATGAATTTATTATGGGAAAATAATAAAAGATACACAAAGTTCATGTATAAAACAGAGTCAGTGTAGGCCATAATTTCTATTGCATACAATATAGTTAGAAGGTAATATATTTGATTTAAAAGATAACATAGTATGCAGCTGTCAATATATGCTGCAGAAAAGTATTTTGTCATGAAGAATGTACGTGAACTGGTTTTAAAATGTAAAACGGATACATTTTAAAATGTACACAAACTGTTCATTTAATGTTTGTATATGAAATTATATGTACAGTGAGGAAGGAAACACTATATGCAAATTATTAGCAATGATCACTTTGGGCCATGTTTCACAGGATTATCTCTTTAGTCTTTTACTAAAGTTCATGTTTTTCTAAGAAACTTTCAAAAACTTGATGTCAAATCTCATCAGAGGTAAATGTGTCTTCGTTCACACAATATGCCAGGCTATTGAAACTAATCTGTGAAACTGAAATTCCCAAGAATCTATGATTGTCTAAGTATAAAGAAAACCAAAAAAATTTTAAACAAGATTAGAAGTATCCTTTTGCCTAAAATAAACCACTGTATAATATCAAGATCATTTTCTTTAATCTTCATGTTAATTTAGTAAAATAGATTTGGCTCTGAAGGAAGTCTGTAAAATGTATTAGTACTAAAGAAGTAAGTTTAAAAATTCATTATCCCCTTCACAGTTGGTGTGTCAAATTATATGTTCTACCAATTAAATGAGGATATTAGAAATTTGCCAATAATCATAAAAATGTTGTTAGAGATCCAATAAAATCAGATGTTTTTTGAAAATATGATTCTTCACCAAAAGTAACTAGACCTTTTTGGTCAAATAACGTATTTCAAGCGGAAGTGGGAAATAAACAACTTGAGGCTAGAACAATTTAGGAAACCAGAATAAGTGCTTTAAATTGTGGAGTAATAATTTTATAATTAAGATAACTTGAAGGCACCACCTTAACCAAGAGATCCACCCTGTGTCACCAATATTGGGACAAATTAACATTATGTGTATATTAATGGAAGCTCTAAGAAGGACACTTTTAATATCCTATCAGAAATTTCTATTTTGAACTGAAAATGAGCAATTAATGCAAAACCCAAGTTGAGAGACCTATAAAACAACTGATCCATACTCTTCAAAAATATCACTTTCAAGGGAAAGTCTGAGTGATTATTTCAAAATAATAGAGGAGATCAAATAAATGATATTAGATTGCATCTTGGATCAGAGGGGCAGAAGATGCTATATCTAAAATAGAGAATTATGTTAATGTTACATCTCTTGATTTTGGTTACTTATCCTGAGGATAGGTTAGTGAATATCCTTGTCTTAGAAAAAAATGAAGGGACAAGTTAACATTATACCTGCAGTTTACTCTTATGTGGTCTGGAAAAAAAAACAATGTGTACATGGAAAAAAAAGAATTGATGAGATAAACTTTAAAACAATTTGGTTACCTATATATAATAGTGTTGTTTTCATTTTTGGATACTTATCTGAATGTTTGATTACTTCAGAATAAAATTTTTTTTTGTTTTTTTTTTAATAGTTTATTGTCAAATTAGTTTCCACATAACACTCAGTGCTCATCCCCACAAGTGTCCTCCATGCCCATCCCCCCTCCCCCCACATCCATCAGTCCTCAGTTTTTGTCAGCATTCAAGAGTCTCTCATGGTTTGCCTCACTTCAGAATAAAATTTTAAACTAAAAAAAATTGGAGAAGAAAAAGTCAAGTAGGGACAGGCATCAAAATTTCCTCCGAGTTCATTTTGAGGTAAAAAACTTCAATTTTCATTCATATCCAGCTCTGACCTTTCTACCACACTTCAGTCTTTGATAAGGTATCATCAAGGAATGGGGGGCAACCAGTCATGGGTCACAGAATTCATCCTGGTGGGGTTCCAGCTCAGTGAAGACCTTGAAGTGCTCCTCTTCTGTGTCTTCTCCCTGTTATATATCTTCAACCTGCTGGCAAATGGCATGATCTTGGGACTCAGTTGGCTAGACCTCAGACTGCACACCCCCATGTATTTCTTCCTTTCTCATCTGGCTATTATTGACATATGCTATGCTTCCAGCAATTTGCCCAATATGCTGGAAAATCTTGTGAAACACAAGAAAACGATCTCCTTTGTCTCCTGCACTATGCAGATAGTTTTGTTTGTGACTTTTGCTGCTGCAGAGTGCCTGATCTTGGTAGTGATGGCCTATGACCGGTTTGTGGCAATCTGCCATCCACTCCAGTACACTGTCATCATGAACTGGAGAGTGTGCATGGTCCTGGTCATCGCTACCTGGGCCTGTGGGTTTTCCCTGGCCCTAGTACATCTAATTCTCTTTCTAAGGTTGACGTTCTGTGGGCCCCAGGAGGTGAACCACTTCTTCTGTGAAATCCTCTCTGTCCTCAAAGTGGCCTGTGGTGATACTTGGATCAATGAAGTTTTTGTTTTTGCTGGTGGGGTGTTTATCTTAGTTGGGCCCCTTTCCCTGATGTTGATCTCCTACATGCGCATCCTCTGGGCCATCCTGAAGATCCAGACCAAGGAGGGGCGCAGAAAAGCCTTTTCCACCTGCTCCTCCCACTTCTGTGTGGTTGGATTCTACTTTGGCATAGCCATGATGGTTTATTTGGTTCCAGACAGTAGTCAGCGTGAGGATCAGCAGAAAATCCTTACCCTATTCTACACTCTCTTCAATCCATTGCTGAACCCCCTCATCTACAGTATAAGGAATGCTCAGATGAAGGCTGCCTTTGACAGAGCATTGCAGAAAAAGAGGGGAAGATAAAGAATGGAAGAATGTTTCACCAGGGAATTTGTCTTCTCAAGAGATATGATTGCCAATGTATTAAAACAAGAAATTTCCCCAAGAAGAGGCATGATTTGATGGCGAAAATGATCAGTTTATTTAGCCAAGTAACAGCATAGAAATCCCTGGGTCTCCTCCATTCCTCCAAGGATCAAATAGCCACTAAGGATCAAATAGCCTCCTACAAGGATCAAACCATTACAGAGGCTGCAGCACTCGGAGAAGCACAAAGCCAAGATGAGATACAGTAAAGTGATCAGGCAAGTTTATGATATTTTTCTTGTCCTAGTCATTCCCCGTCCCTGGACCAGTGTGGCATGATCGAAGATTCTTTCCTAACTCTGCTTTCCCTCTGGACAGAAGGAGAGGAATAGACCATGGGGATTAAATTCTGGTTTTCAGGGGATGGCCTGAAGGATTCTTTTCCATCTGGTGTGATTTAGAGCCCTGGTGGGAATGGCAGTCTGGGGGTCATGTTGGGGCCACTGAGAAAAAAGGCAAACACTCAAACTTTTTAGGGCTGTAGGGAGATGATGGTAGCATCTCAGACAGACACCAGGGGCAGCAAGTGTTTACAGGCTCCAGAGAAGAGGCAGGAAAACTTCTTAACTGAGAAAATCCACATACCAGTTTAGAGAAACTACGCCCCAATAAAGCTAGGAAAGGTCCCCCAGAATCTCAAACAGGGCAGGTTGCTGAAGATCTTCCCCCTCATGAAGCCAGTAAAGACTGAGAGAAGTAACTGTTTTTCCAAAACCCCACATTTCAACTCAAATTCCCAAGATATGGTAAGAAACTGGGAAAACATGGGCCAATCAGAGGAACAAAATTCATCTCCCATGGAAGAAATGCAGATTTATGAACTACCAAATAATTCAATATAAGCATTAAAGATAGATGCTCAATACTCTCAAAGAGAACACAAATAAACAGCAAACCAAGGAAAATGACGTGCGAACAAAATGAAAATATCATCAAGAGGTAAAAACTGTGGAAAAGAACCAAATAGAAACTCTGAGCTGAAGAATATGAAAATTGAAGTGAAAAATTCACCAAGGGGCTCAGGAGCAGAAGTTAGAAGCTACAGAGAGAGATGAAACACACACACACACACACACACCCCAAATGGGATGTTGCAAAGCAGTACTAAGAAGGTGGTTCACAGCATAAACTACATTAAAATAGAATAAAGGTCGCAAATCAGTAACCCCACTTTATGCCTCCAGTGACTAAAAAGAGAAGAAAAACCAAGTCCCAAATTTAGCAGAAGGAAGAGGAACTAATGACGATTAGGGTACAGGCAAAGGAAGTAGAGAATAGAAAAATCCTCAATAAAAGGGGAAAAATACCAATGGAAACAAGAATTGTCTTTCTGGAAAAATCAACAATATTGGCAAGCACTTGGCAAGCTGATAGCAATAAGATACATAGAATAGTCGAAGTGATGGAAGCAGAAACAGAAAAGTGGCTGAAGGGATTAGGGGAGGGAGGGATGGGGGGTTAGTTAATGGGAGCAGAGTTTCCCTTTGGGATGAGAGAGTTCTGGAGATGGATAGTGGTGATGGTGATGATACACAATGTGAATAACTTAAGGCCACTGAGCTGTACATTTAAAAATCATTAAAATTTCATGTATATTTTTCCATAATAAAATAATAAATGTGGTCTCTGATAACTATACAAAAAGCATTCTTGATTGATTGTACCACCGTAATGAGATTTGGTCGATCTGGCTTCACAAGAACATAATTTGAATAAAGATAGTACTGAAGAGTAATATGCTTCTATCTCACCAATTGTGAGGATAGTGAAATAAATGGTGAAGAAATTCTAAATTCTGTTCGAAATCACATCCAAGTAAATGATGAAAAATTGAGGAAATCTTTAATTAAACTAGAATTAAATAAGCAATTTAAGGCACATTTCAGGTTACAATAGGATAAAGTCAATAAAGTCCATTTGAAAATGCTTCAATGATCCTGGAAGCTAAGGTTTTGAGCACTGATTTAATGTTACATGTACTTCTGGCTTACGATAATTACCAGTATTTTGAGATTGGCTCACCTATAGAGACTCTTGGATAAATTTTCATCACAATATTTTTAGTGTTTGAATCAATTCATCTTAAAATAGTTTGGGGTGTCACCAAGACATGGGAGATTAGGTTTGAAATGATCAACATTGCTTACCTTTCACGGTGGTAAAAAGCCCTCTGGATTTGTGAAACAAGAGGGAGCTATACTTACTTGTTAATATTTGTAAGATCACTTTTACACAAAGTGTGTTTTTCTGTAGTCGTCAGTGAAAGCATTTCCTTTAGTTTGGAAAATGTTCTCTTTTTAAAAAAAAATTATATCTGTATGTTTTTATTCATTTGGGATTAGATTTCTGGACTATATGTCAGGTATATATTTAACTTTATAAAAAATTATCAAACTGTTCTCTACAGTGATAGAAGATCCTCACTAGCAATATGTAAGAGATTTTTTTTTCTCAAATTTTTATTTAAATTCTAGTTGATATATAGGGCAATATTGGTTTCAGGAGTAGAATTTAGTGATTCATCACATAGTGCCATGACAAGTGCCCTCCTTAATGCCCATCAACCACCCACCTCCTTCCATCAACCCTCAGTTCTTTATTGAAAGTGTTCTCTTTATTAAGGACTGTCAACTGAATAATGGATTTAATTCTATGTTCATTTGTTTTTAGATAAGTCATTAATGTCCTTTTATAAAAAAATTAATGGACTTTATTTTTAGTGTATTTTCAAGTTACACAAAGTTTGAGTGCTAAGTTGAAAGGGTTCCATATACTCCCTCATCTCTTTTTACACCGTTTCTCCTATTTTCAATGTCTTGCATTACATATGGTACATTTGTTACGATCAATAGGCCAATATCGATATTATTAATAAAACCCATAGTTTACTTTAGTGTCCACTCTTTGTATTGTACATTCCATGAGTTTCGACAAATGTATAATGACATGTATCCACCATTACAGAATCATACAGAACAGTTTTTTTAATTTAATATTCTTAAAGATTTTTAAGTCATTTCTACACTCAACATGTGGCTCGAACTCCCAATCCCAAGAGCAAGAGTTGCACGCTCTGACTGAGCCAGCCAGGCACCCCATCACACAGATTAGTTTAACTGCTCTACAGATCTGCTATGTTCTACCAATTCATCTTGCCTTCTCTCCCATCAAGCCCCTGGCAACCACTGATATTGTCATTTTTTATATTTTTAGGTTTTTATTTGAATTCCAGTTAACACAGCTTAATACTAGTTTCAGGTATACAATAGAGTGATTCAACACTTCCATGCACCTGGTGCTCCTCAGAAGTGCCCTCCTCAGTCCCCATTATCTATTTAACCCACCCCCCTACTCACTTTCCCTATGGTACCTAGTTAAGAGTCTGTTTCTTGGTTTGCCTCTCTTTCTTTCTCTTTTTTCTTTGCTCATTTGTTTTGCTTCTTAAATTCCACATATGGTTGAAATCATATGGTATTTGTCTTTTTCTGACGGACTTCTCTCGCTTAGCATGATACTCTCTAGCTGCATCCATGTTGTCGCAAATGGCAAGATTTCATTCTTTTTTATGGCTGGGTAATATTCCATTGTGTAAATATACCACATCTTCTTTATCCATTCATCAGTTGATGGACACTTGGGTTGTTTCCATAATTTGTCTATTGTGGATACTGCTGCTACAAATACCAGGGCTTACATTCCTTTGAGTTAGTATCTTTGTATTCTTTCGGTAAATACCTAGTAGTGCAATTGTTGGATCATAGAGTAGTTCTATTTTTAACTTTTTGAGGAACCTCCATAGTGTTTTCCAGAGTGGCTGCTCCAGTTTGCATTCCCACCAACAGTGTAAGAGGGTTCCCCTTTCTCCACATCTTCACCAACACCTGTTGTTCCTTGGGTTGATTTTAGCCATTCTGACAGATGTGAGGTAATAGGTCATTGTAATTTTGATCTGTATTTTCATGATGATCAGTGATGTTGAGCATCTTTTCACATGTCTGTTGACCATCTGTGTGTCATTTTTGGAAAAATGTCTATGCATGTATCCTGGCTATTTGTTAATTGGATTCTTTATTTTTGGGGTGAGTTTTAGAAGTTCTTTATATATTTTGGATACTAACCCTTTATCAGAGATGTCATTTGCAAATATCTTCCATTCAGTTTGTTGCTTTCTAGTCTTGTTGATTATTTTCTTCACTGTGCAGAAGCTTATTTTGATGAAGTCTCAATAGTTTATTTTTTCTTTTGTTTCCCTTGCCTCAAGAAACATCTATAAAGAAGTCGCTATGGCCAATGTCAAAGAGGTGACTGTCAATATTCTTCTCTAGGACTTCTATGGTTCCAGGTCTCACCTTTAGGTCTTTCATCCATTTTTTTCCTTTACTGTTGTGTTTGGTATAAGAAAGTGGTCCGGTTTCATTCTTTTGCAAGTTGCTGTCTAGTGTGCCTGACGCCATTTGTGGAAGAGACTTTTTCCCTCTGGGTATCCTTTTCTGCTTTGTTGAAGATTAATTGACCATAGAGTGTGGGTTCCTTTCTGGGTTTTCTATTCAGTTCCATTGATCTATGTGTCTCTCATTGTGCCAAGATCATCCTCTTCTAATTACTATAGCTTTGTAATATAACTTGAAGTCTGGAATTGTGATGCCTCCAGTTTTGCTTTTCTTTTTCAAGGTTGCATTGGCTATTTGTGGACTTTTGTGGTTCCATAAAAATTTTAGGATTGTTTATTCTAGTTCTGTGAAAAAATGCTGATGGTGTTTTGATAGGGATTGCATTAAATGTGTATATCCCTTTGGGTACTATAGACATCTTAACAATATTTGTTCCTCCAATCCATGAGCATGGAATGTCTTTTGATTTCCTTGTGTCATTTCCCATTTCTTTCATCAGTGTTTTATAGTTTTCAGAGTATCGGTATTTCACTACTTTGGTTAGGTTTTTTAATAGGCATCTTACTATTTTTGGTGTTATTGTAAATGAGATTGATGCCCTAATTTCTTTTTCTGCAACCACTGATATTTTTAATATCTCTATAATTTTGCCTTTTCCAGAATGTGATATAGTTGAAATCATACAGTATGCAACATTTTCAGATTGGCTTCTTTCACCTAGCAATACACATTTGAGATTTCTCCATGTTGTTTCATGGCCTCATAGGTAATTTCTTTTCATTGCTGAAGAATATTTTATTCTATGGATGTACCACGGCTTGTTTATCCACTTATTGAAGGACATCTTTGGAACTTCTAACTTTTGATAATTATGAATACAGTTGGTATAAACGTGTATGTTCAAGGTTTTTGTGGACATAAGTTTTTAGCTCCTTGACATTAATATTAAGGAGTGTGGTTTGCTAGATCATATGGTAAGAGTATGCTTAGTTTTGTATTTAGCCACCCTACTATCTTTGAAGTGGCTGTCCCATTTTGTAATCCTACCAGCAAAGAATGAAAGTTCCTGTTGCTCCACATCCTTTCTAGCATTTGATATTGTCAGAATTTTGGACGATTGTCATTCTATAGGTATGCAGTGAGTGGTATCTCCTTTATGTTTTAATATGAAATTTTCCAATGATATATGCCACTGAGTATCTTTGCAGGTCCTTCCTTGCCGTGTCTCTTCATATCTTTTGCCCATTTTTATTTAATGAACTTTATTTTTAGAGCAATTTTATATTCACAGCAACATTTAGTAGAAGGTATAGAGATACCCTCTATACTTCTGCCTCCACACATGCATAACACCCCCCACTTCCGTGGTACATTTGTTATTGATAAACCTACATTGGCACATCATTATCCCACAAAGTGCATCAATTACATTAGGGTACACTCATAGTGAACACACAGTCTGTGGGTTTGGACAAGCGTATAATTATGTATCTCCCTCAGTATAATATCATACAGAGACATTTCACTGCCCTAAAATCATATGTGCTCCACCCCTTCATCCCTCTCTCTGCTAATCCTTTGCAACCACTGATCTTATAACTGCTTCCAGAGTTTTGACTTTTCAGAGTGTCCTACAGATAAAAACATTCAGTATGTAGATTTTTTTTCATATTGACTTCTTTCACTAGTCCTATGCACTTAAGTTTCCTTTATGTCTTGTCTTTGCTTGATAATTCATTTCTTTTCAGTGCAGAATATTATTCCAATGTCTGGATATATCACAGCTTATTTATCCATTTGCCTACTGTGGGACATCTTAGTTGCTTTCTAGTTTAGGCAGTTATAAAGCTGCTTTAAACATCTGTGTGCAGGCATTTGTGTAGACATAAGTTTTCAAATCCTTTGGGTAAATACCAAATAGTGCAGTTTGGTAGACCACACGGTGAAAGAATGTCTAGTTTTGTAATAAATTATCAAACTGCTTTCCAAAGTGGCCATGTCCAGCAATAAATGAAAGTTCCTATTTCTTTACATTCTGATCAGTGTTTGATATTCTCAATGTTTTGGATTTTAGCCATTCTAGTAGGTATATGGTAATACTGTGTTGTTTTAATTTGCATTTCCCTGAGGACATTATATAGAGCATCTTTTCATGTGATTATTTGTTATCTGCATTTCTTCTTTGAAGAGATATCCATTAGGGTTTTGGTCCATTTTAAAATTGAGTTGTTTATTGTTGAGTTTTGAGTTCTTTGTATATTTTGGAATCAAGTCATTTTTCCTATATGTGCAAAGGTCTTTTCCAGTCTTTGGCTTGGCTTTTCATATTTTTAACAGTGTCTTTCACAGGGCACAACTTTTAAATTTTAATGAAATGCAACCTACTCCTTTCTCTTTTAAGAATGAAGAATTTTTTATTCTCAGTGTGTTGAGATTTTTTCTTGTGTAAATACAAGACTGTTGACTTCCAAGCTATTTATATGATTAAATAAAAACCAAAAATCACCAATTTCTCTTTGAATTTGTTTTAGGTGCCTACAGAAGTTAGAAATTGATTTATTTTTATAACACACTGAAAATAAAGCATGACCATTCCTCACAGAATTTAGACCATTCTAACAGAAGTTAGAAATTGATTTATTTTTATAACACACCAAAAATAAAGCATGACCATTCCTACATTACCTTATTATTCCTGCTGAAACCTATTACCGCCAACATAGTGGCTTAAAACACAAATTTATCAACCTGTAATTCTAGAGTCCTAACTCTAAAATGGGTCTGCAGTGATGTTTTCTTTTTGGAGGCTCCAGGGGACAATTTATTTCCTCATTCGTTAAATTTTCCAGTCTGCCCACATTCTTTGGTTTCATCTTCAGAATAGCATGTACTTTCCACTCTGACCTCCTGCCTTCCTCTTACAAGGACTCTTGTGATTACAGTGGCCTCTCTGAATGATCCATGATAATCTCTGCATTTCAAGATCTTCAAGTGAATTCCTGGATTTAGGATGTCGACATCTTGGTGGGGCAGGCATTATTCTGTCTACCAGATGCCTCAAAGATGCACCTACTATTAATAAAGATATTAACTCTCAAAATTTTAACAATGATTTGTAAAATATATATTATCTCCTTTGATTATTGTTACCCAATAATTTCAAGAAGATAATGTGCTAGCATATCACAGTAATTCTCTGTCTCTGATTCATCCATCTCAACCAACAGGTCACCTAACTTTCCTGTTTTGCTTACTGCCTGTAAAGCCTATTTGAAAGAAGTAATTTGCATTTATTGCATAATCATGTTTATGTCTTATGTGGATGTAAATGTGCAGGATAAATGAAAAAGAATGTTGACACCTTCTGATAGGATTTGCCCAATGGAAAAGAACTGGAGCAACAATCCTAGAATAATAAAATAATAACATTCTGAAGGTATTTTTGAGATTAGATTCATATAGACTAGAATCTGAAGAATTGTACAGTAAGAGACAGAAAGAGAAGTTACTCTCTTCTGAGCTTATGAGTCATACCAGGGAAACATGAATGGGAATTCTGGAAGGGTTACAAAAGCAGTAAGAGTTGGTAAGGATTGAGGAAAGCAGGTGAAGCCTTTCTGAGATTACTCAATTCAAAAATTTCCTATGAACTTTTGAAAATGAGTAGATCTTCAGTAGTTAGAGCAAAGGATTTAGTTTCTGTACTATTCTTAGTGCTGGTGGTTGACAGAATGGACAATTAGTTCTCTGACTTCGTAATCCACATTTATAAGGTGGAGATAACATATTAAAATGGTATGTGTGATGTATATATCTGAGGTCCTGAAACACAATAAATGTTAAATCAATACCAGTGTGTTTATGATAAACTCACTGCTTTACATCCCAGTCTTCTTCAGTGGATGAAAATAGTCATCTCCTTGAAAGGATTTACTCCCCTTAGAGATGGTAGCACAGGCTCCATGGGCCCCCATTTATTAGATATCAGAGAGACACAGATCTTATAAACCACCTTGAGGATAAGAATTTTGAATTAGCAGAACTATTATACATCCAAGTGTTATGTTCCATAAATTGTGGTGTTGCCCTCAGGTTATAGCTTTTGAGATGTTCAGAAGTCTATTTGCATTCTATGAGAATCTATCTGCTCTTTCCATTCCCATATATATTTCCTCCAAAGACAATCAAACACAAATGATCTTTAGCACGGATGCCTGGGTGACTCAGTCAGTTGAGCAACTGACTTGATTTCAGCTCAGGTCTTGATCCCAGAGTCATGGATGGAGCCCTGTATCAGTCTCTGCACTGAGCATGGAGCCTGCTTAAGATACATTCTCTCTCTCTCTCTCTCCCTCCATCCCTCCCTCTCTCTCCCCCTCTCTCTTTCTATTTCCTTCCCTCCCCCTTCCCTGCCCTTCTTCCCTGCTCCCATGCGCGCATGCGCGCTCTCTCTCACCAAAATAAAATGTAAAAAAAAAAGATCTTTAGCCAATGTTTAGCAAAACTTTTTTCCCTTAGGAAATATGCATGTATGTATAATGAGTACAGGAA